>NC_139231.1:79900957-80467164 GCF_977018435.1 Lepisma saccharinum | reverse complement strand
TAGCTTGTTGATGATGTCGTTCACGAGACCTCGACCTTCGGCCACGTTCCAAAATTTTGGAGGTAGGGTGTTGATGATTTTGATGAGGTACCCTATGCTTTTGTCGTTATTCACAATGAAGTTGGCAAGCTTGGAGCTAACCATGTCTGCATTCTCCTCTCCTGCAATAACCAACAACCTGTCTATGAGCTTGCGCACGTCGTCAACCCACACAAACTTTTTGGGCAGGTTGTTGTAGAGTTTGACGCCGCTGCCTGTTTTGACCTGGTTCCATATCGGCTTGATGAGGTTCTTGTATTTTTCGCCGCTGCTAGATTTGACGCGATTCTGCGTAGCGTCGTTGTTTTGGTACAAGGCATCCGTCATGATCAAAATTTTCTTGTAATTTTGGTAATCTTCGTCTGTGTAATCTCTTGGCTGCTTTTTTGGTGATGAGTTCCCGCAGTCCAACCGTGCCGGGATACCTGTTCCAGCTGTTTTTCTCACCCAAATTGACTTTCACGTTGTCACCCTCGAACGTGACTTTCGATTTTCCGATTTTCCAAAACCACGCCCTCGTTGAGTTCCATGGTTGGGTACAATCCGAAAACCTCGTCTTTCTCGAACTAAACTCAACGGCCTGTTGATCAATCAATTTTCGGAACGCTGCTCTTCTTGCTGGAACAGTGACGATTTCGGATTCGCGATGATCGACATGACGAGGAAACCCAACGACGGAAAATACAGAAACAAAATTAACGACTTTCTAAACGTTGCAACGTTGTGAGAAACGGGTCGCCGCATTAGGTACGACCATCGCCATGAACACAAAACAAAAAAATTGGGGTGGGGTCTATAAATAACAACCTACCCGAACTGCTCTGTAAAAAAATGATCAAGATATGATCACCAAATCCTCTGACGGCATCCCAGGGAGTCACAAGCAGACAGGTATTATCGCTACGTTCAAACCAAACTCTGAGTTCATGGAGCCAATTATCTACACACCCTCCCCACCGATATACTTTCCTGTATCTCGTAATCGCATAGACAACATAGAATTAGCAGTAACAAACAAAAAGAGGGAGGTGGTTGATTTTGCAGGAGCCGCGACCACTGCCGTCGTGGAGATTAACATATAATAAATAACCATCATGGAACAAATCGAAAGTTACGAGTTGCAGTCCTTCCCTCCCAACCGTCGCACGTTTGCCAACCTTAACGAAGCGAATCGAGAGATAGAATACGATGTGGACGTCGGGGATGGATTCATTCACCCTCACAGAGCTGATTTGTACGTCAAGTTTGATGTAGTGAAGAGAGACAACGGCGAAGCATTTCTTGCCAACGCAAACCTAAGACTCGTAGATAATTTTGTGCCGTACCTATTCTCACAGGTGGAAGTTAGAAAACACGGCACCGTCATCGATAGGGTTGACTACCCCGGGATTACCTCGACTGCCGTGGGAACACTGAAACTCTCCAAGACCGATGCAGCATACTACCGGGCAGGGGGATTCGAAGCAGGTACAAAAATCAAAACTCAAAATCACACAGTACTGTTTCCCATGCGTCTGCTGCCCGGTTTCTTCTCGGACTACAAGGAGATCATGTGGAAGGGTGGTTTGCGTGTTACTTTTCGCAGAGCTGCCAACGACAACGACGCACTGATGCGATACAGCACTTTGGGCCCGGACGGGACTACCTTGCTTCCCAACGCACTACCCGACGCTGCCAAGTGTATTGTAAGGTCCATGGAGCTGCGCGTGCCAGTGGTAGAATACGAATCAAACTATGCTCTCAAGTACAAAGCCGACATCCTGAAGAATCCTCAAGTGTCCATTCAGTTTTATGGCTACCAGTGTGTGCAAAAACCTGCTTCCGGCAATCATTTCGAATTTGACGTAACCACGCAATTCAACAACATTCGGTACGACATGCCCGAGTTTGCAGTCGTACTCTTCCAGACAGGAAGAGGTAACAATCAGGAGAAAAATTCAAGCCAGTTCGACAACTGCAAGATTAAGAACATTTACCTCAAAAATGGCAGGAACGAAGTTTTCCCACGTGAGAACTACAACCTAAACATCGCAGAAGAGGACTACCTGAAACTGTACGAGGCGTACACAGCTTACAAACGAGTGACTTCCGGTAACGTGGACGTGTACTACAATCCAAACGAGTTCATAGCTCGCAGACCCATGTTCCTCATCAACACATCTAAAAGAAAGCAGGTGGTTGTTAACGATCGCACCAACATCAAGATTGTGTGCGAGTTCCACGATGCCTTGCCTGCCGACACTCTGTGTAGCGTCATCCTCATCGCGGAGAAAACTTTTGTGTATGATGCCAGGAACGAGCGAGTAACCGAACAGTTTTAAGAAAAAAAATATATACTGACCAAAAATCCTTTGTTAACCTGCAACGCTGTGTCCAGGATGTACTGCAAGAAGTGGAGGTTGATAATAAAACATCTTCTTACAATATATATACACACTGCCTGTCAACACCTTGTTTTGTGGTCAATCTGAAAATATAATAAAATTAAATCATGCTTGAGCGCGCAATATTGATACGGCCTAGTGAGTTGGCAACATTAGTAGACCCAAATGGAGAATTCTGCGACCGAAAATGAGGCTCGGTGAGGCTCGCCTTAATAGTTTGCTCTTGTAAGGCATAAGCCTTATTTTCTCGCAGTGTTGCCAACATCTTACTCGAAAAAATCACCAAGGTTTCTCTCCACGTTCCACTACATAGGATATCCTCGGGCAAGGCATCGTGAAACTCGCAGACGATCTTGATGTTGGTTCGATCGTTGACCACAACCTTCTTTCTCTTAGATGTGTTGATGACGGTCATGGGTCTCCGTGCTTTGAATTCGCTGGGCGTATAGTACATGTCCACGCTTCCCTCGGTCACGCGTTTGTAAGCCGAGAACGCTTCGTAAAATTTGAGGTAATCGTTTTTTTTTTTTTTTGGTCACGTCGAGGTTGTAATTCTCGTGCGGGAACACTTCGTTTCTACTGTTCTTCAGATAAACATTCTTGATCTTGCAGTCGTCAAACTTGCTGGAATCTTTTTCCTGATTTTTGTCCCTCCCGGTCTGAAAAAGCACTACGATGAAATCTGGCATGTCGAACTGTATGTTGTTGAACTGCGTCGCATCAGTGCATCAGTGCGTCGTTGTTGTTGGCAGCTCTTCGAAACGTGATTCTCAGTCTTCTCTTCCACATAATCTCCTTGTAGTCCGAGAAGAATCCCGGAAGCAAACGCATGGGAAAGAGCACCGTGTGACTTCTCGTCGATATTTTGGTTCCCGCTTCAAATCCTCCTGCCTGATAGTAT
This sequence comes from Lepisma saccharinum, assembly GCF_977018435.1. Classification (NCBI taxonomy): domain Eukaryota; kingdom Metazoa; phylum Arthropoda; class Insecta; order Zygentoma; family Lepismatidae; genus Lepisma; species Lepisma saccharinum. The sequence goes on along the minus strand of NC_139231.1, from coordinate 80,463,840 downwards.
GCTGCGTCCGTTTTGGATAATTTCAACGTTCCCACCGCCGTCGACGTGATGCCCGGATAATCTATTCTGTTGATGACGGTGTTGTGTTTCCTCACCTCCACCTGCGAGAACAGGTGAGGCACGAAGTTGTCCACGAGTATCAAATTTGCTGCTGCGGGAAACGCATATCCGCTTTTCTTCTTCACCACGTCGAATTGAAGGTAGAGGTCTGCTCTGTGAGGATGAACAAACCCATCGCCTACGTCCACATCGTATTCGATCTCTCTGTTCGCTTCGTTCAAATTTCCGAACATAGGTTCTATTCATATTTTTACTCACGTATAGGCGTACATGATGAATCAGCAAACATATTTTTTCTAAGTCTTGCCGTTTCCAAGATAACCCTATTTCCGCTCGCTATTTTCGATTTCCGAGCATAGGTTCTATTCATATTTTACTCACGTATAGGCGTACGTGATGAATCACCAAACAGATTTTTCCTAAGTCTTACCGTTTTCAAGATAACCCCACTTCCGGTTGCTATTTTGGATTTCCGAACATAGGTTCTATTCATATTTTTTCTCACGTATAGGTGTACATGAAAAATCCGCAAACAGAATTTTCCTAAGTCTTACCGTTTCCAAGATAATCCCACTTCCGGTCGCCATTTTCGATTTCCAAACATAGATTCTATTCATACTTTTACTCACGTATAGGTGTACGTGATGAATCCGCAAACAGATTTCTCCTAAGTCTTACCGTTTCCTAGATAACCCCACTTCCGGTCGCCATTTTGGATTTCCGAACATAGGTTCTATTCATACTTTTACTCACGTATAGGTGTACGTGATGAATCAGCAAACATATTTTTTCTAAGTCTTGCCGTTTCCAAGATAACCCCACTTCCGGTCGCCATTTTGGATTTCCGAGCATAGGTTCTATTCATACTTTTTCTCACGTATAGGTGTACATGATGAATCCGCAAACAGATTTTTCCTAAGTCTTACCGTTTCCAAGATAACCCCACTTCCGGTCGCCATTTTGGATTTCCGAACATAGGTTCTATTCATACTTTTACTCACGTATAGGTGTACGTGATGAATCCGCAAACAGATTTCTCCTAAGTTTTACTGTTTCCAAGATAACCCCACTTCCGGTCGCCATTTTGGATTTCCGAACATAGGTTCTATTCATACTTTTTCTCACGTATAGGTGTACGTGATGAATCCGCAAACAGATTTTTCCTAAGTTTTACTGTTTCCAAGATAACCCCACTTCCGGTCGCCATTTTGGATTTCCGAACATAGGTTCTATTCATACTTTTTCTCACGTATAGGTGTACGTGATGAATCCCCAAACAGATTGTTTTTGCTAAGTCATGAATTGGAGGGTTCTATGACAACCTATATTAATTCTCGTAAGAGAACAGAACGTGTCCTACGGGGCAAGTTAAGGGGGGCATGTGCATGGCCAAAGTAGCAGCTGGCCTCTCCCCTTTCAACGTGAACTTGGGAGTGGCGCAAATTCCACGCCGGAACAGGCGTTCTGCCCGGTACGGAAGTTAATGTTTATCGCGGCGTTACAAATCCAGCCGGCTGTACGGAAGCTGATCTTCACGTGTATTTTTCACGAGACACGCTTAATATCACGTGCATACGCAAGATCATGGCCTTGCATAAAAAAATCAAAAAATTTAAAAAACAATAAGACTTTACCGCCGGGCAAACTGCTCGAAATGGACGCCAAACAGAACACGGCTAAATTAATAATAAATAGTATGCACAGGTAAATATACAAATTGAAAAAACACCCCCGAAGAGATTTGTCCCCCACGTCAATCAATTCTACGTTCGAAGGCCGTCCGGGAAAACCTTTACTTTTTTGGTTGGGCACCACGCACTCCTGGCGGGGTTATGGGGGCCAGGAATCCTAAAAAAAAAACAATTATTATTATTTTGTCTGTTTGCTTGCGTCACAATACACGCGCACGCGTGTGTGTGTGTGTGTGTGTGGCACATCGTTCCCCAAATGAGGTTTACAAAAATCACGATATACAAACATTTGGTCCCGGACTTGGAAAATTACGATAAGGTGCATTCATCCTTCAAGAATAAGAGAGTACATTATTTACTCCTCACGCTGTGTCAGCGCAACAAATAAAAGCGCGGAACGTGGAGTTTTTGAGGTATTTTTGAATTTTAAATGAGGTTTACAAAGGTCACGATATACAAACATTTGGTCCCGGAGTTGGAAAATTACGATAAGGTGCATTCATCCTTCAAGAATAAGAGAGTACATTATTTACTCATCACGCTGTGTCAGCGCAACAAATAAAAGGGCGGAACGTGGAGTTTTTGAGGTATTTTTGAATTTTAAATGAGGTTTACAAAGGTCACGATATACAAACATTTGGTCCCGGAGTTGGAAAATTACGATAAGGTGCATTCATCCTTCAAGAATGAGAAAGTGCATTATTTGATCATCACGCTGTGTCAGCGCAACGAATAAAAGCGCGGAACGTGGAGAGAAAGTGGTCACAATACAAGCGCGCGCGCTTGTGTGTGTGTGTGGCACATCGTTCCCGAATGAGGTTTGCAAAGGTCACGATATACAAACATTTTGTCCCGGAGTTGGAAAATTACGATAAAATGCATTCATCCTTCAAAAATAAGAGAGAGTGCATTATTTACGCTGTGTCAGCGCAACAAATAAATGCGCGGAACGTGGAGAGAAAACGAGTTTTTTTTTTTTTTGAGATTTTTGGTGAACCTCAATTAATAAAAATAAGTTTTTTGAGGTTCCAGAACCCCAAATGAGTAGAGTGAATTTTTGATGTTTTGGTGCTGTTTTCTTCGCTGTGAAACATCGTTAGCGCAATAAATGAGGCGCGGAACGTGGAGAGAAAGTGAGTTTTTGAGGTTTCGGTGAACCCCACATGATGTTCTTCAACCGGCCCACTTCATCTACTTTCAGTTATTGAGAAAACTAGTTTTCCTTAATGACCTCCATACGCTGTGAAAGTTTTTGCCATGCTGGTATATATTGTTAACACTGTGGAAGAGACCAAGACTTGTCTTTTGAGTCCGAGATGAGTACGAGACGAGACCGAGACGAGACCGAGACTGCCAAGTCTCTCATCTCGGTGCCATGCCCGGTCGATGCTGTAGGCAATGTTACACCTATTCCCGAAAGAATCTGATTTGCGTACCGAAAGTTTTGGGGTTACAAGAGCATCCATTCGGCAAAGGAGAACCTAACCTGCGTCTCGTAATTAGACCATCAATCTCCTTCCCCGTGGCAGAGGTGCAAAGGGAGCGGAGCAGGAGGTGAGAAGTCTTCTTTCACGCGCCGACGATTGGGAAGCTGTGCAGAACCAATAATTACAGCTTAAGCATCAAATGAGCAGTTCTGCGGTTTCGCTTCGGTTCTCTCTCTTTCTCTTGGCGTGCTACCTCGGTTACGGCCCCTTGCTACAGATGGGAGGAAAGGTAGGAGTTTCAGGGAGATCTTTCACTCTGCGTGACTCTCAGTGTGAGCAGTGTTTTTCAACCTCTGAAACAGTTCCAGTTTGTGGTGGGAGTTTCGTTTGGATACATGGGGCCTCCCCGATGGCGTAGTGGTAGCGTCGTCGCCTTGTACTGAAGGAGTCCCGTGTTCGATGCCCGGTGGAGGCACATAGTGGTTCGGATGCCACTTTGAACTGTAGGTCCAGTCCCGATTAGCCTTACTGTGCATGAAGTGGGCTTAAAACACCAAATCAATCAAATCGTTTAGATACATACCTTTCTTAGAGGTGAAAAGATATTTAACAGCTAGAACGCACTGGCTCAGGTAGAGAGTCCTGACCAACGATCTACATAAACGTACGTATATAGTTCGTTGGTCATGACAGCAGGATACAATTCCCGCCATCCAATGGTTTGTCGTCTGTTTGATGCAAACATGACTCGACCATGCTGTTGCACGAGTCCTTCAAAAGAGCAAGCAAGAAAATTACATCAGCGAGCTTATTCAAGCCGTTAGAGCCGGCCCCCGTGGCGAAGTGGTTAGCACATCGCACTGCGTCGCCAGGTGTCCCGGGTTCGAATCCTAGTTTGGGCATGACGTTTGTGATGTCTATTCATTCCTTTTTATCATATCATCACTCATCCCCATCTTCTCAAATTAGACAAAAGTGGCACAAGAAGCGAAGTAAAATCAATCAAATCAAGCCGTTACGGCTCGAAATGGACCGGAGTAAACCGGAACGGCATTCCGGTTCGTGAATAACTGGAACCTTCTCGTTTCGTCTTCTCAGCAATAACAACAGACAGTTCTGATTCGTTTTTCTTTTTTGATAATTCATTGCATTTTCCTTTATTTTTCTTTTCAGTGTGAACTAAATTCTTAATACCTTTATAGCATTTATATACAGTAAGTTTCCTCTCTACATAGAGATGCATTGTTGCCGCGAGGGGTTTAGCAGAATACGACGACTATACCTTGCCTTAATCTTTTTCTGCCTCGTGATTTTTATTTTTTACTTCTTTATTTGTTAATTATTACTCCCTCTGTCCCATAATTATAGTCCGGTATGCCAGAACTATAGTCCGGTAGTACAGGAATGACAGACGAAGAGGCAGGTGGAAAGCACAATTTGTACTGATCCTTGAGTAGTAAAGTTATATGACTCATTCCTTGTTTCATGTTGTTCTTCTGTATACACCAATGTCATAGTTTGAATATCGGGCAATTATTATGAGACAACAAACAAAGGTGTACTGGACAATAATTATGGGACAGAGCGTGTCTTGTGGATTCGATTGTTCTGACAGAGGTATTCTCCTGCACAAGATCTTTACACAAATTTGGGTTCTCTTATTATGGTAATTCTTTTCTTTTCATACTTTCGTCTTTCATAGCTTCCCTAATTAATCTAACGATATAAAGTGTGTTGAGCATCCTAAATGAAACTCAAATCATTCGTGCGGCAAGCTCTTTAGTCTTTATATTTCTGATGAAAAATATTTTAATATTAATTATTTTTAATTGTAATGCAACACGTCATGTTATTATTCGTTAAAAAAGACACCATGTTAACGAAAGAAAAGCGTTCCGTTTCGTGAAAAGTTGCATTTCGAGCCCTGCCTTAAAGGGTAAATTCTTTTACGCTCGCCATTTGAAATACATACCTGCTTCCTGTGCCTTTAACCTCCCCTCCGATATGAATATGGCAACCAAGCGTTCTAATTTTCTTGTCTTGACTGGCAGAGAACGAAGCGTGCGCTATCTCCAGTTCTCTTGTTGGTGGATTGAAGCACTCACGTGATAAATGTCCGCCCGGAGTGGCGGACACTGTTTCATGATAAGTCTTTCGAAGTACAGTAAGGTACAGGGCCTGGGGCAAATAATTAGTGGGAGCCCTATAACTAAAAATGTCCAGAAACATTCAAGAGATCTTAGTTTCTCGATCTTATACATAGGAATAATACAAGGTGTTCATAAAGTTCCGGTACCATTATAAAAAAAACATAGCTCGGAAACTACATGCAATAGAACAATGCTGTTGATTGCAAAATGAGCTACAACTCTCCACGTTTATATGCCATACACCTCAATGTGCGCCCCTCTAGTTGTTCTCAGAACATCAAGGCTGTAATCCACTTCTGCCCATACACGCCCCAGCATATCATCAGTAACTGTTAAGATACTCTCAGTTATTCTTCTTCGAAGAGTAGCAACATCTGGAACAGGAGTGCGGTAAACACAATTTTGACATACCCCCAGAAGAAGAAATCCAAGGGTGTGATATCTATTGCATGTAGTTTCCGAGCTATGTTTTTTTTTGTAATGGTACCGGGACTTTATGAACACGCTGTATAATAAATAGCAGAAGAGCTGATTTAAGTTCGACTTATGTGGATTTCGAATACATTACAACATTTGCACAAACATTTTATTAATATTGATAGTTCACACCACTTGACAGCTAGAATCGTTGTTTCGGAAATTGGCACATTGACCGATAACACGATAACGTCATCAACACATCTCCAAAGAAAAGTGGGAATTCGACAAAACAGCGACTTGTTAACTCTCTAGTCCAAGGGAATAAATAACGTGAAAGTAATTACTGGGTAGCGGATGTTTGCCTAATTACCTATTGTATTGCTTTTCATTAAAACACTGACTTTAGTGTTTTAAATTGCATGTTGTTACGAGGCCAATAATGCATTTTATGGTGCCTATAAATGCCTATTTTGAGGTTTAGTTCTTATCGTGCCCAGTGGCGCTGTAATTGTAATGGTGAATATTACATAGCTGCGTTCTGGAGGTGGGGGAGATACATTATAAAATACTAGCTGATTACCTGGCGTTGCCCGCGTATTTATTTATCCCAATCTTGTATTAGACAGGAAAATAATGAATTCTAACTATAGTGTAAAATGTAACTAATTTTAAACGTGATCGTGAATGTCACCAATTAGCTTAGAGACTCCGAAAACTATGGATTCGACACTAATCTAGGTCATTTGTCGCATTTTATTTTTCACCCCCCATGCCGATAGGTGATGAACTTGGAGTTGAACCGCATTGGGAGTGTCACGAAAACTGTGAATTCTATTCGCAGCACAGCCTGAATGTTAGACAACCCGAGAAACACCATTGTTGTGAGGATTGCATAGAGTCACGGATGTCTGTTTGTGCGGAATTTAATATCGGTGGTTCTCGATTATTTTTACGTCACCCCTTCCCACCCCACCCCTAGAGCTGCCAGGGTTGTCTTACCCCCACAGTATTTATTTCCAGATTGCAAGTGATACGTGTACCAAGTTTGGTTGAAATTGCTCCAGGCGTTCGAGAGTTATGCCGGAACAAACAAGTACACACACACCCACACCCACACACACACACACACACACACACACACATGCATCCATTTTTACATATATAGATTTCGTAATTAACATTTTTAACCTTGGTTTTAAAAGTTGTTCAAAGACAAAAATTATTTCAAGGGTCATTTTAAGAGGAGTTTGCATTCAACACTTTGGTTTTGCCGAGTTCTTTACTGCTTTCATTCGAAACCTTCCATTTTTTTCTCAAAATTTCGGGAAGAGCTGTAGCCTCATCAGCTCGCCCCTTGCGTACGCCAGTGACCGTTCCTAAGAGAAAGAGAGGGGGATAGTAAAAGGTATTTTTTTGTGGTTTAAGAAAGAAACTCATCCTCCGCAGAAGATTTTAATAGGTTGTTTTCAAGGACAATATCGTTGAATGGGTATATTCCCCGGGATTTCGCACCCTGCTATAGGACCTACATTTATATTTCTGTACATTTCAATTTCATGTTGAAATGATCAGTAACATCAGCTACTATACCTCTAATACTGTTCAAGAATGTTAGAATTGATTTGCTTCTCTTGACCGATTTAAGCTAAGTTACTGGGAAAACATTGACCACCTACTCGTCAAAATAGAAAATCATTCCTTTTGGACCTCCTTTAGAATAATTAGAAAAACAACAGTGATTAAAGGTGTAGTTTGTCCTTTCTGAGAGATTCGTTGCAGTTCTGCAGCCTGAAGGGTTTCAGTTCTTCGAACGAGATTCCAGCTCGCCCATAACCTAGCGATAACACTTCCGAACTGTTGTCCAGCGATCAATGGGAGCCTATTAGCTGGCAATCAGTTGACATTATGCAGAGAAACGCCCCGTCACATGGCACCGAGAAGAACTATTACCGAGGGAAATTTGCGTTCGGTTCTATCACCGTCTTCCCTACTCCCCAAGCGTCGTTATCAACATCCACCGCCTGCCTCCTCTCCTGACCGTCCATCTTGTTGGCCAAATTTGTTCCCGAAGTGACTCACGTCATGTGCTGTGGACAGTCCTGACTATGAATGTCCCCACACTTGGTGGTTGGGAGAGGCGAAGTTAAAAGATGGGGGATATTGTTACTTTCTCAGGCTTTTAGTCGATACTTAACTTCGCTCCTTAGCGCCAAACGCTAGCTGAACCTTTGGAGGACGCCAGCGAAATTACCTCTCATATCGAAAAATTACTATGATATCCCAAAATCTGAAAATTACATCTGCTTAGATTACATTCCTTCTAGATAATTCACTTGATTCTTCGTGGAATTTGCTTGCGCTCTTGTCCAGTGATACGTAGCCATGATACTATTGCGAATAGCGAAGAAACAGTGAAAGCAAACCACACGAAGATTGACGTTAATGCTCCAGAAGGAATTCTAAGTAGATGTGCTTTTCAAATGTTGGAATACTACAGTGGTTTTTCGAAAGGAAAAGGAAATTTCGAAAACGGCTTCGCTGGTTTCGGCTAAAGGTCCAGCCGAGTCTTATTGGGCCGGAACTACCTCAGGTGTGAAAGAAATATAAATATGATCCACTATCGTGGGCATCTACATAAGTTTTCTCGTTTGGCCCTAAATTTTGCCACCACTATCATTCGTTCTACTAGGGGGTGCTGAGAAGTATTGAGCCTTACCCAAAAAAAAATTGAGCTATGAGGCTGAAATTTGCAGAGTGTACTCATCAGTTCTTGTATATGTAATGGTGCAAAAATCGACTTTCTATGATTTTAACTTCCCTTTGTTTTTCATGTCCAAAGTGAAAATGGCAGCACCTCCAGAAAAGGTATCCAAAGAAGTCATCCTGTTGCATGAGAATGCCTCGCCACACACTGCAGGTGAAACAATGGCGACACAGACCTCGTTAGGCTTTCAAGTGTTGCCAAATCCACCCTATCCGCTGACCTGGCTCCATCTGACTATTTTCTGTTCCCCATTTGAAAAACACACCTAAAGGGACAACGATTTGCAACATGATGACGACCTTGCAGAGCTTTTCTGGAGGTACAGCCATTTTCACTTTGGACCTGAATAACAAAGGGAAGTTAAAATCATAGAAAGTCGATTTTTGCATCATTACATATAGAAGAATTGACCAGTACACCCTGCAAATTTCAGCCTCCTAGCTCAATTTTCTCTGTGTAAGGCTCAATACTTATCAGCCTCCCCTCGTATATGCTTTCAATGTGCTTTTATTCTTTTATTGTTCCCTCATTGATGTTTTTCATTCTTCGTTTATGTCTCGGGATATACCATACCACTCTACGTCTCCTTTGGTTGTTCATAGTTCATTACCCACATGTTTCTGTTGGTATGCGCGTGTCTGAGGACATCTTTGCATGTTATTGTGTCTGCTTGATCTTCATTCTACAATACCACCATTGCCACCTTCCATCTTCAGCTATACTGTGTCCCGTCTATCTCTGGAGCAAGGCCGCGCATAGCGTCAGAGAAGGGAAGGGGGAATCTAGTGGCCAGAGCAAAGCCGTCAGTACACTCTGCTTGAAGGCTGCTAACTGCAGTCGCTTTCGCCCCTTCACGCAATCCCATTCTCTCCCGCGTTCATTTGTGAAGCCGTTTTGCGTCACTACTTGCACAAAGACTTGTTTTCGTTCGCTTGCCCCTACAGATAGTCGGAACAGGGTATACGGTCTTTGTTTCGCATCTATATACACTGTAAAGAGTGAAAGGTGAATTCAAATTAAGCGTTTACCTTTAACAATGTAGTGTAGAATTGGAGACGTTTATCTGTTCTTACTGCAATACTCTGTAAAAGTTGTCTGGAGAAATTACGCTCTGAGGCCTCGATTTCCGTTGCCATCCAACTATACCGTAAAAATGACCATGACCGTTTTGAAAACATAACAGTTATTACAAAGTTAATTGTAATTAATGTAATTTTATTAACTCGGGTTATAAACATGTAAGTACATACAACTGCAACTTATAATTATTGTTTATCTTTATTCAGATTTACATTTGAAAGATTTTCTTATTTGTCTCAATGATGAAATACAGGCCTGTAACATGTATGAATCTGTATCTATGTTGAACAGTCCAGACGGTTATGTTTACTTCTCATTCGAGCCACGCACAAAGAAGTGACGACATGAATGCTCCTCAGGAATAAAAAGGGTTGTGTCCCGTTTTTGCAAATTAACAGGCAGACTGCTAAATTTTAACAGAAGAATATAGCGTTGTGCTTCAGAGCAGGCACGTATCCAGGAATTCCTTTCGGGGGGGGATCAACACCATTTTTTTAAGGGGTATAGTAAGAAGCTCACAATTGTATGTTTAAGACCAGTGGTGGCAATTGGGTTCCAAAACGGGGGGGGGGGGGGGTGCGGAGGGCGTTGCAAGGAAAGTTTACTTTCTCTTGGTAGCCAAGGCTTAACATTAAGAGGCCATAATGTTGAGGCAGAAAAATAAAAAATGGGGAGCAACTCTCCCTTAAATCGTTGCCACTGTAAGGCTATCATTTTAATTAGAACGTGAAATCGGAACATTTTTTACCACTCGACTCCTCTGTTTCCATGCATTAATAATGTGTGCCGGAACCATCTCAGTATGTGTGTTTGTCCATCAGGCATAAAAACATCTATGGTATCTTTGAGTGTTTTTACGAAGCTGTTACACATGCACGGGATGGACAATCCACTCGACAACGCGAGATTCAAATTGTGGGTTGCGAACTGGACGCAGACAGCTCTCGAATATTTCTCTCTGATTCGAGCCTGAACACCACTAACGTGTCTTGTTCTCCCATTTTTTCAGCTCTTATAAAAGTCGAAACGCACCAAATTGTTCAGATTCAGGCTTTAGCACTCACAAGTGTTCAAAATGACTGTCACAGCTTCCGTGGTCTTGTTATATATCGGCACGAAACAAAGGAAGTCTTCTCGAATACAGGTGGATCACGAAACAATTAATACACAGTGAAAAACCCTTCCGTTCCCAACACATCTAATATTTCGTCTCCCAGTATGATCAAATTCTTACTCATTTATCTCCAGTGACGTGCCCAAGGGAGGGTTGGTGAGGTAATAACCCCATTTGACCCAGTATTCCTTTTTTTTTAAAAAAAAAAAAAAGAGGAACGTCAAAGACAGGGAAAAAATGGCAAAATCAGGACTGACCACCAAAAATAGTATGCGTAACCCCTCTCCCTTCCGAAAATCCTGGGCACGCCTCTCTATCTCGGACACATTTTTTAAAAATGAACTCGCCAGAAGTTTTTATCATCGTATTGGAGATGCGTTCTTCCTGCAGGTTTGAATATGATCCTTTAGGGTGCTGTCGTCTGTCTGCCTTCACACCTAACCTTAACAAGGCCCTAATTTTCCATCCTTGTGACTTGGATTTTCAAGACTTAGGAACGTTTCAGACCGAAGGGACACGCGATACATGTTGATTGGAATGGACCAATCAACAGCAACGTTTCACACCGTAGCGACACAAAAGGCCGCACAAACCTAATCTTCAGGCGACACGGTGTGAAATCGCCCTTATTAGGCCACTGTCATTGTCACCTCGAAGTAGTAGCTCTTGTTGACCACAGAAAAAAATTATCCTCAACCGGTGATAATGCTCCTCAGTTTTCTTCTCTCTCCTATATTTTCTGTGCTTGTTCACTATACAGGCAACACCTTACGATTTGATATACACAGGACATGTACTATGTAGACACTTTAACGAAAAATCGGTTGAAGTCAAGGATGACTAGGTGGCTCAGTTGGTAGAGCTTTGATTTGGGTCCTGGTAGAGCCTGCAATTTCCGCCTAAAATGTCTACATATGCAACATCTTCCTGCTTTCTCTTCTCGACATTCATAAAATTTTCGGCTGTCTCTTTATGATAGTTAAGTGTTTGAATGTGTTTCGAACCCAGTAGGCTTAAACAAAAGTATTTTTTTATATCATGAAATTCTCAGACTGCATATACGAAATTTAGTTCTGGCAAAACTAAATCATCACTCAAAACTTTCTTGAGAGAAGAGAGAGAGAGAGAGAGAGAGAGAGAGAGAGAGAGAGAGAGAGAGGCATTGATCTCTTCGGCCCTCGAACCGAACTAGCACCACACTGAGGCCCCGGAAATTCTGCTGTTGTCAATGTCTTCATTTTCTAATCACTATATCTTATAAAGCAATCAGAGGACGCTGACTGATCTGATCACCAATCGACTGTATGAATTATCACACTTACCTCTGAAATCTCATTAACCGATTCTTTGTACAGATCAATCGAAAAATTGAATCCGCGTATTTATATCCTCATTATATTGTAGAACGTTCCGCAGATAAAACGATTCGTTAATATTGCCAGTAGTTGACTCTTTCTCTCATTCAAGAACGTACCCTCTCCCTCCTTCCAGAGATTAGAAATTACAACGAATTGCCCTACGTGTGTCGCTACCTTTGTTGTGCAGCTTCCAAATGCTGACAAGTCTCTACATAGTCCTCAAGTGCGCTGAGACAACACCAAAAGCGCCTGAAAAGTGTACGTGCAATATTATCAACAACAGGGTTATAGAACATTCTCCGTCTTGCCTCGATACTTGTCTATCTCCTTAAATGATCGTCACATTATTCAAAAAGCCAAAAACCTAATTTTATCTAGTGTAAAATAAAAAAAATCCTGGGGGGGCTCCAGCAACCTCATCCCCAGCTTGGATACGTGCTATTAACAATAACAGGGTTATAGAACATTTTCCATCTTGTCTCGATAATTATTTCTCCCAAATTATGATGACATTATTTAAGAAGCCAAAAACCTAATTTTATCTAGTGTAAACAGAAAAAAATCCTGAAGGGGGGCTCAAGCCTCCTGATTCCCACCTTGGATACGTGCTATTGACAATAATAGGGCTATAGAACACTCTCCGTCTTGTCTCGATAATTATTTCTCTCAGATTTATAAATTTATTATCTTCACATTATTCAAGACGCCAAAAATATAATTTTATATAGTGTAAATTTAAAAATTTCCGGAGGGGGGTGGGGCTCGAGCCACCTCATCCCCACCTTGGCTACGTGCTATTAATAATAACAGGGGTATAAAACATGCTCCATCTTGCCTCGATAATTATCTCTTTCCTTACATTATTTTCACATTATTTAAGAAGCCAAAAACCTAATTTTATCTAACGTAAACTGAAACATTTCCTGAGGACAGGGTCAAGCCCCCTGTGCCCCATCTTGGATACGTGCTTTTATCAATAACAGGGTTACGGAACATTCTCCGTCTTGCCTCGATAATTATTTCTTTCCTTAAATTATTGTCACATTATTTTATTTCACACCACAAGAAACCAAAAACCTCATTTTATCTGGTGTAAACCTAAAACGTTCGGGGGGGGGCTCGAGCCCCCTAAGCCCCCCTCTGGATACGTGCCTGCTTCAGAGGACCGCTGTAATGTTGAAGCTCTTTCGTTCTTTTACCCAAATCGACGTTGTTGGATATTTATAACACGGCCCTGCATTTTATTTTCTAAAAAAATCTGATGATTTCAAATCAACAGGTGATTCTGGAAGTATTTTGAATGCTGATCACGCACATGACATCCATTTTCCCCCATCACTTCAGGATTTATCACAATTTCATAATCAAAATTCTCATATTTGCCATTCCATTACGTCTATTACAGAATGCAACATAATAAATTTATACAAGTGAAATTTCGGCTGTTTACAAACCAATAGGTGATTCTGTTGATCATGGAAATGACAAATTTCTTCCCATCACGTCAGGATTTTTCCCTAAGTCAGAATTTTTCTCCACGTCATTAAGTTCAATCAACTCACCATATTATAACATTGAGTTTTGGACAATTTGTGAAGGAAATTTTCATGAAGGGTTTCGAAAACAAAACTTACGTAATCAAAGTCCATGCAATTTTCATGCCAATGTGTCTTGTGAAGGTACAAGTGGGTTAAATGCTTACTATTCTATATGCACTTACAGTTCAAAATTGGAGGATTTGTATTGTAGAAGTACAATATTTTACCATCATCTAAACAGAACCCTCTATTGGGGAAAGATTTAACTACACATTTTATTGTGAAATTAAGGCAGTTAATATATCGCTGTTTTCTGAAAAACTAGACGTGATGGGTAAAAATGGATTTCATTTTTGGAATCAGCATGCTGAAATTATTCAGAACCAACAGTCATCTGCGAGTCATCCAAACCCATGCAGGTCGGTGAATAGGTTCTTGGGGTACAAGCTTTTCTTTACCTGTGCTATCCTATCTGTATCTTCTTATTGGACTCCTGTTGCGATTAACCTGAGGTACAAATGATTCATCATCTCATCACCACGATTAACCTAGAGATACAGCAAAGCGACCAGTGAATCTGAAACAAAATTATCCCCTTCCCGCTTCCGCAACCAAACCTATCAAGGAACTTGCCGGTAGATTTTTTTCTTTTTTAGAGAGCCTCTGATGAAGAGAACCTGACCAATGACCATCGTGAAGGGCCGAAAGATGGCGTTGAGGTAATCAACTCAACCTCGATGCTGATTTGTCAAAACTTGACAGCTGGAGGGAGGGGAGGAAGGAATATAACTTTTTATGTTTTAAGGGGGGCGACGCCAACCTTTCCAAATGGTCCCTTCCAGACAAGTAATTATGGAAACATGCGAACCAGGATTTCGGTGCGGGAATAATTAGGCTCGGGAAGGCAATTTGTTCTTGCCGCGAAAGTAACGTACGGGACCTGTCCGGTTAATAACGTCGATGGAAAAGCCAATGAGAGTGAGTCTACGGAGAGGAAGAGGGGGCAAGGTCACGCGTTATTTTCTTTTTTTTCTTTTTCGAATCTTCGGGGTGGTCACAGCCTTCGTCTTATTTATAATGGAAACGGGTCTTAATTTTACATGCTTACGTACATATGTCATTTTTAAGGGCAAACTGGACCTTGGGCCTTTTATAGAAGTCCTCTCTTTCTTTCGCGTTTATCACTTTACGGATCGGCTGGACGTGGACATGCTTCAGAATGAAATTTTGAAGTGTCTTTCGTTGCGATTAAGAGTGTGCCAATAAAACCATCCTTGCTCATAGCTCTAGCGCCTTCACTAACTAGCTGGGAAATTGCTATTGTTAGGGACCTCACGCTGAAATTTCTAAAACCTTGCATAATGAATTGCTGTTTAATGTTTTACCGGGTTTTTCTACTGACAACGAATATAAATTACTAATTTTAGAGTGTCTTTTCTGCTTATTGTACAGTCACGAACACCTCTAGATTGTGTCAATTCCATAGCAAGTCAGTGATATCGTTACAACACAGAAACGTTCCTGACTATACAGTCGGTTGCTAAGTCGAAAGGAGGCAAATTGTCATTAGCTATTTTCGTTATTTTAGTTAGAATAGAATATAGGTTTATTTCAGTATGAGCCTCTGCGGCTGTACACACATTTCCATACATCAATGAAGTTTTTTTCCTTTCTTTATGTTTCCCATATCCCAGGACTCTTTAAGTCCTGATATGTTCAATTTACCTTTTATATTAATTGTGGGTTCTTCCCTCACTACAATCTATCAATTTAAGTTTTTCGTTTCTTTTTTTTAATAATTTTACACTGATAGCACTAGTTATTATATTGTCAACAAGAAGCTTTTTTCACACCGCTCTCAGGAAACCTGAGAGTTACCGAACCCAAGTGTTAGGTAATAATCAAAATCTAATTATTGATAACAACTCGTTTGAACCAGTTTCCAAGTTCAAGTTTTTCGTTTCTTTTTTTTAATAATTTTACACTGATAGCACTAGTTATTATATTGTCAACAAGAAGCTTTTTTCACACCGCTCTCAGGAAACCTGAGAGTTACCGAACCCAAGTGTTAGGTAATAATCAAAATCTAATTATTGATAACAACTCGTTTGAACCAGTTTCGAAGTTCAAGTCTTAGGAGAAATACTAACAAATGAAAATGATATTAAAGAGGAAATAAAAAGCAGGCTTAATTCAGGAAATGCATGTTACTTTTCTCTTCATAAACGTTTGTCTTCTCGTTTAATATATAAGAAACTAAAAGTTAAAATATACAAAACAGTAATTTTGCCTGTATTATTATATGGATGCGAAACTTGGTCCCTTACATTGAAAGAGGAACATAAATTGAGAGTATTTGAAAATAAGATCCTTAGGAAAATATTTTGACCTAAAAGGGATGAGGAGACAGGTGAGTGGAGAAGGTTACATAATTTAGAACTACATAATTTGTATTCATGTCCAGATATTATTAGATGATTAAATCAAGAAGACTTAGGTTGGCAGGCCATGTGGCACGAATGGGAGAGGAAAGAAGAGTTTACAGGATTCTTGTTGGGAAACCTGATGATAAGAGACCTGTAAGAAGGGCAAGACGAAGATGGAGGGACAACGTTGAGATGGACATAAAGGAAATCGGTAGGGATGGAAAAGAGTATATAGATTTTGCTCAGGATAGGGACAGATGGAAGGCCTGTGTTGCTGCAGCCATGAACCTTCGGGTTTAAGAAGGCTAGAGAGTTAGTTAGTTAGCTCTCAGGCAGTTTCACTCCCGTCCCTCATCTTATTCGCCCTCTTTGTTCAGATGTAATGTAGTTGCTTTAATGAATGAAGTGGACTTATGTTGAATTAGGTGTTCTCTGCTATTGGCGTTCTTATTTCAATCGATCACCTTCACGTTAGGGCTACCGCGTAGCTAAAGGGTTAACGATCTTGACTTTGAAGCGAGCCATCCTGGGTTCAGTTCCTGATGGGCGCCCCAAGCTATTCGAACAGAGGAAGTAACGGACTTCGGTTTCAAAAGCCAGAAAACAGCGCCGAGCAGACTCGATGCACTGAACACGGGTCTTCTAACGAAAAGCCTCTTGGTAAACCATGGCTCTCAGAGGGTTGTTGCCATGGAGTGTGGTTTAGCAGAAAACAGAATAAACAAATATGAAGTCTGTGTCTCATATCCAGCACTGTAAAATAATGTAAAGTATTAAAACGATTCAGAAGGTAGGTCCAGGTGGTCCACACCACAACTTTTAACCTCGTGTGTGTTAAAATAGCAGAGATAAATGCTTGCAATTTTCAACACTACGGAAGTTAAACGTTGACCAGAATCCGGTTTGGACTTCCTGGCACCGTCTCTGTCGCTTTAACGTCAGTGATTTATTTTTTGTTCCTCTATCAGTCACAGAATTTCGCTTAGGTGGATTCAAATGTGGGGGAACTATTATTAGCTGGGCTCTGTTTTTTCGGTTTTCACCGACATTATTCTCTCTCTATCTCTTTTGTCTGCCTTCTTTCTCTCTCTCTCTCTCTCTATACCTTCTGTTCCTCTCTCCCCTTTTCCTTTTATCTCTTTCACTCTTCTCTCTTCATTTCTGTTGCCATCTCTGTTTTTCTCTTTGTCTTTACATTTTCAATGTTTCTGTTATCTCTGACAAAGTTCTCTGTTTTCACCTTCTTTATTTCTCTCACTTCCTTCTTTCGTTTATTTTTCTTTCTCTCTCTACTTCTCTTTCTTCCTCTTTTGTCTCCGTTTACCTTTTTCATGCTCTCTCTCTGTGCGCGTGTGTGGCACGCTTCAAGAAACTACTGCAATGTTTCGATTATTTCCGAGAAGATTTTCTCTTTATTTATTTTTCATTCTTTTTTCCCCACTTCTATTTTATCTGTTTTCCCCCTCTTTATTTTTCTCTCGCGTCTGTTTGCTATGAACGATTAATTTTATTTTTATTAATATTAATTTAAGTTCCAATTGGCATGCTTAGCAATTCCTCACGCAGGTTATTTGGGTGGGCTAGACCTCATTTTCACCCACCTAGTGGTGACGTGCTTCTTTACACACCGAATAGTGTTCGATGCAAGGTATGTATGTCCGATTCCAATCCATCGTCGTATCCCTTCGCGTATTTTCTCAAATGGAACTTACACGGACCCCAAAATGTGTCAGTTCACACAAATATGCCTATTTTTTAAGATTTTATTTTTTTGCTACAAGTAACGCATTAAAGAACATCAACTGCTACTGATATTTTTTGGTGCATTAAAATACTCAGAGAAAACCTGTCTTAGACGCAGCACACTCTTGATCGTGATTGGATCTGCAACCAGATCTCTGGAATTTGTTTTCTGAATGATATTTATGAGCGTTTGTGATTATCCCCTCATCCCTCATCAATTTCACCTAATCGCCATTCATCCTCATCATCGCGATTAACCAAAAGTGACAGATAAGCGAAATAATATGTAACAAATAGAGGAGGGGGTGCAAATCTGGAAGCGTGAGGGTAATGTAGAAACGTCTAATATCTGCCCTGCTGAATGTTGCACTCCAGCAGGAGTAGTCCAGTTTAGACAGTTCACCAACCTCATTTGGGGCTCAGGGGGCTCATGCCTTAATGGATTTGTCTCGTAAGGCAAGATGTCTTGGAAAACGTCTTAAGACAAATATCTTAATCTTTAAGAAAGTCGACTTCCGGTATCTCAAGATGTTACTTCCGGTCTGTCAAGAAAATTTTCTTAAGACAAAAAATCTTAAGATGTTTTCCAAGATATTGATTTTCTCGGCTCCTAATTGAGCTAGGATGATGATTTTAGGTTTGTTGGATAGGATTCGACGAGAACTATTCGACTAGCAAATAAAATCGATTCCACCCCCTCAAGTTTCGGAAATACAGACAATTTTTTATTTTTTTGAGAAACTTGATTTGTAGGCTTAGTTTTTGCCCTAATTCGAAAATTTTAATAGCATTCGATACACAATTAGAAGTACTCTACAACTTATTGGAGGGATGATGACTACTGCCTGCTGTTTTCGAGTTATTTTGGATTAAAATTTCAAGATGTAATTTCTAAGATGTTTTGTAATTCATCAACTATGGGTTGTAGGAAAACGATTCTTGCTCTATCTGCTATCGCTCGACGAATACTATAAACATAAATAATGCTTATGGTTTGATTTTTAAAATGGCGAGCGGAAAATAACTATGTTTTCTGAAATTATGATTTATACTTCATATGCCAAGAGGGCTGAGGGTTAGAAAAAAAAGATTGTTTGGTAGAATTATGCACACATAATATTTTTGTGTTTTCTATACACAAGCTTAATTATTTTTTTCAATTATTTACAGGTTTCATTAAGAAGCAAGAAGTAGCATAAATAGCACACTCCCACCAAACCCAACACCATTGTGAATTATTGCACAGTATTTATTTTATGGCACTCCACTATATATATATAATAACATACCCACAAATATTTTCAACAAGATGCGCTCCATGAAAAGTTGTCCTGTGTGCAAGAGAACCATATCAAGCAAACGTTTTGCAAGACATCGTCGCACCTGCGTGCCAGGCAAGCATTTGGCTGCCACCGAACCATGTCCCAGGTGCGGTATACATATTACCATTAATAATTTGAAGAGGCATATAACATCATGCAAAGTTGTCGTCGGAACACCTGTTCCACAACCGTCGACCAGCTCGACCAAGAGGAAAGCGGAAGCCGACTCGCCACCATCCGCCAAACGCGTCAAGCCTGTGGCGAAAGCTAACCAGTCTGCTTTCCAGCGGTTGTTAGAAGATTTTGTCATCACTTCGGAGGGCTCATGCGACGTGCGTAGCTTTTTGGAGAACATGCAAGCCGAAATTATTTCCATCCTCGGTGATGCGCTTGCAATGCACTCCACCAAATTCTACGCATCGCTACGTTGCCAGTACAAGAAGCCGTCTGACGAAATTTACAGCTTCTGCCACAACACCAAGGCGAAAACGCTGCATCTGGCGGATGTCGACAACCTCGAGGTCATCTACAACCAGTTTGCCGATGAGCTGGTGGCAAAACAGGAGGAACATCAAGCTAAAGGCTCGGGGGGTTCGCTGTGTGGCGAGCCTCACGAACTGTGCGTCAAACTTTGTAAGTTCGTGCCTCTCTCCGCCTCCAGCTACGTCCCCTTACCACCTACCATTGTGGCAAAGAAGGCCGTCCTGAACATTCAGAACAGTGACGCCAAGTGCTTCGTCTGGTCGGTGCTTGCAGCGTTGCACCCTGTCCACTGGAAAAACCATCCACACCGAGTTAACCACTACCTACCCTACGAGTCAGAGCTGGAAGTTGCGATGGCTGGGATCGACTACCCGGTGGCGCTTTCGGACATTCGAAAGTTTGAGGCTCGTACGCGGTTGGCCATCAACGTTTACGGTCTCACTGACGAAAATGCGGTGTACCCCATCAGGGTGAGCGACGTAAACGTTGATGGTGCGCAGGAAATTCACCTTCTGCTCATCAAGGACGAGACCCATCACCACTACACCCTTATCCGTTCCCTCTCCCGGTTGGTGTCGAGCCAAACAAGCAAACACGAACACCACATAGAAGTTTGTCGCAGGTGCTTGTCAACTTTTGACAATCAAAAACAGCAGGATTATCAGCACATCAAAGGTTCCAACATCGCTGTCGAGAAGCTCGCTCGCCACAAGTTCTACTGTAGTAACAACGAGCCTGGTGTGGCAGTCTTACCCAAACCTGGCACCGTGGAGCGTTTCCACATGCACGGTGCCATGGTGGAGCATCCCGCTATCATCATCGCGGATTTCGAGGCCTTCCTCAAACCCCTGTCCACTTGCGATCCAGATCCCGAAGTTTCCTCCACCACCCCTTACCAACTCCACGAGGCTTCGAGTTATGCATACGTTGTGATGCGACGTGACCAGCACATCGCCCCCGAGCCATACGTGTATCGCGGTCCCGACGCAGCCAAACACTTCCTCGAGAGGATGGTTGTGGAAGCCAGCGAGATAGGGAAGGTACTGTTGGCCCCCAAGTCTATGCTCCCACTGTCCCCCGATGATCAACGTAGACACGACGAGGCCATCGCTTGCCCTGTCTGCGTCAAGAAGTACACCACCAACAACCGTAAAGTCCAACACCACGATCACTTTAACGGTAGGTATGTTGGTCCTTGGTGCAACGGATGCAACCTCATGGCTCGGGACCCGCGCTTCATCCCTGTGTTTTTTCATAATGGCTCGGGATACGACTTCCACCATCTGGTGCCTCACTTTGGCTACGACGACATGCGAATCAACGTCCTGGCGCAGAACGAGGAGCGTTACATTAGCTTGAGCAAGTGGGTGCGAATCTCAGGATCACACTCTACCGTCGAGCTTCGCTTCCTCGACTCCCTGAGGTTCCTCCCGGCCAGCCTCGATGCTCTCGCAGGGAAGCTTAGCGACGAGCAAATGCTCATCACCTCCGCGAACTTTCCGAACTTGGACGCAGGTCTCTTCAAGCGTAAGGGTGTCTATCCCTACGAATACATCACAGACCCTTCCAAGTTCGCAGAGACGTCGCTACCTCCTCGAGCAAACTTCTACAGCAAGCTGCGAGGCTCGAACATCACCGACGAGGAATATCACCATGCCCAGTCCATGTGGCGCGAGCTGGGCTGTCGAACTCTCGGGGACTACCACGACGCCTACCTCAGACTTGATGTGACGCTCCTCGCCGACGTGTTCCAGACGTTCCGTGCGACCGCCATGAAGATCTACAAGCTGGACCCTGCCTACTTCTACAGTCTCCCCGGACTAGCGTGGTCAGCCATGTTTCTGGTGACGAAGATCGAGCTGGAGCTTCTTTCGGACGTGGACATAATGCTGTTTGTAGAACGTGCCGTGCGGGGTGGAATGGTCCAGGTGTCGCAGCGACACTCGCACGCCAACAATCACCACATGGCCACCGGCTACGACCCCTCACAACCGTCCAGCTACATCATGTACACGGACGTCAATAACCTCTACGGACACTCCATGATGCAGCCACTCCCCTTTAGAGGCTTCGAGTGGGCTGACCCTTCCAACTTCGACGTCGAAAGCTTTGACGATTCGGAACATGGGTTCTTCGCCGAGGTGGACCTTGAGTTCTCCGAGAAGCTGCAGGATTTGTTCTGCGATCTTCCCCCTGCACCCGAGTTGAAGTGTCCACCCGATTCCAACCAGAAGAAGCTCGTCATGGACTTCGAGTCCAAAGAGCGTTATGTCCTGCACTACCAAAACCTCCGGTGGTTGATGAAGCAAGGGGTTACCGTCCGCACAGTACATCGAGTTTTGATGTTCGAGCATTCTCCATGGTTGAAGCCATACATCGAGCTCAACACCGAACATCGCACAGTCGCCACTTCTGATTTCGATCGCGATTTCTTCAAGTTAATGAATAATGCGGTGTTTGGCAAAACTATGGAGAATGTACGGAATCGCATGGACATAAAATTGGTAACGAGGAAAGCACAATGTCGCAGGCTCGTAGCAAACCCGTTATTCAAATCGAGGACCATTTATAATGAGCAGCTTGCTCTGGTGCATATGAGGAAGAGTGAGGTGAGGCTCGACAAGCCAATTTATGTTGGTGCCTCAGTATTAGACCTGAGCAAGCTGCACATGTTCGAGACGTACTACGACATATTACGTCCACATTATAGCCACAACATCTCGCTTCTCTACACGGACACGGACAGCTTGGTGTACCAAGTCCACTCAGCCGATGCATACAGGGATATAGTCACGGTACCATCTTTGGTCAACCTCTTCGACACCTCGGGCTATCCCCAGCCGAACCAGTACGGCATCCTGCCCCGAAACAAAAAAGTGCCTGGCAAACTCAAAGACGAGAAGGACGGTGATGTAATTCTCGAGTTTGCAGGTCTTCGCGCCAAAGCCTATGCTATTCGGGCAGAAGGATCCATCACGAAAAAGGCTAAGGGTGTGGGCAGGCAGGTCGTCCAAGAGTACCTCAAGTTCGAGGATTACGTCAAAACCCTTAAAACTAGGACGTCAATTCCAGGAGTGGAGCAGCGCATCCAGAGCGTCGACCATGTGTTGACCACCAACCAGGTGAGAAAGGTTGCCCTGGACGCACGCGACGACAAGAGGTGCGTTCTGAAATGTGGGATTCACACGCTCCCATGGGGCCACCATCGTCTAGAAACTAGTAAGATGTGCCTCAAATGTAGTAAATAGTATGTATGAAAAAAAAAAACAAAAAAAAAAAAACAATTCATGTAACAGATGTTCTAATTTAATATAGCCAAAATACTAGAACAATAGTGTTTATCTTCAAATACAAAAAAAAAAAAAACAGGTGGAGGTTTGGGATTTTTAGCGGGACTAACTCCCTGCCGCGCCCTACGGGGTGAATATGGGGCACACCCAAAGGGGAAGTTCCTTTGTGCGTTCAAGTGTGATTTATTTCTATAATGCATTAAAATTAATTTTTTTTATTATTTTTTTATTCCAGATTATTCTCACAAATGTAAGAAGGTGTTCCTCGCAGTACATCCTAAACATTGCGTTGCAGGTTAATCTAATGTTTGAACCTACGATCAGTATAATTTTTTGAGAATTATGTGATTTTGTTTTTACTTAAAACTGTTCGGTCACTCTTTCATTCTTGACATCATACACAAAAGACTTCTCTGCAATCAGGATGACGCTGCATAGGGTATCATCGGGCAGCGCGTCGTGGAACTCGCACACGACCTTGATGTTGGTGCGATCGTTGACCACCACTTGCTTTCTTTTCGTGGTGTTGATGACGAACATCGGCCTGCGTGTTTTGAATTCGCTGGGCGCGTAGTACACGTCCACGCTTCCCTCGGTCACGCGTTTGTAAGCCGTGTAAGCTTCGTAAAGTTTGAGGTAATCGTCTTTGGTCATGTCGAGGTTGTAATTCTCGCGCGGGAACACTTCGTTCCTACCGTTCTTCAGATAAACGTTCTTGATCTTGCAGTCGTCGAACTTGCTGGAATCTTTTTCCTGATTCTTGTCCCTCCCGGTCTGAAAGAGCACTACGACGAAATCTGGCATGTCGAACTGTATGTTGTTGAACTGCGTCGTCACGTCGAATTCCATGTGACTTCCCGACGCCACCTTCTGCACGCACTGGTAACCGTGAAAGTGAATCGGCACCTGCGGACTTTTCAAGATCTCCGCTTTGTACTTGAGGGCGTAGTTCGTTTCGTATTCCACCACCGGCATTCTCAATTCCATGCTCCGGATGACGCATTTCGCTGCTTCGGGTAAAGTGTTGGCTATCGGCGTGGTGCCGTCCGGACCTAAAGTAGAGTATCGCATCAGTGCGTCGTTGTCGTTGGCCGCTCTTCGAAACGTGATCCTCAGTCCTCCCTTCCACATGATCTCCTTGTAGTCCGAGAAGAAACCAGGCAGCAGACGCATGGGAAAGAGCACCGTGTGACTTCTCGTCGATATTTTGGTTCCGGCTTCGAATCCCCCGGCCTGGTAGTACGCTGCGTCCGTTTTGGATAATTTCAACGTTCCCACCGCCGTCGACGTGATGCCTGGATAATCTATTCTGTCGATGACGGTGTTGTGTTTCCTCACCTCCACCTGCGAGAACAGGTGAGGCACGAAGTTGTCCACGAGTATCAAGTTTGCTGCTGCGGGAAACGCGTCTCCGCTTTCCTTCTTCACCACGTCGAATTGAAGGTAGAGGTCCGCTCTGTGAGGATGAATGAACCCGTCCCCTACGTCCACGTCGTATTCGATCTCCCTGTTCGCTTCGTTCAGATTGGCGAACGTGCGACGGTTGGGAGGGAAAGATTGCAATTCGTAACTTTCGATTTGCTCCATTTTACATGTATGGTTATTTATTATATGTTGATCTCCACGATGGCCGTCGTAGTGGCACCTGCGAAATCCACCACGTCTCCTTTCTCGTTCGTCACCACCAACTCTATGTCGTCTATGCGGTTGCGACATACTGGAAAATAGATCGGCGAAGAGGTTGTGTAGATGATCGGTTCCATGAACTCGGAACTTGGTTTGAAAGTGGCTATGATTCCCGTCTGCTTGTGACTTCCTAACAATCCGTCCGAAGATTTCGTGATCATACCTTCGGCCACGTTGCAGTGTTTGTTCAGAGTCTCTATGGCCAAGAATTTAGGAATGTTGGTTGCTACGTGCTTGATGCCAGCTTCGAGTTTGGTGTCGTTCTCGAAACCTAAAAGTTCTCCCATGGTGCCCAGGTCCACGGTCTCCGTCGCGGATAGGATTTCCACTCTGTGCGTGACCGAATTTTGAGAAAGGTATGTGCCTTTGGGTAACTGAGCTTGCAAAGTGGAAAGATTGTATTGTCCTGGCGTGACGACGATGTGTTCGCTTCCGACGCTAATTTTGTTGTTGTGATGCGTAACATTGGGTATGAGGTACATGCTGTAGAATGCACGCAGAGCCACGGATTTAGGATAGACGATGTCGTCGTGCAGCGTGAGTTTCAAGATTGAAGATTCGCTCGTGAGATGGAACACGCCCATCCTAGTGATGCTGTTTGAGGTTCCACAATGCTTTCTGGAAATCTTCGACCGTAGGGTTATTTATTTTAGAGAGAAACGCGAGCACGGAGAGGCAGAGATGACCGCAGTTCACGTCTCCGAAATCTTGAATGCGTTCGTCGTTGTAGTATATGGAGGTTTTGTTCGTTTTCAGATAATGAACTAAATTTGTAGGTGGAACACCTCCGAAAGAATCGAAAACGAATGCTTTATCATCATTTTTGTGGTAACATATCCAATGCGTACCTGGATTTTCTTGACCGTCCAAGTTGACTACTCCGCATTCTCTTCTTTTAACGCTTGAAGGTAACGAGTCGGACATGAAAACTCCTCTGAAGTGTTTGATTTGTAACGGTTCGATCAGAGATTCAATGTCTCGGTTGGTGAGTGCTTCTGTTTCTTTTTTTTAAACTTTTTCATCACGCCCTTCCCCTTCTTCTCCATGGCCAGGTTGTGACGTTTCTGTTCTTCCAATTCCGCCTTGTTCTTCTTCGAGTCGATGACGGTTTTTGCGATGGCGGCGCTTCCGCCGGCCAAACTTCCAACGGCCCCCAATGCTGCCAGGATGGCCGGGATGCTGAATATGAAACCTCCGATCTTTTGCTGTTTCCGCGAACGCTGCAATCTTTTCAATTGAGGTGTGCTGAGCAGCAATTTCATTCCGTGTCCTTTCGACAAGCAAGAACGTTTCTTCTCGCGTTGTTTCTTGGTGAGTAACCCATCGAGGGTACCTAGATTTTTTAGATTCGAATATGGTATCTGGTACACGACACCCTTGGGCTTCATGTTGATGCTCTATGTGTTATTTTCACGGTATGTTATTTATATATATATTCTGAGATTTTTTCTTGTGTAGTTTTTTACGGTATGTTATTTATATATTTTCAAGGCCTCGCAGTCGTTACACAAATTCTATTACGTGCTTTGTTTTCTTGCCAAGAAGTTCCTTTGTCCCCTTGTACACGATTCGAGTTTTGTTCTCGATTAAAATAGATAGCTTCTCGTCAGATAACATGTTAGCGTATCGATCTGGTAAAAATAGACTGTATTGTGCGTTGAGCAACAGGCGTACCTTGGGACCATACTGGGTAGAAACGATTGAACCGGAAGTTATCGTGTAAGGTTTGTCGACTTCCAATTCCTGAATTTTTACATACTCGACTGACAAATTTAGCATTTGTTTTAATGCTTGGAGATCACTCATTTTTTCAGTCGTCATATCAAAAAAAATTTCAAAGTGTTAGAGAGAAATTTAATTGTTTTTCACGTTGTGTGTTATTTATATATACCGAAGATTATTTATTTATATATCAAGTTTTTTTTGACACGTATATATATTATTATTTTTTAACAGAGGAAGAAAGTCCGTGCTTCGGAAAACGCGATGATGTGCGTAATGATATCTTCCGTCTCCTACATAGACTTGTACCAATCATCAGTATACCGTCTTCTCCCCTGCCTTGCCTCGTGCAATTCATCGAACCTATCGTTTAATTTCTCCCCTGCAGCCAAAAGCAGAATGTTGAGATCACCGCACCTCAGGCCACTGATCTCCCGAAGACGGTCCTTGAGAACTATTTCGCATCCCATGTGAAATGCCGGCGTCGTTTTAGCTATGATCACAAGTTTATTAACATCTCCGTTAACTACCTTTTTGAATATTTTAGATAGTAGTTCGTGCGGCAAATCAGTTATGCAAGCCATGTTGTTTTTTTTTTTACTGCATGTTATTTATATACCCCACCCCAATTTTTGTTTCGTGTTCATGGCGATGGTGGTACCCAGTGCGGCGACCCGTTCACCCAGCGATGCGTCTCTACTCACGAACCTTTCGAAAGCTGCGTGTTCCAATTTTTTGTCTGCTTCGTGACGTGCGTCCAGATCCGTCTGCGTGGTGTTGTAGGCGATGTCGTGATCTTTGCATGCGGCATCCAACGGATTCACACCCTTGTCTCCTCTCTCCAATCTTTTCTCGAGTTTGGTACCCGGTCCACAGTACTGGTAGCCAGGTAGATGCATCTCGAAAGGTAACATGTTGATGATGTCGTTCACGAGTCCCTTTCCTTCGGCCACGTTCCAAAATTTCGGAGGCAGCGTGTTGATGATTTTGATCAGGTAACCTATGCCCTTGTCGTCGTTCACGATGAAGTTGGAAAGTTTCGTGCTGATCATGTCCACGATGCCAACCTTCTCGTTGTAGAAATTACGGTTGCCTGCATTCTCTTCGCCGGCTATCACCAACAATCGGTCCACGAGCTTCCTAACGTCGTCCACCCAAACGAATTCTTTGGGTAACGTGTTGTAGCGTTTGACGCCGCTGCCCGTTTTGACCTGGTTCCAAATCGGTTTGATGAGATTCCTGTACTTCTCGCCGCTGCTCGATTTCACCCTATTCTGCGAGGCGTCGTTGTTCTGGTACAAGGCATCCGTCATGATCAGAATTTCCTTGTAACTCTGGTAATCTTCGTCGGTGTAATCTTTCGGCTGCTTTTTGGCGACGAGTTCCCACAGTCCCACCGTACCCGGATACCTGTTCCAACTATCCTTGTCGCCTAAATCGACTTTAATGTCGTTGCCTTCGAAGGTCACCTTCGATTTCCCAATCTTCCACACCACACCGCCGCCTTCGCTGGTTTCCATGCTGGGATACAATCCGAACACTTCATCCTTGTCGAATTTCCCCGTGCTCAGGTAGTCTCGTGCCAAAGGTCCCAACTCGATTTTATCCGAAGACGACGTGCTGCCTATGGCTCGACGTCGTGCCGGTGCGTCCTTCAGTTCGAACGGCGTCGAAGGAATGCTCGAAATAGGCGTGGGTACGGCGTAACTTTTAGCTGCGAGCGGTACGAGTTCATTGATCAAATTTTTATTTTGTTCCGTGACACTTTTAATTTCTTTACCTAGACTGCTGATGGCATCGATCACGGGTTGATCCTGACGCTTCTTCTCTTCGTAGAATCCGCGATTCTCGGATTTCCAACCTTTGAAGCGTTTCGCGAGGTAATCGCGAAGCTTGAGATTTTCGTCTTCGATTTTTCGTTTCGTCATGACGTTATTTATACACGTCGTTTCTCACAACGTTGCAACGTTTAGAAAGTCGTTGATTTTGTTTCTGTATTTTCCATCGTTGGGTTTTCTCGTCATGTCGATCGTAGCGAATCCGAAATCGTCACCGTTCCAGCAAGTAGAGCAGCCTTCCGAAAATTGATTGTAGTTCATGTCTCCGCCTACGTAGTCATCGTACGCGTGCTTGAGGTTGGTGTGATCTTGACGAAACAAACATATGAAATTAGCGTTGTCGCGTACTAACTGTTTTGGAATTTTGGAAAACGTTTGAGCTAGGTAGAAGCAATCCATTCCTTTGTGACGACCTTGCGTGAAAAAGTTGCGAATTTCATTTTGATTTTCCAGGATGGCGTCGTCGAACACAACAACTGAATTTTCACGACAATCGTCGAGTGGTTTTATTTCCGAAGCGAACGTTGCAATGTCCAGACCATCGTACAGTTTCATCAGTTGCTGGTATTTGGATTGCTCCAAACTTTTCGAGAACACGTACAGGTGCCTGTTCTTCCAATTTAACCAATTCGGTGCGAGGAGAAAATTGTCCACGAGCAGTGTCGTTTTCCCACACCCCGAAGGACCTACGATCAGACAGCGGATGCTGTCGGGAAGCAACTCGCCGTTCTTTTTCTTCGTTTGATTTTCCGGATCCGGTAGACGCTTCACCACGTTCCACGTACTTACAAGATCACTTCGTCCGCGTCGATCCAACTCTTTTCCGGAAGTCCCAGCCATTTGACAAACAGTTTGTCACCTTTCCTACGCAATACTTTCTCGATGAGGTACGTGTCGGGGTGTTTCGTTTTAGAGAGTTCCTCTTCGTAAAATCTTCCTTTCAAAATCTCGCCGCTACTATCTTTTATTATATACGTGTGTCGGTTTCCGGGTAGAACTCGAACCACCGTAAAAAGTTCCGTGCTCCAATTTTTTGTGAATCCCTTCTCGAAGGTGCGTTTGAATTTGCTGATCCTCACCTGGTCTCCAATTTTGTATTTAGCTTTTTTTGTCGTGGGTGTGTACTTTGGACAGTAAACGGTAGAAATTAAACGCTGCTCGTCGGACTTGGTAACGTCAACTGGCTTCATGCCTATCGTTCTGTGTACCGTTTCATTATAGGTGTCGACGAGTTCCGGCAGGATGTCGACCCATTTGTAATTTCCCCGAAGCGTGAATCGTTTCCACATGTGTATTTTCAAGGTTCGATTAAATCTTTCCACGATGCTGGCTTTGATGTGACTGAAGCTCGAATAATGTCGAATCTTGTGTTTTTGAATAAACTTTTGGAATACAGCGTTATAAAATTCTTTACCGTTGTCCGTTTGCAGAAACCGTGGTCGTCTGCCACCGCTTTCGCGAAAAATTAATTTGAATGCTTCCGTGACGCACGTTCCCGTTTTCGCCTTCAAAGGTAGAGCCCATGCGAATTTCGAAAACGTGTCTATGACAGTGAGAAGGTACTTGTTGCCCTTGTTCAATTTATGCACGTTTTTCAAATTGCCGCTACTCATCTCCACGAGGTCACTTTGCCAGAGGTCGTCGATGCCCTTGGTTACCACAGCCAAACGTTCGTAGTTACGGCGTGCAGGTTTATGCAATTCTTCGACGATGGCTTGCCTAGACATTTTTTTTAGAGATTACGTTTCAAGAGAAGCACAAGCGTGATGGGATTCAAAGAGGGTGGCACTTCGCTCGTGTTTTGAATAATCAGCTTATCGCCGGCACTCACGTCGAAAACGGTGAGATCTTCGTCTTCGTGTATTTCATATATGTTGCGCGTTTCGTTCCAACGTGCCAGAGGAATGTTTCCTGCTTTCTGGACACCACGATTCGATATCAAAGTCATGGTAGGAACGCTAGCTTTTCTACCGTGAGACCAGTACGAAAATTCGTTTATCTGAATCGTGCCATCGAGGAGAAACTTGTAGTACGGATGATAAGGATGCAACATGTACAGTTTGTTACCTTCGACGAACGTGGAGATTCTCTGTTGATTGGGTACGCTGTTGATTTCGATGGCTTGCAGAAAATGCAGTTTAGCGAATTTAGTGTCGACGCCGAGCAGATTACTGTGAACTTGTCCGAGTTTATTTTCGATGGGCAGCAAATGCTCGATTATGGTATCCGTTACGGTAGAAAACGACGGTTTGATTTTCACTTCCACGTTCAACTGCTTGTAGTTTTCGTTGAGTTCTTGCAACTTGGCACCGAAAGAGGCCAGCGTCGATTCCTGCGTGGATTCCAGCACTCCAACTTGATCTCTGATGTTGACGACGATGTTCTGAAGGTTCTCGACTTGATTCAATTTCGAGCTCTTCTCGGTAAGATCGTTCACGATGCTTCGCATCTCTGTAAACTGCGTGTGAAGGTCGGCGACGCTCTGCGAAGTGGGCAGCGTCGACACCAGCGAACTAATTTCGTCTCGAATCTGTTCCACGTTCGCCGTTTCCGTTTCTAGTCGTTTCAGCATTCGAGATATGTTTCTTTTCAAAGCGTGCAATTCTTTGGAGGTGGGGAGATTGGCCACTTTACTCTCGAGATCGCTCAATGAGCTTTTGATGTCGCTCGATTCGGATAGTGCCGTCACCGCCGTTTTTAATTTTTCCAAATCTTCGCTCGAAGGCACGCTTGTCCGTAACGATTCCAAGTCACCCTGTATGTTGTCCAGTACGTGATGAAAATGAGCAAGATTCGTTTCAACGTTCAAATTTTCTAAATATTCGATCTTCTGCTGAACCGTGCTCAACGTGTCTTGAATGCTCGTCAGCGCGCTCGCTTCAGCGTGAATATTTTTAATTTCTTCGTTGATCAATTCCAAGGACGCCTGAAGCGTAGAGATGGTGGTTTGAATGTGTTCGAAATCTCGATAGGCCTCCAATTGAATTTTTATGTTCGCGACGCTTTTACCGATGACCTGCAGTTCGTCCGACGATGGTAGGTTCGTCATTGTATCTTCCAAAGTCTGCAACTTGGATTTAATTTCTTCCAACGTGCTGGTGAATTCTTCTTGTAATTTGGAAACGACGACATGCAAGCGTTCTACATCAATATCGTTCACGACGGTTTGAAGTTCAGAGAAATTCTTTTCTATTGCGGAAGTTCGTTCTTCGATTTCGAGTTTCAATTTTTCCAAATCTTCATTTTTCGATTGAAATTGCTGTAATTTGGCCAAATCATTTTGAAGCGAATCCACGCTCAACTGTATATTTTGAACGTTGTCGTAAGAAGGTACGTCGACATAATTTTTTATGAGCGTCTTCAGTTCGGAATCGATTTTCAGAATAGGGTCGAGACATTGCGTTTGGAGCGTAGCGATTTCCGACTCTAAACTTTTGTTTAAGGTTTGCTGCAAAGCGATCAAATCGGTCCTCAACTTCTTAACTCGAATGTCCAACATGAGAATCTCTTCTGCGTGGTCCACACGCTTGGTGTTGCCGAAAATGTCGTTAGGCATTTTTGGTTAACGGTTATTTATAATAGGATAGACGATTCGTAATTCTACGAAGAGAGGAATAAGTTTGTCGTAATCTCCGAGGAGTTCCATGTAAAGATAATCTCCTGCGGACACATCGTACGTAATGTTAGAAAGCATCTTGTCATGCTTGATTCGAAAAATGTTCTTGCCGGTAGAAATTTTGATTTCGCCTGCGTTTTCCGGATTCACGGTGATTCGAAGTTTCCCGTCGATCGGAATTTCGTAGAAATGTAAATTGTTATTAAAAACATAAAACATCTTGCCCACACCGTCATTCAGTTTCGTCCAAATGCTGTTGAGGTGAATGATCAACAGACCGTTGAGTTTAGGTAACACGGAAGGTAAGACTTCATGATCTGGTATGGTTTCCATAATAATCTGTTTTTTGAAACCGAACAAATTCATAGGCATGCTGGTTATTTAAGAATACAGTCAAAGTTTTTTGTAATGACAGTCAATGTTTTTTTTTTGTAATAACTAACAACATGGTTTTTTTTTGTTTTGTTTTGTTTTTATGAATCTTCTGTTGAAGATGGACATATCTTGCAGGTTTTGCTTTCTGCTAAGCGATAGTGCCCCCACGGCAATGTGTGAATACCACACTCGAGGACGCACCTCTTATCGTCGTTGGGATCCAGCGCAATTTTTCTAACTTTGTTTGTGGTCAACACATGGTCGACGCTCTGGATGCGCTGTTCTTCTCTTAGAACCGACGACCTGGTTTTGAGGCAATCGACAAAGTCCTCGAATGTGAGATGCTCCCGTACCACCTGTCTGCCGACACCCTTGGCCTTCTTGGTAACGCTGCCCTCGGCTTTGATGGCATAGGCCTTGGCGCGAAGACCTGCAAACTCGAGAATTACATCACCGTCCTTCTCGTTTTTGAGTTTGCCAGGCACTTTTTTGTTTCGGGGCAGGATGCCGTACTGGTTCGGCTGGGGATAGCCCGAGGTGTCGAAGAGGTTAACCAAAGCTGGTACCGTGACTATATCCCTGTATGCATCGGCTGAGTGGACGTGGTACACCAAGCTGTCCGTGTCCGTGTAGAGAAGCGAGATGTTGTGGCTATAATGTGGACGTAATATGTCGTAGTACGTCTCGAACATGTGCAGCTTGCTCAGGTCTAATACTGAGGCACCAACATAAATTGGCTTGTCGAGCCTCACCTCACTCTTCCTCATATGCACCAGAGCAAGCTGCTCATTATAAATGGTCCTCGATTTGAATAACGGGTTTGCTACGAGCCTGCGACATTGTGCTTTCCTCGTTACCAATTTTATGTCCATGCGATTCCGTACATTCTCCATAGTTTTGCCAAACACCGCATTATTCATTAACTTGAAGAAATCGCGATCGAAATCAGAAGTGGCGACTGTGCGATGTTCGGTGTTGAGCTCGATGTATGGCTTCAACCATGGAGAATGCTCGAACATCAAAACTCGATGTACTGTGCGGACGGTAACCCCTTGCTTCATCAACCACCGGAGGTTTTGGTAGTGCAGGACATAACGCTCTTTGGACTCGAAGTCCATGACGAGCTTCTTCTGGTTGGAATCGGGTGGACACTTCAACTCGGGTGCAGGGGGAAGATCGCAGAACAAATCCTGCAGCTTCTCGGAGAACTCAAGGTCCACCTCGGCGAAGAACCCATGTTCCGAATCGTCGAAGCTTTCGACGTCGAAGTTGGAAGGGTCAGCCCACTCGAACCCTCTAAAGGGGAGTGGCTGCATCATGGAGTGTCCGTAGAGGTTATTGACGTCCGTGTACATGATGTAGCTGGACGGTTGTGAGGGGTCGTAGCCGGTGGCCATGTGGTGATTGTTGGCGTGCGAGTGTCGCTGCGACACCTGGACCATTCCACCCCGCACGGCACGTTCCACAAACAGCACCATGTCCACGTCCGAAAGAAGCTCCAGCTCGATCTTCGTCACCAGAAACATGGCTGACCACGCTAGTCCGGGGAGACTGTAGAAGTAGGCAGGGTCCAGCTTGTAGATCTTCATGGCGGTCGCACGGAACGTCTGGAACACGTCGGCGAGGAGCGTCACATCAAGTCTGAGGTAGGCGTCGTGGTAGTCCCCGAGAGTTCGACAGCCCAGCTCGCGCCACATGGACTGGGCATGGTGATATTCCTCGTCGGTGATGTTCGAGCCTCGCAGCTTGCTGTAGAAGTTTGCTCGAGGAGGTAGCGACGTCTCTGCGAACTTGGAAGGGTCTGTGATGTATTCGTAGGGATAGACACCCTTACGCTTGAAGAGACCTGCGTCCAAGTTCGGAAAGTTTCCGGAGGTGATGAGCATTTGCTCGTCGCTAAGCTTCCCTGCGAGAGCATCGAGGCTGGCCGGGAGGAACCTCAGGGAGTCGAGGAAGCGAAGCTCGACGGTAGAGTGTGATCCTGAGATTCGCACCCACTTGCTCAAGCTAATGTAACGCTCCTCGTTCTGCGCCAGGACGTTGATTCGCATGTCGTCGTAGCCAAAGTGAGGCACCAGATGGTGGAAGTCGTATCCCGAGCCATTATGAAAAAACACAGGGATGAAGCGCGGGTCCCGAGCCATGAGGTTGCATCCGTTGCACCATGGACCAACATACCTACCGTTAAAGTGATCATGGTGTTGGACTTTACGGTTGTTGGTGGTGTACTTCTTGACGCAGACAGGGCAAGCGATGGCCTCGTCGTGTCTACGTTGATCATCGGGGGACAGTGGGAGCATAGACTTGGGGGCCAACAGTACCTTCCCTATCTCGTTGGCCTCGACAACCATCCTCTCGAGGAAGTGTTTGGCGGCGTCGGGACCACGGTACATGTAGGGCTCGGGGGCGATGTGCTGGTCACGTCGCACCACAACGTATGCATAACTCGAAGCCTCGTGGAGTTGGTAAGGGGTGGTGGAGGAAACTTCGGGATCGGGATCGCAAGTGGACAGGGGTTTGAGGAAGGCCTCGAAATCCGCGATGATGATAGCGGGATGCTCCACCATGGCACCGTGCATGTGGAAACGCTCCACGGTGCCAGGTTTGGGCAAGACTGCCACACCAGGCTCGTTGTTACTACAGTAGAACTTGTGGCGAGCGAGCTTCTCGACAGCGATGTTGGAACCTTTGATGTGCTGATAATCCTGCTGTTTTTGATTGTCAAAAGTTGACAAGCACCTGCGACAAACTTCTATGCTACCATCATGCTTGCTTTTTTGGCTCGACACCAACCGGGAGAGCGAACGGATGAGGGTGTAGTGGTGATTGGTCTCGTCCTTGATAAGTAGGAGATGGATTTCTCGAGCATCATTGTTGTTTACGTCACTCACCCGGATGGGGTACACCGCATTTTTGTCAGTGAGACCGTAAACGTTGATAGCCAACCGCGTACGAGCCTCGAATTTTCGAATGTCCGGGACCTCTACGGGATAGTCGATCCCAGCCATGGCAACTTCCAGCTCTGGCTCGTAGGGTAGGTAGTGGTTAACCCGGTGTGGATGGTTTTTCCTGTCGACAGGGTGCAACGCTGCAAGCACCGACCAGACGAAGCACTTGGCGTCACTGTTCTGAATGTTCAGGACAGCCTTTTTTGCCACAATGGTAGGTGGTAAGGGGACATAGCTGGAGGCGGAGAGAGGCACGAACTTGCAAAGTTTGACGCACAGTTCGTGAGGCTCGCCACACAGCGAACCCCCCGAGCCTTTAGCTTGATGTTCTTCTTGTTTTGCCACCAGCTCCTCGGCAAACTGGTTGTAGATGACCTCGAGGTTGTCGACATCCGCCAGATGCAGCGTTTTCGCCTTGGTGTTGTGGCAGAAGCTGTAAATTTCGTCAGACGGCTTCTTGTACTGGCAACGTAGCGATGCGTAGAATTTGGTGGAGTGCATTGCAAGCGCATCACCGAGGATGGAAATAATTTCGGCTTGCATGTTCTCCAAAAAGCTACGCACGTCGCATGAGCCCTCCGAAGTGATGACAAAATCTTCTAACAACCGCTGGAAAGCAGACTGGTTAGCTTTCGCCACAGGCTTGACGCGTTTGGCGGATGGTGGCGAGTCGGCTTCCGCTTTCCTCTTGGTCGAGCTGGTCGACGGTTGTGGAACAGGTGTTCCGACGACAACTTTGCATGATGTTATATGCCTCTTCAAATTATTAATGGTAATATGTATACCGCACCTGGGACATGGTTCGGTGGCAGCCAAATGCTTGCCTGGCACGCAGGTGCGACGATGTCTTGCAAAACGTTTGCTTGATATGGTTCTCTTGCACACAGGACAACTTTTCATGGAGCGCATCTTGTTGAAAATATTTGTGGGTATGTTATTATATATATATAGTGGAGTGCCATAAAATAAATACTGTGCAATAATTCACAATGGTGTTGGGTTTGGTGGGAGTGTGCTATTTATGCTACTTCTTGCTTCTTAATGAAACCTGTAAATAATTGAAAAAAATAATTAAGCTTGTGTATAGAAAACACAAAAATATTATGTGTGCATAATTCTACCAAACAATCTTTTTTTTCTAACCCTCAGCCCTCTTGGCATATGAAGTATAAATCATAATTTCAGAAAACATAGTTATTTTCCGCTCGCCATTTTAAAAATCAAACCATAAGCATTATTTATGTTTATAGTATTCGTCGAGCGATAGCAGATAGAGCAAGAATCGTTTTCCTACAACCCATAGTTGATGAATTACAAAACATCTTAGAAATTACATCTTGAAATTTTAATCCAAAATAACTCGAAAACAGCAGGCAGTAGTCATCATCCCTCCAATAAGTTGTAGAGTACTTCTAATTGTGTATCGAATGTTATTAAAATTTTCGAATTAGGGCAAAAACTAAGCCTACAAATCAAGTTTCTCAAAAAAATAAAAAATTGTCTGTATTTCCGAAACTTGAGGGGGTGGAATCGATTTTATTTGCTAGTCGAATAGTTCTCGTCGAATCCTATCCAACAAACCTAAAATCATCATCCTAGCTCAATTAGGAGCCGAGAAAATCAATGTCTTGGAAAACGTCTTAAGATTTTTTGTCTTAAGAAAATTTTCTTGACAGACCGGAAGTAACATCTTGAGATACCGGAAGTCGACTTTCTTAAAGATTAAGATATTTGTCTTAAGACGTTTTCCAAGACATCTTGCCTTACGAGACAAATCCATTAAGGCATGAGCCCCCTGAGCCCCAAATGAGGTTGGTGAACTGTCTAAACTGGACTACTAGCAGGATGAGCGGGAAACAGTTGTAGAAGTTCCTATTTGTTACGGTAGAACACGAGCAGTCAGCCGAGCAGTGGACATGGCGACAGTACGCCAAGTTATTTTCCCGGATTTGTGAAACCTTTTAGAGG
The DNA here is from genome assembly GCF_977018435.1 of Lepisma saccharinum. Lineage (NCBI taxonomy): Eukaryota > Metazoa > Arthropoda > Insecta > Zygentoma > Lepismatidae > Lepisma > Lepisma saccharinum. The sequence continues at coordinate 80,426,821 of NC_139231.1, read as the reverse complement.
TAAGTTTTAGGTTATTAACTTAGTCTACCTATCTTGTAGGTATCTTAATGTAGATCAGGGAGTTTATAAAGGGACATACATAGAAGGTATTGGCGGTTTTCAATCAAATGTAAACTAATAGTTTCGTAACGTAAACTACTCAAGTTCAAGATGGCCAATGTGCGGGTAACGTGCAAACATGCATCATCAGTGGGTATTGTGGAAACGTTTCCACAAGACCCACATCGGATACATTGTTTCTAATGCGCTAGGTGCTTGTGTTTCAGATGCCGCTGAAGCACATTGGTCGGAAGCCGAGGGCTCTTTTGAAGAAGTGGGATGCTGAAAACATGATGAAGGCTATAACAGCTCTAAGGGAAAAAAGATGGGTTTAAGAAAAGCGGTAAAAACGTTCAAGTGCCTCAGATGACACTGCAAAGATATGTGCATAGCGATATGGCGCCTGAAGATTGCATTTCTTTAAATGTAGAGCGTAAGCCTGTCCTTCCTGATAATATTGAGAAACAGTTGATGGAGTTTCATGTTGAAATGAATAATCGCTTTTATGGCCTTACTAGATTAGATGTCAAGAGGATGGCCGAGTAACTGTCATATGCTGCATGAGCGCTGGTGGAACGTTTATACCACCAATGATGAACTTCCCCAGAAAGAACTGGACTGATACTCTAATGAAAGGAGCACAACCTGGAGCAATCGGAAAATGCCATCATTCTGGTTGGATACAAACGGAGATCTTCACCGAGTGGTTTGAACATTTCATTACTAAGGCACATCCAACGAAGGAGTCTCCTGTGTTGTTAGTTCTAGACGGGCACAACAGTCACGCCAGAAACCTTGAAGTTTTAGAACGTACAAGGAAGAACCATTTTACAATCGTGATCATCCCGCCTCACACCTACCATAAAACACAGCCTCTTGCTAAGACTTTTATTGGAACTCTGAAACCCTATTACAGTGAGTACGTTCGCCAATGGCTGCGGCACAGCGACCGGTCATTAGGGCCATATGACATATCCGAGTTGTTTGGGAGAGCTTACCTGCAGTGCCAGACTGCCTCTATTGCTGCCAATGGATTTGCGGAAACCGGAATTTTTCCATGTGACAGGACTGTTTTCGGAGAAAGTGTTTTTATCGCTGCCACACCTTCCCTCCCTACTCCATCTACAAGAACACCCCTGTCATCAGATGAGGACAGAAGTTTGAGAGCAAGTGGACGAATTTCAGGAACAGACGGGATTCCAGTCTTGCCCAAAGGAAATCAGATTACAACAACTGCTGCGATTGAACATCTGCCATCAAAACCTTCTAAGAAAATGCCAAGAGAAAAAGAGGTTCAGAGTTCCTTTAGACCTAACTTAACAAGCGATCCAAGTGAAATTGACCTACGAGAAGCTGGTTGTTCTAAATCATTAGCTAACTCCTCTTCAAACAAATGCATCTCCACAAGATAATATCATGCCAGTCCCGCCTCTGAAGAGGAAGTCATCCAACAGAAGTCGTAAGCCAGGCTCATCAGCTGTTTTCACATCTTCGCCTTGTAAAACGCCCCTCGAAGAAACTTTATCTCAGGGTAAACAGAAGCAGAAGCTGCCTTTGCCCACAACCAAAACCAGGAAAGAACCTAAAGCAGTTCTTACAAAAACATGCAAAAAACGTCATAAGTTAAATGAAGAATCGGATGAAGAATCGAGTGCATCAACCATTTCTTAAGGGGATTCGAATTTGGATCTTCCAATTGGTAAAGAAAAACCTACCGAAGAAGATGCCAAGTGTATTTTTTGCGGAAACGCATTCTCCAACGACGTTCGGGGAGAATTGTGAATTAAGAGCCTAACGTCTGAGGAGTGGAGTCACTCTTGTGTACCGGATGTGAGAGTGACACTTAATTTGTGATTTTTGCAAATATGGTTTATGGACCACTACTTACCATTTTAATTTTATAAAATAATGTTCTTATGTAATAGAAACCTAATGTAACAGAAAATAAATGCCAAACGTTTTATTTTCTTATTTAAAACATTTGATTTACCAAAATTTTAAGGTGCTTCCACATTACCCGTACTTTTTGAAGTTTTCAAAAAATGTAGTACAAACACAAAATATTTTTTTATTTATTACATACATACTTTTTGCATTTATTAGTATTAGTTTCATATTCAAAACATTATAAAGTAACTTTAGGTAATTTTTCAAGCTAAAACAACAATAAACAAGTTCTTTATATGCCAAAAAAAAGAGGGCTTCCACATTTGCACCCCCCTCCTCTAAGCTTATAGCTTCCTTCCTTTTTTAAGAAGATATTTGTCTTCTCGAAGAATTCGAACAGATGATGAACAAAAGATACATTCTGGCATTTTTGCCACCCTACACGGCTTTGCTCAAGCCTCAAGAATGGGGGAGGCCTAGCGGTTAGCCATTTAAGATAATTGGGTTTTTTAAAGTTTTGGAAATTTCAGGTCTACCTGCCGTGGCTGGGTACCGTGATGAGGCAAGTTTTGAAGAATGATTCAATGCAATCTCCACACATAAAGATCGGCACTTAAAACGTGTGAAAAATCAGTGGAGGCATTGAGAACGATCATGTATATTTCCCTTGAGTGGTAATGCGATGTCAGAATTGCCGCGTTGTAAACGTTCTTACACGAGGAATGACTGAAAAGTAGGCTGGGAAAAGATGAAACTTGATATATATCATCATTAATCCTTCATATGAATATAAGGTAACCACATGTTCACCATTCACTTTTCCCCTGGCTCTTGCATGTTTAAATAGATCTTCGCAGCTTCGGCAAATCCTATTTTCTTTTGTTTGTTTTCTTTTTGTGTTTTGTTTAGAAATGAGATGGTAGTCCAAAAAATGGATGCCAGGTGAGAAAAGTGTGCGCGGGACAAGTTGAAAGCCATTCTCATACGCTTTATTCATGGAGGCACAAGGTGGTGTATTTCGGAATGGAGAAGTACCAGTTTCCTCAACATTTCTCTTCATCCCCTCACGCTTTGATTGCGTTCCTCAGATTAGCGAAACTTAGGCATAGTACATCTCAGTTACAGTTTCACCCTTGAGTAGAAAATCAAGTCAATTAACTAGAAACCTTTCAAATCTAGGATGGTGGATGCCATCACCTTCAAAGCTGATGTCACTACCTTCACCTTCTTTGGTGTAGGAGAACTGGAGTGTTTCCATTGCTTGCTTTTGTTCTTTGTACTCAGGTGGACCCATGTCTCTTCTGTAGTTAGTAGTTTTGTGGTACAAAAACATTTGCATCGGTTTCAAACCTCTGTAATTTTTGTTTTGGACAGTTTCAGTCCTTGTCGCTTTTGATCAACAGATAGCAATCTACGAACCTTGGGTGATGCATGGTGAGAACCTTATTGAGGATGTGCCGATCACGTTCCTTGGATATCTTCAAAGCTTCGGCAATTGACCTAGTAGTGTGCCGCCATCACTATCTCGGGAACTTTATCCAATTACGTGCAAAACGGAGAAAAGTAATTTTGTTTGTTGTATATTCATACGAAGGATAAATGATGATATATATATATATATATATATATATATATATATATATATATATATATATATATATATATATACACCGTGCGTCCATTTCAATCTGCAGCCGAGAGATCGGGAGAAGCGTGGCGGGCTGCACTGACGGAGATGCCGACATTTGCGGCCTGAAATGCCCGCTTATTTTTATGGACATATGCAGACATTTATATAAATATTGCAAGACGAGCACTAACCTGTGTTATAAGAGTATGGTTTTAATTTTAGTAGCTTAGTGACTGTATGTGCCGATGATTTTGACACGCCCACCTCTTGTGAAACACGGCGTAGAGGTTTGTTTGGAGAACGTTCTAACGCTGCACCAATATCATCGAGTTTTGCTTCGGTTAGAATCCGTCGTTTTTGCTTAGGTGTTTTAAAATTTAACGATACAGTTTCTCGTAATTTAAGGACAAGATGTCTAACCGTATCTCTGTGTGGAGTTGAAACGCATGGGAGTTTCTGTACAAATTACCTACACACGTCTCGACACGAGTTTGTTTTCACGTAGGTACGTGTCATACATAAAAAAAATCTTTGTTCTAACGTGAATCTTGCGGCTGGCATTCCAATCGTCTCACTGACACGTCACACATACACACTACAATAACACAAACAAGTAACTGCAAGTAACCAAGAATAACACTCTTGCGCACAGTACGAAATTAACACGCTCTTGGTTTACATTGCTCGCCACTATATTTACAACTCTGTCTTCATCTAGTCGCGAAGGAACAAAAAACTCGAGCTCGGAGATTTCGGATTGCAAGGAAGCTCACGAACACTATTGACTTTTAACGGTTTCTTCTACAGCGTAATCTTGATACAGTGTTGCACATTCAAAACCTCCAAACGATCCCCATCGGCACAAAACTCTTTCAAGGATATAAACTTAAGCAGGACGTTACTGGTCAAAACTATGATTAAAATGTTTTATTATCTGTGGCTCTTAACATCGTTTCTAAAGCGTATTTATTTGTGCATATAAGAGCAGAACTTGGATGAATTACAGAAGAACTTTTGCGTGTTTTAACACAGGTTAGTGATCGTTTTGCAATATTTATATAAATGTCTGCATATGTCTATAAAAATAAGCGGGTATTACAGGCCGCAAATGTCGGCATCTCCGTCAGCGCCGCCCGCCACGCTTCTCCCGATCTCTCGGCTGAAGATCGAAATGAACGCACGGTATATATATATATATATATATATATATATATACACACACACACACACACCACGTTTCATCCACTTCATCCCCCGTCCCATTCTTCATCGTCAGGCTCAACACTTTTCAGTCATCCCTCGAAGAATAGTCCATGTAGACTGTGGGTCTGGGTCATGGATCCTGGTTTCGTAGGAGCATCGGCCGTTGTTATTACCAAATAACTCTCCAAGTATGTAATTTAAAGCCGAGTTGATATATGAATGTGGCCACTGATATTTGAACAATGAATGTATTTAATCGACTCTTCATGTGCAATGCATGGGGTATTTTTTCCTCGTAATACTTATGTTATGAAAGTTAATGTTTTAGAATAAATAGCTGAAAGTAATGTACCCTCTGCAATTCTTTAATACCGGTACATATTCTACTATTTAATGTTATGAACATTTCTTTAACCGATTATAACTTTCGTAAAAAAATATTGTGGTAATTGGAAGAATTCATGGCCACAAACGACTTTTGGTATTTATAATTATCTTATTTTATGTTGCTTCTTGCCTCCTTTGGCTAATCGCTACCATGAGAATGATTGAGTCTAGACGATATTGATGAAGAGAAACAAAGAACACTGATGCCCAGACCGAGACTCGAACCGGGCGACATATTGGATCGACCACTCCATTCGCTCCAGCATCGAGCCAGTGTGAGTACATATTACATGAGTCAAATGAGAACTTAAAAAGTCCAATAAAAATTGTAGGACAGACTGTATACAGCTCAAATTTACATGAGGTATCAATTATTATTTACAAAGCTAACTCAAGGCTACAACACTAATCAAGTGAACTTCAAAACGCCATTTTTTTATTTTAAAAATGGTGCCTCCTCTACACACTTGTGACAGTGAAGAGGAGTCATTTCTTGCCCTCTGTCAGCCTAAAACGTAGAGAAATTCCTCGGCAAATGAAAATTCAATATCTCTGTGAAATCTTACCACACCAGCAAGTTTACTAATGGAGGAGAAAGTTCGACAATCGACTCAGTTCTCAGTGAAGACATCTTCGCAGTGGCTCATAAGTAACTGCACGTGGACCCCAAAGACTTATGCTTCGTGAGGTATACAGGCACTAACTCAAAGTTGAATATGTACATCAGCAACAGGTCTGTGCTAAAATGCAGCAAACTTGTGCAACTCTACAGACATATATCTACTAGGTAAGAAACAAAAGCAAATTAAGGCTTTCATTGGACTCTTCCTTTGTACATTCGTATTTGTATTCACATATTTCTAAGGTTGCACCACGAGACCGTACCCCTTATATCTTTCATCAGAAAATCTCTCCCGCATTATCTTAGGAAGAAATGTTACTGTGCCGATGCTAACATATTTTGCAATTATCCTTGACATATTATCCGCTACAGCTGTCCGAGTCAACTATATCATCCACTCACAACTTCCTCCACCAATGCTCTTAACAATGACATTCTGCTTGTCATGAACACGCTTCTCACATGAACACTCTCTGAATACAATACACGGTATATTTATTGCAGGGCGGAAACAGCTGAACCATATTAATTTGGTAAAGAGAGACGTACGGGCAAAGAGACAGTCAGCTTAGCAACCCAGGAGATGAGGTGTGGAGAAGGCAGCGTAATTCAATTTCGTATCCTAAAAGCGAGGTTACTCTCGTCACGTGGAAAAAAAAATATTCATTACTCTTTGCAGACGACAAAGTGATTATTCGCTGAATACCCTGCGTCAACAATTGAATTATTGTTTCACATACTCGTTCACCGGGCACATGTGGCAATAACTCATCCGTCCTTCCGTTCCACACTAAATGCGTTCGGGTAATGTTGTCTTGAATGTGCGAACAATTGCGCCATGTTAGATTCTTGTTTCAACATGTAAATTGCTGTGTAGAATATGATTCACACTGATCGTAGTTCATCGAAACTTCTGATTCATTAACGAAGTGTAGAAGTGACAAAGTTGAAAGCTTCCCTTCTAAACTTCTGATTCATTAACGAAGTGTAGAAGTAACAAAGTTGAAAGCTTCCCTTCTAAACGTCTGATTCATTAACGAAGTGTAGAAGTGACAAAGTTGAAAGCTTCCCTTCTAAACTTCTGATTCATTAGCGAAGTGTAGAAGTGACAAAGTTGAAAGATTCTCTTCTAAACTTCTGATTCATTAACGAAGTGTAGAAGTGACAAAGTTGAAAGCTTCCCTTCTAAACTTCTGATTCATTAACGAAGTGTAGAAGTAACAAAGTTGAAAGCTTCCCTTCTAAACTTCTGATTCATTAACGAAGTGTAGAAGTGACAAAGTTGAAAGCTTCCCTTCTAAACTTCTGATTCATTAACGAAGTGTAGAAGTAACAAAGTTGAAAGCTTCCCTTCTAAACTTCTGATTCATTAACGAAGTGTAGAAGTGACAAAGTTGAAAGCTTCCCTTCTAAACTTCTGATTCATTAGCGAAGTGTAGAAGTGACAAAGTTGAAAGCTTCCCTTCTAAACTTCTGATTCATTAACGAAGTGTAGAAGTAACAAAGTTGAAAGCTTCCCTTCTAAACTTCTGATTCATTAACGAAGTGTAGAAGTGACAAAGTTGAAAGCTTCCCTTATAAACTTCTGATTCATTAACGAAGTGTAGAAGTGACAAAGTTGAAAGCTTCCCTTCTAAACTTCTGATCCATTAAGGAAGTTTAGGAGTGACGAAGTGGAAAGCTTAGATCCATTAAGGAATTTTAGGAGTGACGAAGTAGAATGTGTTCTAAAAGAAGTTTAGGAGTGACAAAGTGGAATGTTTCCATGTAATAAATTTTATGAATACACGCTCATAATATGGATTTGTGCATACAGTTATGTACAGTCACCGGCAATAAAAATGGGACATCTAGATCCTGAAATACTCTCTTCCCTGCAAGGCATTATGTGTGCTGCCTAACTCTATGGCGAAAAGTAGATTTAAATAGCGAATTTTCAAGGACAACTTTTACTATCGCCGTAGAGTTAGGCAACACCCATAACGCTTTGCAGAGAGACGAGTATTTCAGGATCTAGGTGTCCCATTTCTATTTCCGGTGACTAGATGAATAATAAGACATTTTCTATCACCAAGGCGAGGTTCCAGAACTGATACAAGATCACCAACGAATCAGAGCACGGCCTCTGAAACATCACTGCAACGTCATTTCTTATGAAAATTCCAACGAATAATTTGACTTTCTAATAATCCTCTCCCCCTTCGCAAAGAATTATTAGCATTTGTTTACAACTTCGAACAAACTGGACAAGGTTTACATACTCAGTATTTCAACAATAAATCCGCACCAATCAAAAGTTATGGGAATGTAAATGACAAATGAAACTAAGGTTTCGTTTCAGTGCAAGGAAAGGTGGCCTATTTGTTGCGGAATAAATTATGTAAAGTTTATGATACTTTTCATTCAAGTGCCGAGAAAGTAACGCGTTACTTCCCTTAAGTTACTTCATAACTCTGCGAAATCAGAACTATGAGTTGAATCTTGAGCAAATGTTCTGTATAAAGAAACGAATTACATGCACATAAGCCAGTGCTGTGACATACACTGGCAGTCAGGTAACATCAACGGCCAAAAGCCAGTAAGAATTCTAGCTCCCTGGGAGACGGGCTTTATCTACTACGACTGTACACTAAGCCTATTTTGGAGCTTAGTATCCTGAACTTTCACTCGTACACCGTTCAGCGCTGGAACGGACGGTACGATTTAGGAGGAATTGCCGTTGATTTTCCTTCGAAGGCGGATTTGCCTTATGCTAGACGTCGAGGGGCTGAGCTCGACTGGCCTCTCATTACCGCCATCAGTCTGAATCCTGGCGCTCGCTTAATTTGTGACCCGGACGGCCAATAAGCTGCTTTCTGAGAGGAATGAGCCTAATCGCTTTTGTTACGGCCTCACCTCGCGAGATTGGGATTTTGTTTTATGGGCCGCCGAGGTCAAGTCCTTCTCTTATTCATCATCCAAGGGTTGATCGGATCTCTGCCTTTTGCCCTTTCCTCTTCGGTGTTCATAGCAACGCTTTGAGATTCGAGTCGTCCTTGACGTCAGGATGATGGGACGAGTTACTTACATTTAGGATACGAATAGGCACGTATCTAGAAATATATTTTGGTAGGGGTAAGAAAACAATAGGTCTATTTATTATTATTACATAAAGAGGTAAAATTTTGTAAAAATGTAGACATAACAGCATATATGCACATGGACGTCCGCAGGATTTTTTCCAGAGAGGGGAAAGGAAGGTATTTTTTCCAGGGGGGCCAACATGGTATATTTTCCCCAATAATAGTGTTCATCCCTCAAAAAACATTGCTTAAATTTGAATTTATCATGTTCGTGCAATAATTAACACACATTATTGTGGCTGAAATTAAATTATATGTGTGAAATATGTAATTTTTTTTGTTGACTTTCGTTTTCCAGGGGGGGTCACTGCCCCCCCCCCTTGCGGACGCCCATGTATATGCACTATCTATTCTACCAAAGTGTTGTTCTACGAGAATAGGACTTATAGCATAACAATTAGAGCGTTAGTTCCAGCTGATAAAACGTAACGTCACACATTATTATGTAGTATTTTGCCTAAACACAGCCAGTACGAAGTTTCATATTATAGGATAAATAATAAACAAGTAGGAGCCATTTTGGCTTATTTATAATTTTAGTAGTCGTTAAATAAGGCGGGGGACGTCTAGACCTTTTTAAACTTTCTCGAAGTACATTCTGTTCCGCAACACTCCACACTTACCGGGTCGCTTCTGGCAGAAAAAAAAACAACAAGTAAACAACTAAATAGGCTCGTCAGTCCTGGGTTCTCATCCCGTTCCTCACCAGAGCGCTCGAAACCAAAGAATCAATCATAGGCAAGATCACACTGAATTTAAGTTGCAAGGGTAATTGCTGAAAATCGGAGTAATGGGCATTTATTTACCACAAACAAGGCTCGGATTCTTCCATTAAGTTCTCTATTTTGCAATACTTACATCTTTTCTCTAATTTGAGCCCCACGGCGGAACCGCCACGGGATGCTTTGTGACTGATTGGAGGCCGCTGAAGTCACTCTCCCTCCTACTATCAGTTTCACATACACTGTATCCTGTCCTCTGTCAGACAGGCTATATTTATACTAACTTCGTCCTCGCATGGGGGAGGACTGAATGCTCAAATCCTATTGGCTCTTTCAAACTACACTCTTACGAACCATGGAAGAAACCAAAGCATACAGACTCTTCACAATTTACAACAACTAACACTAATTAGGATCTGGCCAGATCACACACTCATTCACACACAATTATGAAATAATAATACATTAAATTAATTTATCATAATTATACACAAAACAAATAACTGTTTGTAACAATCTTTGTAATTAATATTAAGATAACACAAACCCGTGCGCAGACATACACACACACATACACCCCCCCACACACACATGTACATACATACATACATACATACATACATACATACATACATATATGAATGCATTATTTACATGCTTGTTCTTGATCTTGACCCATCTTTCTCGTTCACGTTAAACGTAAGCTTTGATATTATGAAATATTTGAAACTTACTTTCTGTCCTGTATTGTGAGCGATTTCATACTAAATACGGTGTCGAGACTAAAACGAGACACAAGCCTGTAAAGTCGAGGCGAGACCGAGATCCCACTATCCGACAGTTTAATTTCGTTCGATACACCAATAAATTACACGTACAATATGTGAGGTAGGCGCACATAGAAATATTTCGTCCAAATCCAAACTATTTCGACATTCGAAACGATATAGAGACACTTCATTTCGTTTCGTTGCGGATGTTCTGTGGTCATTAAAACAAAAATCCAAATGCACTACTTACCCATTTTGCATAGCAATGATTTAACCATGAATGTGACCAATCATAACATAAGAAAGTCAATTGTAAATTTGTGTTCTCTCGCTGTTATTCTCTCTCTCTCTCTCTCTCTCTCTCTCTCTCTCTCTCTCTCTCCACTTCTTTTCTGTTTCGTGTTCTCTTTATAATCTTCCTCTCATTCTCTCTCTCCCTCTCCCTCTTTTTAATCTTCCTTTCATTATCTCCCTGTATCTCCTTTAGGCTCTTTTTATTATATTCCTTTCGTTATCTCTTTCTTTCTCTCTTTTTCCCATATCCTCATTTTCTCTTTCATCATGTTGCTAATTTCTTTCTCTCTTCGCTCTTTCTATATATTTCTCTTCTCTGTCTTTCTCTCTCTCTCTCTGTCTCTTCTTCTCCCCTCGTTTTGTACTGTTCTCTTCAGCAAACCAATTACGAAAAGAGAAAAGAAAAAGACGCCCTTTCCGGCAAATGATTCACCCATGCAATATCGCTGCATATGAACCGACCATATTCCAGCCGCCGCTTCCAAAAGCCAAGGAAACTCCCGCTGGGAGAACCGAAACTAACCTCCGGGTTCCTGCGGCGAAACCTTCCCGACTGTGACGTTATTTCCTCTTCCTGCGCCCGCGTGGCGATTGTGCATGTAGGCGTGTGTTCTCGATCCCCGACTGTTTACGGAGGCCTCCCACTGCTGTAAATCACACAGACAATGGATCAAATTGTTGTCTCGATAAGGAACAGAGACGTTCGCCAGCGGAAGAGCCGATGTGAAGTGAGGGCGGCCGGCAATAATGCGGAAAAACAAATTGTTTATTGGTTTCGGAGTTGTTTCAACAACCTCTAGGGTGAACAGCGGCAGGGGTCATGGTTTTAGAGGTATTTTATTTGCACAGATTAGTAGCAGTATTCTGAAAGTTATGCCAGAAGGGTGGGTTCATTGATTGATTATTTAAAGCCATAATGTGTGCTTCGGCATTAAGGTTATTTGGCTCTTCCCAGAAGGGAGTAATAGATGCCGTACGAATAGATATAAACGAAAGCTGAGCTGATATCCTGCTAAATGCTTCTACGAAATAAAATAAACTGGATACTGATCACATTGGGGCGTTACGTCCACATGCGCCATATCCAGGCCCGTAGCCAGAATTGATCTCCAGGGGGGCTCACGGGTTATCAGGAGTGGGCTTTGTAAATCAAGTCCATTTTTCAAAAGTTTAACAGTGTTAAATGAAGGTAAATTATGTGTGTGTGCGGGGGGGAGGGTCATTAAGTTACATAAAGTTTAGAAATATCACACAAATACTACATTTTTCTATATCATTTCAAATCTCACTTGAAGTGTTAATTGGCTGCTACTGAAATCATCCCTTACTACACACTCCATACTACGTTTGATGACACAGATATTTATATTACACAAGAAAAGATGGACAATATTCAATCTTAGTGTCTACCGTAGATTCCACTCCCCGGCCGAAACAATAAAACTCTCCTTCGTTCCCCAAAACTTGGGTCCTGTTAACCTTTGACGCAGATGCGAAGGGAATTTGCACAATGACATCAAAGTCACAGATTTCTATATGAATAGGAGGTCGCAACAGGGGCAACGAAGGTACAGATAAAGAAGCTCCCCTGTGAAGTAACTTTCTGAAGTCCAGAGAAGATAATCTCCTAAATAGTTGCCGCTACTTACACTTCTTATAAATAAGATGAACGAATGTAATAGCTGCTGTTCATGCTCCCTGAATGTATCCTTCACCCAAGTTGTGAGGAAAATAATATCTGCTGTCTACATTTTCACCTTTCACTGCAAACAAATTACACAAAATAGTTTCACCTAATGTCAAGGGGACTGACCTCAGTGCCAGGAGGGGCTCAGCCCCCCTGGCCCCTGCCTGGCTACGGGCCTGCCCATATCCCTTCATGCCTTGATGCAATGAACAGAAGGTAACTCTACTTTTTATATCCCTTCCTATGGTTGCGATGATGATGAGGATAATGATGCGAGCACTCGTGCCCTGACCGGGATTCAAACTCGGAAGCAATGCTGGCGAGATATTGTATCTCACATTTTCAGCCACTAGCTGTCGCCTGCTCTCCCCTTCAAATATAACTAAAGATGTGTCTTTCTCGAAATTACATGCGGTATATTACTTGAATGTAACAAAGCCATTTTAGAGAAGGTGTGATATTTCAAGCGAGGAATAATATTTTGAGAATGAAAAAGATATTTAGTAAACAGAGAGGGAAAGGAAAGAGTTTTAATCTCTCTCTCTCTCAAGTTCAGTGTGTGTATCTCGCTCGAAGAACCAGGTTGGTATTGTAAACCTCGGAAAATTTACATCTGTTGCTCCTAGGGCATTGTCGAAAATAAACTTTAGGCGCCACGAAACAATCACAAAACTTGGAAAGAAACCACATGAAGGTTCTTCTCAGTGAACTAGGAAGAATTCTAAATAGACATTTAGAATTAATTAAGCCAATTTAGACAGTTCGAACGCAGGGCCAAACTCTCAAAAACTGGGGATTTAACTTTCTTCTAATTTTCTACTCTCTCCTTGTCTTGCTTTTATTCTCTCTCTCTCTCTCTCTCCCTCAAGGGCCTCCCCGATGTCGCAGTGGTAGCGTCTTCGCCTTGTAATCAAGGGGTCCTGGGTTCGATACCCGGTGGAGGCACATAGTGGTTTGAATCCCACTTTAAACTTTAGGTCAGTCCCGATTAGCCTTACTGTGCATAAAGTGGACTTAAAACACTAATTCAATCAATATATATATCTCTCTCTCCCTCTCTCTATATACAGGGTGACTGGTAATTAGATGTATTCCCTAAAAGGGGTTAAAGTAGAGACAATTTGCAATAAATTTGACCATATGATACCCCGTCCGAAAATTAGTAGTTTTCGAGATAATCGAATTTCTTTTGTTTCTTTAAAAAATGACAATTTTCCACATACAAAGATGAATTGAGAAAAAACTGCTCATTGTATGGCACATATTTCAGTATTTTCTGATAGCTAACAAATAAGTGGTTCGTTGAAAAAAAAATTGTCCCATATAACAATCACATGTAAGTACCGGGTGGGTCTAAACTTACAAGTGATGATAAAAAAATGCACTCTTAGTTTACTTGGCAACGTATTAATAACAAAAATGGTATAACACGAAGCGTACAAATTACTTAAATTACTTCCTTGCGTCATCAGCTATCCAACAAGGTACAAATGTTGCTAATATTCACATTTGTGTACAAGATATAATACTTCATTCATCTTCATGTGAATGGAATCAATGCACAATACAATTAAAGAACATTATACGTCTTGCTCAAAGTGGGCACCTCTGTTACAAATGCAGGCACACAGGTTTTAATGGACATTTGTTGTCTTTACTCGTGATGTGATGGTGTCCTTGATGTGTTGACCAGCTGTTAAGATCCTCTCCCTGAGCTCTTCTTGCGAGTTTACCGGTGTCTTGTCATGTGGTTCCAAATGTAAAAGTCGCAAGGCGTCAAATCGAGGTATCGAGCCGGCCAGGGAATCGGGCCGCCTCGGCCAATCCATTACTTTGGGTAATTTTCATCCAGCCACTGTAGCACGTCCAGGCAGAAGTATGGAAGGGCGTCATCAACAATAATTTGATCGAGCCATTTTTCCTGCCCCAAATCTTAAATGGCATCACTTATGAACATTTTTTGAGGAACGCGATGGCAATGTTGTTGGAGGATGTGCCTCTAGTTACAAGAACTGACATGATTTATCACTGCCCAGCTCGCTCCCCCGGTCGATTTGACGCCTTGCGACTTTTACATTTGGAACCACATGACAAGACACCGGTAAACTCGCAAGAAGAGCTCAGGGAGAGGATCTTAACAGCTGGTCAACACATCAAGGACACCATCACATCACGAGTAAAGACAACAAATGTCCATTAAAACCTGTGTGCCTGCATTTGTAACAGAGGTGCCCACTTTGAGCAAGACGTATAATGTTCTTTAATTGTATTGTGCATTGATTCCATTCACATGAAGATGAATGAAGTATTATATCTTGTACACAAATGTGAATATTAGCAACATTTGTACCTTGTTGGATAGCTGATGACGCAAGGAAGTAATTTAAGTAATTTGTACGCTTCGTGTTATACCATTTTTGTTATTAATACGTTGCCAAGTAAACTAAGAGTGCATTTTTTTATCATCACTTGTAAGTTTAGACCCACCCGGTACTTACATGTGATTGTTATATGGGACAATTTTTTTTTCAACGAACCACTTATTTGTTAGCTATCAGAAAATACTGAAATATGTGCCATACAATGAGCAGTTTTTTCTCAATTCTTCTTTGTATGTGGAAAATTGTCATTTTTTAAAGAAACAAAAGAAATTCGATTATCTCGAAAACTACTAATTTTCGGACGGGGTATCATATGGTCAAATTTATTGCAAATTGTCTCTACTTTAACCCCTTTTAGGGAATACATCTAATTACCAGTCACCCTGTATATATATATATATTCCTTTTTGTTGTTGTTTCTTTCTTCTCTTTGTGTAGTCTCCATCTCCATCTCCGTCCTCTTTTCTATCTTTCTTGTTCTTTCTCATCTCTATTCCTTCTTGATTTTCTCAATGTTCTTTCCTTCTATTTTGTATCTTACCTCTTTCTCGTTTTCTATCTCTTTCGCTTTATCCTTCACTCTCTTTCTCTCTCTATCTTTCCTTTCGTCTTCTTATCTCTTCTTTGCTGTTTCCTTCAGTATCTTTATCTCCATTTCTTTTTCAGCTTGCCCCTTTCTTTATCTCTCTCTTTCACTATTCCAATTTTATCTCACATTGTTACTCATCCATCTCTAGAATCACTAACAGAACATATGCAATTTTCTAAATGTCGGATGAGATGAACTTAGAATCCAATCGAGTGTCACCTTCTGCACTGACAATTATTAGTGAACCAATATCAATACCATTCCGCTCTGGGAGACGCAAGAAATTATACGCAGGCATTACATTCAAGATCTTTATTCTACATGATGTTTACACATATGGCATTGATGAAAGGGACATTTGTGCGACAGTTTTAAACATATGTCGCTATTTGCATATGTGTAAAGCTACGTACGTGTCACTCGCAGGCTTATTGCTGTCATCATAGTTATTGGAATAGAGTGGCAAGGATATGGAACAAGGTCATACGTGGAGATAATCATACAGGTGTAGAGAAGTTGGACGGTGATCAATACTTTCACTATCAAATCAGATGTTTGGGTATGTATATTCAAATAAAAAATTGGAATCATGGATAAATAAATAAATAACATAGGTTTAGAGCAAATGCACCTATCCGTTCAAATCTTATGATGATGATGTGGGATGGCGTAGTGGTAACGTCATTGCCTTGATATCAAGGAGTCCCGGGTTCGATACCCGGAGGAGGCACATTGCACAGTGGTTGGGATCACAATTTAAACTGTAGGTCAAGTCCTTATTAACTTGTTTGTGCATAAAGTGGATTTAAAACAACTCAAATCTTATGATGCATCAACTTTCCCCAACCCCTCTTTTAGGCTAAATTCTTTATTTTGGAGAAATGTTTAAGGGAAAAATTTACAATGACATATTATAAGTATCTTTTTACACACATACATTAACTTGGGCTGGAAATGCATTGTAGTAGATAATTACGAACAATGCCTTAAAATGGGAAAATTGGTTTTAACACGATAGTCTTGTTTGCAAATCTGTTACCGTAACAGTGTAAATATTTTACAGGGTATCTTGGCATCTCTAACCTCCACAAAGATTCAACGGTTTTGTAACGGTTTTACACACGCATTCTGAAGTCAGACACGCTTGCTTTGAATCCATTGATGAGCTTGATAACGAATATTTCTAAATAGAAATTGCAGATATACTATAAAATATTTTATAGAGTCGTTTCTGATTTATTATATTATCAAAGCTTAATTATTTGTGTTTCACCCAAGCGCCTATTAAACAGGGCACGTTATGATCCACCCCTCACTTTCTGAGAACTCCTGATTTAGAGAGTTATTTACTTGTCTTGGTGGTTCTTGTGCAGCAGCACCATTTAATATATACCTAGGTAGGGTGTAACAAAATTTGTTTGCACTTTTTATTGGCACAGAGGAATATACTGTGACCCAAGCAATAGTTTTGTGTTCAGTCCACTTCGACATGTACATCCATGATGGCACGCACAACATTTAAGCGATATTCTGACGTCATTCACATTCAATTCCCTATCAAAAGCTGAGGGGTGCAATGTTAGGTGACCTAGAAGACCAGGCAATTGGGTTCTATCTGAAAATCCAACGTCGAGATTAGATGCTGTATAGTCTCAGACACTTCTGGGTTGTAATAATCCAATCGTAAGCTAATGGTATCGTTACAACCCTCAAGTGTACCAAGGTTCCCACATGTCCAAGTCGAATGACTACCAAAAAAATTGTTGGTGCATCGCATGAACCACATGGTGTTCCTATTTCTATTTGCTATTTGGGTATTTTACGCCGCTTTTCTACCTCTTAGGTTAATCCCGACAAGGATAACGAATGATGAATTTATAAAATAATTTGATCGTTGATTAATCGAAATGAAAACTTTTGGTGCGTCGGCATAATGTTATGGCTAGTTGCACCCATAACATTATATAGAATAGAATAGAATAGAATTTATTTCAAGTATGAGCCTTTACAGCTATACATACCATACAAGTGAAAAATCTTTAGTACACTTTCCCTACACGCTGTCCTGGGTTCGACTCCCGGTGGGAGCCCCCAAAATTTCGGTGCTGAGTCACAATCATGAGAATAAATGGGGAGCTACTTGAAAAAAAGAAGAAGCGGGTTCCGGCCAGAAACAGCGGCGATGGGACTCTATGCGAGTACGTTGGCAAGCCCTAGCCTTCAGAGGGCTGTTTGTACCATGGAGTTTTCTTACAAACGAACGCATACATATATGTGACAATTCATTGGAATAATGATCCTCTGAAAACCTCTCTCGATTTTTTTTAAGGTCACGCCCCTGCATGAGACGTTACCCACGATTCAATGATATATAGATATACATATATTAATACTTCTTTCGCTTCCTGTACGAATTGGAACAATCTGTATATGTAAAGAAGGAAGAGGAACTGCATTTTACATCGCCAGCCATCTCTTCACTTTGTCCAAGCGCAGAAATTCAAAATCGACTGAATTAGCATGTCTGATTCGTAAGCTTTCAACAGGAATTTATGCAATGGCCTTGTTACTTGTTCCGAGAATGGGTTTCTGCCTCTGCATGAAAACAGCTTTCCCGCTATTATGTAAGGCGTATTTACATAATGTACTCTGTCAATGCTATAGCAGTATCTAGTGAAAAAGCTAGTTTTACTGCTTTGTCTTTGTAAACAACCTGAAGACCTTCATACGCTGTCTTAATAGTGGTACTTGATATAAACTAGCTTTATATATACACATACATACACACACATACACACACACATATACGTGTATATATATATATATATATATATATATATATATGTATATATGTATATATATGTATGTATATATGTATATATATATATATATATATATATATATGTATGTATATGTATATATATATATATATATATATATATATATATGTGTGTGTGTGTGGTGTGGTATCTTTAGAGAAGCATATTAACTTCACGCAGTCTAGTCGGAAGTAAAATGTGATATCATAATGCAATTGTACCTTGATTTTGCAAATAATATATCCTAAAGAACATGTAAAGATAATTTGCTTAGAGCATGTACTAAAATGATTGACGCAGTATAGAAATGAGAGAGTGACTCGACGAGTTTATAAAAGTATCCTAGTGCAAGTGTTTGATACACGCACCATTGGTCTTACATCCACGAGGTATAGTCCAATTCTCGCCACGCTTTGATCAACTTATGTGTCCCTGCAAATCTAATATTGTGTCTCCACAGCTGCAAATCAGGTAGCAGTGCCACAAACGCTTTGTCCTTCAAGTAAACCCAAAGAGAGTAGTCACAGGTATAAGTTCGGCGGACTCTTTCAGGTCATGGACAGGAAATCAAGCCCTCACGCTCTATGCGGAAGAACGTCCATGTGGGGAATCATATACATTTCCAAATCCGTTATGGGCGCTTGAAACGGCATTTTGGTACATTTGATACAGTACAGTATTGAACTAAATAGCGTGTCATAACCCGTGTTCGAAAAGTTATTTTTGTATTTCGAACAAACGGCTTAGTTATATATAATTGTATTTTTGGTTATTCTTATTTCATTTTAACATGCTGAGCACAATAGAACAAAGGCAAAAAAGTACATTACTGGGGTTTTCAGAAAGAAGGGGAATTTTCAAAAAAAGCTTCGCTGGCGTCGGCAAACGGTTCAGCCGAGATTTAAATGTCATAAAAGGTATTTAACTTTAAAATAGACAAATGGAGCTAAAAAACACAGAGTAGGCATAATAGAAAAATTACAAAGCTTCATTATGCAGCCGACTAAAAAAAAAACAGCAGTTTGACCAACTTTCGAGTTGTACCGATGACATTAAGAGAAACGAACCACTCTTTTGCGTGTATTAATTGCACAATTAATTAATGTGAATAAATGACGGATTTCTGGCACGATGCTCGCGCAAGACTCTGTGTCGAGTCGTAGGTCTAATACAGATGAAGCTGGGAGGTTTACATAAAAATAAAAGTAAAGAGGTGCATAATCAGTTGTTGCACTCTCGCTTTGAACCGGGCCTTATCGGAAAGCGCGAAGTGGAAATCCATCATGTTATGTAAGTGCAGCGACCTGTTTGTGGACTAAAGGTATCTGAATCTAACTGTGGCTGCTATTAGATATGCAGAGCCGGCTCGCCACCGAAGTTCCCGGTTTCGAACATGGGTGTTCCTTCCTTTCATAAGTTTCATCCAATCATTACTCATCTTCATCATCTCGATTAGCAAGATGTGGCAGAAAACCGACGCTAAATAACTCACTTACAGACAATTAAAATCCGGCCAAAGAAGAATCGGCGCGGGACCCGCCTTTATGGCAGTGACCCGTTGTTGCCGCGTTTACTACGTAGAAACAAAACTTATGGCCAAACAGCCAATTAGGCCTACCGTTGCTCCCCTGTTTGAGCAAGAAGCGGCAACCTTTAAATCCCTCCTCACTGAAGCGGGCAGCAGGAAAACATGATTTTGTCTGTGCTGTGAATGGGGGCCGGGAGATGGAGTTGCCGGGATGCTTATTTACAAACCCTATAGTGTTGCAGAACCTCCAGCCATATTTGGCTCATGATTGGCTGTCTTCCGGAAGTTAATGCAGTGTTACTTCAAAGTAACGCTAGATGGCAGGGTTCAAGTTGACATTGTAGATTTCAGACATCCATCCCAACAAGATGAGAAACTCCTTTAAACTGAGTTTGATTTTTGAGCACATTTTTAAAATTATTACACAAGAATTGTGTTATTTAGCACATGTCAAGTTGTAAAATTTCTCCTATAATGTAGTAATCACTTCATATACATTACAAGCGCTTTCAGAAATATTCAACATTATTGTTTTTCGATGGCTTAATATTGATTTTTATCGCCAAGAAAGGATTCATTGTATTTTTATTTCCATATTTTCTATTCATTTATATATTTCTTAACATAATTTCGACAATTTGATTACAAACTTTATTACTAGATAATCACGAGTCTAATTTTCCTGTAAACGACCAAGCAAGAAACGACGGACACGAAACATAAACACTTCCGGTGCTCACAGCCAATAAGAAAGCATTATATTGTAGTAGCTCTGGTTCTGCAGCACTCCAGGGTTTGTAAATACGCTGCCGGGATGCAGAATATGGATTTCATGTTCATTTATACTCGAATTTTCCTGCAAAGCGTCTGTTTCACAATGCCAAGAGCTTAAAATCTATATACTGAGTATTTATCGGACATTCGTGTTCTGAGCTTCAAGACCGATACGTAAAACAAGTTCTACTACGAGAGTCTCCGTATTTGTGAAAGAATACGACATAAAAACTACCACTGATAAAAAAGAAAGAAAGAAAGAAAAACAGTATTGTGCGTGGAGACTAGATTTCATCTCTCATAAAATTTCCATGGTTTGTCTTGTCAAAGAGAAAAGGATAACTTTAACGTTGTCTCGACCGCATGTTCCCGGGCGAGCTTCCTTTCTGGAAGTGACAGGACCACCGGGGGAATGGGGAGGCGCCCCCTTGCAGAGAGCCGGGAGATGGATGATCGGCTCTTCCCAACCCAATCCACAAGAAGTGATATTAAAAAGATATCACGAGTAGATGACTTTCCCAAACATGGAAGTTGATCAGACTGAACTTGAAGCAAAGAGATGGTGGGCGGTAGGATTGGGGAGGAATGTCTAGCGATCGCTTGACAAAGATACTAGTGGACTGTTTATGAATTCAAAAATATGTAATCAGATTTCTACGCATTGAAGCTAAATCGTTCGTGCGGCTCTACGTTAAGTCTATACAAGTCATTTGGGAAATTGTGAAATTATATTGAAAATTTTGACATGTGAATTAAACGTGAATTCTAAGAGACATTTCCTTGCGATTTGTAAAAAATCTTCGAATAGAAACTAATCTTTCATAAAAATCTGAGGCTTCTTTGTTGTAGTTTCCTCCCAATTTGTGCAGCATTTTATTATTATTTTAAAGAAGAGTGTGACTGAATCTATTGCTTCATGTTTTATACAGGAAATGTTTTAAGATTCCCGCTCTCTGGTGTCTACATGCAAATTTCTAACTTTTGGGGAATACTTTATAGCCTACGTAATACTTCATTGCTTGGAAGGAAGTTATCGGAATTTAGTGGAAATTACCCTCTGTGGATTTCTTTAAATAGCACACTTTAATTGTTAATATAAAATTTGCACAATAAATTATTGTGTATTTTAATTTCATACTTTTCAAGGTACCAATACATTCTTAAAAATAGTGTGTAATATCCCATTTCCCGCCGTAGGAATAAGTATTATTTTTCTTTATTTTTGTATAGTCTTAAAATATTTCGTGTTGTACCGCGGTTAGCATAAACTACATTTAGTAATCCGACGATAGATTTTGTTGTTTGGCATCCTCGCCCATTCTACTTCAACCATAGCAATATCACAATGCCATTACACTTCTCATATTTTTAGTTTTATGGTCACAGCCATAAAATAAAATTAAATTGCTGGATTTTTTTAATCATCCAGAGATATTTTAGATGCTGAATGCTGTCTTTTTTTATAGATCGAAAGCCAATAAAATAAATTTATTTTTCCATTCCAACATTTTTTTCCCCTCGTGCACGTTCGTCCTTATGATCTCACCTGAGGGGATCCGCGCATAATTCGTTTTTTAAGCACGTTTCACCTGGACATCATAGCTACGTCAATAATTTCTGAGAACTTGTGCATTGGGTTGTCATTTATGGCTCTCAGTTCTATTAAAATTCTCCGCAACGGCATTACAGGATATTCGGTGCAGGCTGTTGTCGTCACATTAACAGATAGCCTGAAGGAAGTTTGGCGGTAGAACGCGGGACGAGGGAGGGGGGGGGACGAGAGGAGAGACAAAGCGAGACAAGCAAGCAGTTTGTTTGGTATTTGAAACGTGTAACAACAACAACTCGAGTTCCCACTGGTCTAGAAATCCTGTAAAATACACAGAAATCAACCATAGAGTTTACAAGTCATTGGGAAGTCAATTAATTTTGACAATATATCTAAAAAACCTTCAAAAGCCAAAGAAAATCAACTGTTGCTTATACTTGCTAGGACTTGTAAACGAAAATAAATTTAACTTTTCCTTAAATGGCAAATATTATACATTCAAAAAATACTTTCATATTTTTTTCCCGGTCGAGGAACATTGCACAGTGGTTCGGATCCCACTTTAAACTGTAGGTCCAGTCCCGATTAACCAATCTGTGTATAAAGAGGACTTAAAACAACAACAATTCAATCGAATTTAATTTTTGTACAGTATGTTGGATAAACCAGATTCTCGTAAATACCAAGTGCATTTTAATACTTAAAACTTGGTTATTTGCTTGTTAAGGCATCGCAGAATGGTTTGGAAATGCATTTTAAAATTTCCTGGAAAACCTGGAAATGGCGATTTGTTTTGCCGAAATGAGTGAGAACCTTGTAATACTAGTGGTAAGTGCAGGACCTGCAAAATTCAGATAACGGATGCAGGATTCGTAATTCGATATTCGGATATCGAATCCAGGAATCCGAATTCTGATATCGAATATAGGATTCGAGATGAGTATATCGAACTCAGAATTCGTGATTTAAATATCAGATACAGAATTGAGACTGAGATATCGGATCCAGGATTGATTCGGTATTCTGTGCATTTCGATAATTCGAATTGGAATCCGAATGCCCATAAAATGTCAACACTAGTGTTGCCCACGGGACGAGACTTTGGCCTGTCTCGTCTCGTGGGCAACACTAAACTAAATCAATCAATCGATCAACATCTACGCCATCGGGTTGGCACAACAGACATGTTTTATCTTAATTCATTTCTCTCGGATCTCTTGGATTTGTACCACAAACCACACTCAGTTTTTGTTGTATTATTTTTTTCAGTTTAATCTCATGGTTATCATTCCAAGATATCAGTGTTGACTAGTGTTGCCCACGAGACGAGACTTTGGCCTGTCTCGTCTCGTGGAAATGCTGTGAAATGCTGTCTCGTCTCGAAAATATTCGTTTGTCTCGGGACACATGATCAATCTCGTCTCGTCTCGAATTTTTAAAAGCCTGTCCCGTCTCGTCCCGTGGGCAACACTAATGTAGTTTATTTTACTTCGCGTTTTGTGCCTCTTGGCTAATTTGCGAAGATGGGAATGAGTGATGAAATTATGAAATTGATGAATGGACATTCACAAACAACCAAGCCCGAGGGGGATTCGAACCGGGAACCCTTGGCGTCGCAGCGCGTTTTTTAATTATTATTTTTTTAAGGAAATACCCCACCATTCACACTTTTCTCACTTTTACACTTTTCAATTGTTACAGTTTCCCAGTTTCTTATCATCTGGACAAACACAAATACTCATGCCTTACCCGGGACTCGAACCCGGAACCCCTGGCGTTGTAGCGCACTCTGCTAACTACTCCGCCACGGAGGTCGACAATTACTCGGCCAAAGGATCCGGCTGGCGTAGATGTTACTCTTGCGGCATTGTAATTAAGCAATCCCGGGCTTCATTCCTGGTCAGAGTTTCAATATTTCGGTGTTGGCTTAGCTTTGTGACAATTGCGCGGTATCTGAATAGAGGAAGCTGCGGTATACGTAGAAAGACAGAGAAATGCGACGATGGGACTCCCAATAGAGAAAGCCGCTTGCCAGGCTTTTTTAGGTCCTGAAAGGGATATTGCTTGAAGTTTATTTTCCAATCACTGAACTATGTGTTTGTGTGTGTGTGTCTTTGGAGGCGTACATACATTAACGTAACACGTCGTCATTAAATTTTGCACGCAACGTAGAACCCCGACAGTATTTGGGGACCTGCGGATGGTACGCACCGTAGGAGACAATTGCCTTGCTCTTCCCTCGGCCAAGACCCAGTTATTGTGAACAACGATAATCCGTGAGGTACCACCGCTGAAAGGTTGGTCCCTGGGGACCCCCTCTGTAGAAAGCAGGAAGTACGGGAATACCTGAACTTGTGCTTGGAAGAACTGGGCTCCGAGAGAAGGGTGTACGGATGGAAATGTACGTCGCAGTGTATGTCTTGGCAATCTGACGTAACGTACTTGCGTAAATGAGAAGCGGATTTACGTCACGAATTTGCACTTTAGTATTTGGGCCGCTTAAGAAGGATTGAAAGTTGTCCAGTGGCGTGACTAGGATTTTCGAAAGGGGGAAGGGTTAAATATATATTTTTCTCAATAGTCAGCCCTCATTTTCCCATCTCTTCCTGCCTTTGACGTTCTTATTTTTAGGAATACTGGACCAAAAGGTAAGGTTATGACTTCCCCAACCCCTCTTGGGCACGCCACTGTGGTGGTTGTTACCCTTTGTGTGACCCAACAGAAAGTAGGATGCGGACAGAAGACGGCAATATTTAGGACTCAAATAAAAGAACGTGCAACCCTTCATCTGAGATATTCACAACTAGCCTTTGTGTGTGTGCACCCGTCACATTAATTCGCAACAGCGCAACTTCTATAAATGACACCCATTAAATGATTCCTCTGAGAAACCGTGACACCCTTCCTACTTATCGGTTCTGGCCGCGAAGGGGAGGAAAAGACAAACGTAGGATATGAAACAGTTGCTGAGCTCCTCCCACTTTCGATTCCCTCCTCCCCTCTTCCATCATTTTGCGCAATGTGTGAAGTAGGGGTTTGTGCAAAAGCGGAAGAAGGGGGTGGGGCAGGTGTGGAAAGCGGGGAAAGGGGGAGGAAATGTAACGTTTGAGGGCAATGACGATTACTTCTGATTATAAGAAGAGAGAGAAGCCCTTTTGTCTAAAAGCTTCTGCAAGACCACGCCTGCTCCAAAGTGCTTTTTCTTTTTTCTTTTCTTCGTGTATGGCACGAATCTCTTATCGCGGCGTTTCATTGTAAGGCTCTGACGTATGGAGATTGGGCACCGGTGTTGTTCGGTAAACTCCTCCCACGAAGAATTTTCCTGTCATGCAACCGTCATAAAACATGGCCGTGCGTGAGGCAGGTAGCGAACGGAAAGCTAAAACGTCATGCGTCGGCAGAGACCTCTATAATAACACCACCTCGCACAGAATGCGTTTTCGTTCTTTCTCTCTCATCAGTGTTGCTGCTGGAGGGATATTTCTCTTCGGCAGAGGGAACCATGTTTCCTGAAATGAGAAGAAAATATGTTTTTCAATTAACTTACAACAAGAGTGGAGTATACAAGTATAGAAAGTGTACATGGGCTAAGAGATAGAGAGAAACCTGGAGACAGGGAGAGGATGCATATGGAAAGAGATAGGACGACAGAGAGATGGGGGAGGCTACACAGCAAGAGAGAGATAAGAAGAAGAAATATAGAAAAAGAAGAACAAGGGAGAGAGAGACGAAGCAAGAGGGAGAGGCAAAAAGAGACAGAGGAAAAACGAAACAAGAATGAGAGGAAAAAGAAGATAAAAGAGAGAGAGAGAGAAACGAAGCACGAGAGAAAGAAAGACGAAAAAGGCACAGAGAGATGAAAACAAAGAGAAAGACGAAGCAAAAGAGAGAGAAAAAGAGGAAAGAATGAGTGAGAAACACTATGAAAGAGAGAAAGAAGAATAAGAAAGTTAGAGAGAGCTAAAAGATAGGAAACAAGAGACACAAAGAGGTATAGGTAGAGACAGAGAGACAAAGATCTAGAGAAAGGGAAAGGACAGACTTGGACACAGATTATAAGAGAAGAGAGAGAAACACAGGGAGCGAGAAACAAGAGCACACTGCGCTTCAGTGCACCATAAATACATACTTTTAAAAACTTAATCAATAAAAATTATATTTATTAGGTAAACTAATTAACACAGTTAAAAACTGCCGTGTCCTTTTTTCACGGTAGTGTGACCGGTTATTTCCACAGACACCTTTTTGTAATAACCTCCAGGAAGGCATGGAAAGCGAGACAGGAACACAGAGAAAAAAGAAAGAAGAAGACGGAAAGAAAAAGGAAGAGACAATGACGATGGCAGACAGAAAGAGAGAGAGAGAGAAGCAAGGAAGAAGGAAAAGCGAAAGGAGGGAGAAGCAAGGTAGAATAGAGTGACTGAGAATTAGTAAGTTTGTTCATACATGTTGCTACTTAGTGTTGAATTTGTACCAGGGAATATATTTGCAAAGGGGAAATTAGCTAGCCGATGGGTCTGATTTTTTTCATGAGGAGACCTGCTGCGTTCTGTCAGTCGAACGGAAATCTAAGAACAGATCATTAGAAATATGCTTACAAGCCCTAAGTAGATCGCACATCACATGCAATAAAAATCCGTGTCCCCAATGCTTATACCCTGCCAAATTGTCGAGACGAGACCGAGACTTTGGTAGAATATTTAAAAATGTACAGCCAACAACAATAAAAATGAGACACGTACATCCTGAAATACTGGATTCCTTTGAAGGCGCGTTATGTGTGTCGCATAATTCTGCGGCAGTGGTAGAAGTTGCAATTAAAAATTTACGTTTAAAATATATTTATAGCTGTGGAGTTAGGCAACACACATAAAGCCTTGCAAGGAAGATTTCAGGATCTACGTGTCCCATTTTCTTTGTCGTTGGCTGTACCTGAAAATACTTTACCATGTGCGTTCTTCAAACAAATTTAACGGATATCTATACTCTGTTCCAGGGATCTGTGGAGTACAACCCTCTGCGCAAGTGGTGGTTCTAGAGGGCTCGACCAATGAATTCGTTGGTTTGCTCGAGTTTGTAAGATCACTTTATGCGCAGAAAGGCTTCTCGAGACTGGACCTACAGCTTAAAGCGGGATCCGAACCACTATGTATCTCCACCGGGTATCGAACCAGTGAACGCGGGAGGGAAAGAAGTTGTGCGACTGAGCTACCAGCCGTTAGCAGCAGCGCGCATTGCTGTGCTTCACCCATCCGCGGTGCCTTAATAACCTCAATGCCGTATAAAGTGCGGTGATCCGTTGTATGTGCTCTTTATTTTATGTATTTCGAGACAAGGACGAGACGAATGCTTATTAATATAGACGAGACCGAGAGTTTGAGAAGTCTTGTCCCGTCTCGATACAATCCCTGGCACAAATTATAATTCTCGTATTGACTCAGTATTGACTACGGGAGTTTTTTCATGTCGGTTAAGCTCTACCAGGGCTGTTATCATCCTTAAAAGGAAAGAAGAGTTTGACTTCATTTTTAACCTGGCAACAATGTGACAGTATAATTCCTTTTGAACTAAAATAAGAAAATGACAAAAATAAAATTCGGTCCAAATATAGTCAATGTTGTCTCAGCTGAGACATGTAAACTTTGAAATCTATCTACAGATAAACATGTCTATTTGAATTTGATGCCAAAGTCAAAAAAAGTATTTATCTAGCCGGTCCCGGTAGCGCTCTACGACGCCAGGGGTCCCGGGTTCGAGTCCTGGTCTGGGCGTGGATGTTTGTGAGTGTCCATTCATCAATTTCATCATATCATCACTCATCCCCGTCTTCGCAAATTAGCCAAAAGTAAAATAAAGCAAATCAATCAATCAAGAAAAGTATTTGATTCGAGTCCACATGAGCTCGTAAAGATCCAGTCATAAGTTGCTTGAAACACAATTTCGACCAACTTATAAGTTGTGTGTGTGTGTGTGATTGTATTTATGGTTATTCATAACGATGTCTGCAAATATAAACGTCATTGGTGTAAAAGTGAATAGTTATTTAATTGAAAAGAGGCATATAATGAAATATTGCGCATCAGAGAGCTTACTCTCAACGGTAATTATAAATTGAATCCTTTTTATCTGTTGTATACGTATTCATTTCGCCTTTGCTAATAAAGCGTCAGTGCCCCTTAGGTTGTCTCCTTCATCCCACTGATAAGAACATGTAGACACATTCAGATTTCCTCCTGGAGCTGATGTCGTACATAGGGTCCGGATGCGTGTTTAATATTTTCATTTCGTTTTTACTGTAATTATGTTAAGTGTAAAGCGGGAAATTTTAAAGAAAATTGCTATTAGTTAAGAGGGATATTTGGCAACACTGTTTTTCATGCAACCGTCTCTTTCAGCGCTAGGCGGACAACTGCCTAGTCTGGCAACAAATTCACATTCCCAACAACACGCTCGATTAGTTTTTTTTTGTTTTTTTTTCAAAGCTTGCAATT
This sequence comes from Lepisma saccharinum, assembly GCF_977018435.1. Lineage (NCBI taxonomy): Eukaryota > Metazoa > Arthropoda > Insecta > Zygentoma > Lepismatidae > Lepisma > Lepisma saccharinum. The sequence continues at coordinate 80,398,327 of NC_139231.1, read as the reverse complement.
AGGTCGAACAGCAGCATCTCTTATCTAATTTGCTTACAATAGGTTCTCTTGCTTGCAGAAACGCACTCTCAAGAAACCCTGTAGTGACGTACTGACCTCATTTCGCAGTCCAGGAGTCAACGTGTGTTTGTGTTGTATGCATGTGCCAATATACTGTGAGTTCACATGAAGCAGGCTGCTGCCCAAGCACATTCTTCTTCAAATCTTACACTTTAAGAACACACGGATAAATAGTGCTGTAGTCACAAAATTTTCACAGGGTGCTAAGTTCCCTGTCTCCATTAACTTTGGAATACGTTTCCATTAACCCGGGAGAACGCAGTCAGAATTATTTTTAATGCAATAAATGAAACTGGTGAGAGGTTTTAAAGAAAATGTTTTGTTCTCTATTTTTGTAAGGATATAATAGGCAAGAGAAACACGATTTTACAAAAGTTTTATAGGTAATTGTTCTTTTCATTTTTATTATTGTAAGAATACAATGTAATTATGAAACAAACATAATTTTACATAAGTTTGATGCAAAGGTTTTAGAGAGAACAAGGTATTTACAATTGTAGTATATTTTCTACGTTTACTACTCCAGTTTTTTTTTTTTTAATTATCTATTTCATCTCTTTACTCCACATTCACTCCATCGCCATCAGGATTTCCATTTGCACATTCCACACATTAAAAAAATATGTTTTCACAGCAGTGAACAGTGGATGAATTTTCTTTCTTTTTCTGATTCACATTCTTCATCGCCAAAGAGCTGTCACCTTACTCTTTCAAATTGCCTTCCAAGCTCTTTATCACGTTGTTCCTCCTTCTCGAAATCTATGAATTCTATTCTCTTCCTCCGGGTTCATAATTATAGGTAAAAATCCATTAAAGGTCTATTGTTAAATCTATAACACGAGAAAGCGCGCGCGGTCAAAAGCACCGCAGATGAAACTAAACTGTGCCTTTTAAATGCTAGAAGGCCACTGTTAAATTTTTTGGCTGGCCAGAGCATCTAGCAAATGTCCAGCATAGATAAGGTGAGAAGGGGTAGAATCAAACCAACACGTGTGCGCAAAAAGGCAAGCAAAGAAAGAAATTTCCGGTCAAATCCCCGCCACGCGCGTTGTCCCGGGTTAAATATATGAATGAAATCAATTAACTTCTACAAAACAAATTCGTGGCAGAATACTGGAGTAATGACTAAGAGATACAGAGAGAGAATGAAATTCCAGCTTACTTTGTCACATGTCCGTATAGACAGAAAAAAAAACATTCTGGACGAGTCAGGGTGTCACGTGCTAGTTCCGACGACACAATGAAAAAACACAAGGAAGAAATGTTTCCCGAAAGCGACGAGAGATGGCAGCACGCCATATAAAGAAGAGCAGAGTTCATTATAGAAACTAGGAGCGGAGAAGAGCGATTATATATATTATAGTAAATGAAAAATATATAAAGGAAGAGTATAAAAATTATAGAAGGAGTGAATAAAATGTTGTTAATAGCAAATTAAGATAAATAAGAATATGCTCGTATATGAAACAATTAGGAAAGTTAATAAGTGAGCAAATGAATTCAGAAATTGTATCTCTCTCTCCTTTTTGATCCTCTGACGAGGAGAACATCGTCAGCTTTTGTATTTGTCCGTCCCTCGGTGGCGCTGTGTTCAATTAGACGCCCCGAAGCACTTACGGTTGCGCTTCTTATTAGACGCACACTGGACCATAATCAGCGCTTGCTGTTAGCGATCCTGGGCTATTCCCCTTTTGGTCGTTACATAGGAGGTGGCGCTACTGTCAGTTTAGTCGACCCTACTCTTTCTATAAGTATAGCTTGTATCTTTTGCCAAAGAAACGGGGAAAGCGAGGGCATATATGTAATAAATAAGATTATGCTTTAAAAGGAAAAACAATAAATTAGAAGAAAGATAAGAAGAATAAGCTTTCTCAAAAATTAGAAAGAAGAAGAAGCCTTTTCCTAAATAAAAAGAAGAATAACATTTTTCCAAAAACAGAAATAAAAGAAGAAGAAGTATTTTCCAAAAAATTAGAAAGAAGAAAAGAAGAAGAAGCCTTTTCCTAAATAGAAAGAAGAAAAGAAGAAGAAGTCTTTTCCAAAAATAGAAAGAAGAAAAGAAGAAGAAATCTTTTCCAAAAATAGAAAGAAGAAAAGAAGAAGAAGTCTTTTCCAAAAATAGAAAGAAGAAAAGAAGAAGAAGCCTTTTCCCAGAAATTACGAAAAGAAAGAAGAAGATTTCCTATCAATTAGTCATATATGTATAAGAAGAATATAACTGACGTAAATTTGGAATCAGCATATATATATATATATATATATATATATATACGTATATATATTTCAATGTATATACGAGCTTCGCTATATATTTTCTCTGTATTGTGTATAGTTTCCAGAATATAGATCCGCATTTAACTATATCCTCTTGGCTATAAAACGCTTTCTTATTTGGAATTCTCGAATAAAGAACCTATCCCCTGAGATTAAGATATTTCTATAGCCGTGGTAAATAACATTTAAGTACGTACCCCCAGGGTTCACACTTAATTTATCCTATGCCTAACAGCATCATATATAGCCACCATTCACATACAGGTATGTGTTTTATGAACCCATTATAGGTTAAATGTTCCTAGGTACATGCTACACCGACCGCTAAAAGTCAGAGTTTGTAGTCCGAGATTGTTAAAGGGGAATTAAAATACATTATCCACGAACAGTTGGAATTTATAGGTCGGAAAATTAATTTAGGGGATTGATAAGAATATTCAGTCTCAACCAGGAGCAACTGTGAAAAAGGGACGGCCAAAAGTGAAAGTGGGAGGGTCTCGGGTGGACTGTGATTGCAAAAATAAATTTCAATTCAGGAATTCCTGAAATATTTGGAAAATATAACTCGATTGTCCCTAGGAAAGTACTGTCAGCATTGTAAAGCTTTGCATTAAGTGTTTGTCGATTTTATTTTCTGAATTTGTATTAATTCAACATGCCAGAAGTTTAGGAGGAGATTGAACCCTAAAAAAAACCTATCCTTTGGATACGGCCATGCTTTAGGTCTATACACAGGTATGGAAAACGTCTAATTATTTAGGAAGGCAATAATTATCATAATCAATTAGAAGCTATCTCTAATACATACATTTCTGACTATTTTCCTATGCAAGAAGGAAGCATGTGTATGTAGTTATACATATTTGCTTATGATTGTATAATTGATTGATTTACTTTATTTTACTTCGCGTTTTGTGCCTCTTGGCTAATTTGCGAAGATGGGGATGAGTGATGAAATGATGAAATTGATGAATGGACATTCACAAACAACCAAGCCCAAGCGGGATTCAAACCCGGGACCCTTGGCGTCGCAGCGCGATGTGCTAACCACTCGGACACAGGGTCCGGAATTATGATTGTATAAGACATGTAATAAATAATACATGGTACAATAGAAATAAATTTGATAAAATATAATACAATATTAAGTATCTGCTAATACAAACATATTTTAAAATTAAGCATTATCTACTCAAATCTCACACAGTATAAGCATCATTTATATTTTGAAAAATTCCTCCCTAATTTTTACCTTGCTCACTCCCTTGTTGTATAGGTTTTATTTAAAAAAATAATTATAGACAAAATGAGTACGCGTAGAAGCATGGTGCATTAATGTATACATTCAAATGCGTGGAAGGAAAAGATACGACCAGATGTTTGGTGCTATGCGGCCCACCCACCTAATTCTTCTCCCGGTGCCAGTCCTTAACAATAATTGTGCACGCATCAAGTTTCTTCGGAAGTACCAACAACGCGGGCGCCGTAAACATGTTCGAAACAAAAGGGTTTCAGCTGGACCATAATGCTCCTGGTACCCTGTCGTTGGGCATCTCCCACAGAAGGAAACTAGACAAATATTAATTTTTGCAACCTGCACAATGACTTGGTGAAATTCCGTGGCGACGGACAGGGGACAGATGCAGGAAGAGGACTGGCTCTGCCGGCGGGACATGCGGCCGGTTCGTTCCCGTAGCGTTGCGTGCTGGAAGGTGACTGAATGTACGCTTTACCCGAAGGGGGATTAAGTGTTTTGCATACGTAAGTCTTAATTTCGTCACTTTAGTAGCGTGTTATTTCAGCAACTGCAGCTATCATGGACGGTTTGTTATCAGGTTTGTCCTCTTTTCTCCCTAAGCGATTATTTTTGGATGTAATGAGATGAGGGGAAAAAAGACGATTCCGTCGTGTTTTTAAAGTTTATTTTATTCAATCGGGGCATTCTTATGCAAGGAAGTTCTAAAATTAAACTACAAGTTTAAAATTAAAACGACAAAAAGTTTAGACGAGAACATGGAGTTTATTTGCATCGTTTTTTAAGGACCTATGTGATGACGGTGCAATTTAAACTAACGTCATGCATGTCATGCAATAACAAATTAAATATGAGCTCCGTATTGAATATTTTTTACAATAATATCAAATGGTCAATGACATAGAAACACCAAACACGTTTATTCTATATACTTCCGTTTAAAAAAATAATAATTTTCAGTGTACGTACAATTAATTCAACAATATGCCTTTAAAAAGTACGTTTGATTTTTTTTATACCGTACTAGTGAAGATGGTATGGATTGAATTTACTGGAGATGGTTTGTACTAGGTTTGAAGATATTAGCCTAGAGTTAAGTATAAACTGTATTCTCTTCAAAATATTACATTAAAAATAAAATTTTATGCATGCATATTCAGGGATTGCGTTTCGTCAGTGGAAACCGCGTACTTTTTGATTGTCCACAGAAAATTCTGTTTTTCTATATATCATGACATTAGTTTCATCAGAATTCAACTCTTATATATGAGTCCTTGTATTTCTATTTTCGAGAACTTGTCTTATTTTGTGTAATTTTTAAGTAGTTATCAAAATTATTTATTACTATTTTATATGAGTATATGTGTATGTCATATAATCATCTCTTACTTCCATATGAATATAAGCTAAATGCATGTCATATATTCATGACAGTGGATAGTCTACGAGAACTCCTCGTATATATTTCTAGATACGTGCTATGGCTGTTAACTTTCCTCATATTCTTACATATAGCAATTTTTCAACAAGAAAATTCCAATTCTGAAGATTTTGTATGAGTAAAAACAGGGACGCTTCTGGGTTATAATCATTCCCTCTACTTTCAATGGAATCATTACAACAGTGACTCCACAAGCAATTTGGAAATTAAACTTTATGCCCAAAGGTTCCAAGGCCTTGTCTCAGCAGTAAATCTCTAAACGTTAACCCTCATATCAAATGCTTATAATTTCTTCCACAAGAGCATCTTCCTTTGTTTCAAATAGTCTAGACATACCATCGCATGCAAAAAGAATCATCAGTAAGATATATTCAGAAAGTAAAGAAAAAATTGTAATTAATATATATATATATATATACGGATTCTCTTTCCTTTTCACTATTTTTACCTGTTTACCTTATGATTTTGAGGTAAGCTAGACAATATTATACACAACCTAAGTTACATAGTGAATTCGATATAGATTTTTTTATGTCTAATTTAATAAAATATTCATAGGATGGTGTCTCTGTGCCGCATTCAGTTTATAACTTCGTACGGTATTTATCAAACCAGGAAGGAAAATAGTTTTCTCAGAATGAGTTTAAAATCCATTTTTCTTTATATATGTGCAAATGCAATAAGAGTATTATTCACACAACTAATAATAATAATATCAGAAAAAGTTTTCGACACATGATTGAAGTTATGGTGAGCCTTGAAAACCTTCATTTTTCATTATACCATTAAACTTTATTTCTTCATTAAAATATATTTTACGTATTTAGCTTTAAAGATTGAGTCAACTATAGCCGCTTTCATTATTATTTTCATGAAATCATGTAGTTTTAGTTTATCATAAATCGTAGCATAATACCAAACAGGAAATATGAGTGTGAAATAAAATATTAATTTTGTAGCCTGGAATGGAAATATTATTAATAAATAATTTTCTTATACGGCAATTTATGCAAAGATATAATGAGAAAATAGGTTTGGGAGCATATTTTGAGACAGTGTTATATTTATTTTATTATTTCATGTTTTGATATATTTTATATTGATACACAGGAAAAAGTGTTAATATAATTAATTTTTACAGCTTCAATGTTTCCACGTATATTCAGTGAATATTAATAATAATAAATTATATTTTTTGATTGGTCCATAGACTGGAATTCAGTGCAAAGAAACAATTATAGTTTTCGACTGGGGTTCCAAGTCTTTTATTAATGTATTTAAATTATAAGTTTCATTTCTCACAATGATATACCGGTAACTATGCTCTGATCTACCACTTACTAGAAATATAGATAGTTTTGTGGATTTTTTGTTTGCTCTTAACTCACTGGGTTGCTAATGTTTCAAATTCTGATTGTGAGTAAGGTAAAAGTTACCAGTTAACGTACCTTTGCTGTTTAACTTTTGCTCAACACCACATATGATTGTTTCCATGGAATATTTATTATTTTCCTTTATGAATATTACTATTTTTCAATTCGAAAATATCAGGAGAATGTTTCATATTAATATTAAAAATAACAATTTTGTAATTTATTTTGAAACAACGAAGATAATAAAGCTATGTAAAATATTATTACTTTATTTTTTATATGGTGATCTTTCAACTCTGGCAATTCAAATGAAATATAGAATTTGGAACTCTTTTTGTAGCATTTCCAAAATTTCTAAAAAAAAGTTATATGTTCCTGTGGTAGGTACTGAGTCGTGATATAACTATGTTAATGAAAATGGCCATCAAGAACTTCAGTTTTGCCAGTCTTATGTTAATAATGACAAAAAGTTTAACATTTCAGCATTGCTTCACGAATTTTTACTGTTCTTCTCCCATTTGGAAGTGATTTATCCCAATTTAAGCTGGTGAAATTTAAAGTAGAGAACCACACGATTAAAAAGTTACTCTTTATTTTGTTATCATTGTTGCGTGTTATTTCTATCCTCTGTTCCACGTCAGTACTTTTTACTGATAAGAGATCAGACTGTCTGTTGCAGTTGCATTGTGCTTTTTTGGACTACCCTCATTGTAATTCAAAAGGCCTCATAAACATATAGTTATTGTAAACAAACATTAATTCAAGACGGATGCGTATCATGGAGAAGGTAGTAAACTTTTACCAACTCATTCCCTCGCTGACAAAGACAATTTACGGTAAGTGATCATTATTCCAATCATGACATCATTCGTAATGCTCTGCTTTGAATTTATACTTCGGCCGGAACATCACGCGAGGAGCTTTTACAATGCGGCAGGGAAGTTTTGTTGCTTTTCTGTGAGAGGTATGATTAAAGGCCAGCCGAGTCTGTTTCAAAGGAAGTAGTTTGATAAGAGCAACAACAAGGCCATCATCGGGTATTGCAAAGTTCTGTTGCAAGGGTCGTTATACTAACACAAGTACCTAGGTAATTAGGTATTGAATATAAGCAGGGATCGAATTGAAAAAAAATAGGGGCATGGAGGTGGGACGCTTCAGAATATTATTTTTAGATTTCGACATAAAAAGATTGTGATATGCCTAATAACAGTAAAGTCAAGCATATCAGAGTACTAAAAATGTGTAATATTTGAGGACTACTAACAAAAATACAGTCACTTTTAAAAAAATAGTTGCAGTAATGGTTGAAATACGATTATGCCAGTAGTTCAATTGTCGATTTCCCGCATTAAAATTAAGTTCTAATAGTACAATAAACATGATTATTTATTTTAAAGAATAGCGAAGATAAAACAGAAGGGTCGAAACCACTATATTTACCAGGTTTGGAATGAATTTAGTAGAAATGTAGTGTCTGGCAAAATAGACTAATGAGTAAGGTTTAATTTTTGAATGTGATAGAATATAAGTGCAATGTTAATTTTACTTTGGAAGCAAAATTATAGCGTTTGTTTCAATCACAATGTAGCCATCCAGTTTTGTATAATGTTAAATATGTTGGTAATAATATTGGACTGAATTTAATGATTGAATTTATCACATGTATTGGTCTTCATTTTAACCTGCCGATAGAATGTTCATATACTTAAGTTATAACTTGCACAGAATCTGTTTCTGAAGTAACCGGTACCATTTACGACACAATTTGCATATGTTGCTAAACAAGACAGATTGTGATTCGATCTCCATTGCTTCCAGCTATATAATTGAAAGGAAAACACAATGCATGTGTGTGTGTGTGTGGCCGGGTTAGAAGTGAACTGTCCTAATTTGCAAGTCAATTGTCTTTACTTGTGCAAATGTATTATGATTTGCCCTGCAGGGATTTCAACTACAGGTCTACTATTGGTTCAGAAAGAATTACGTTGTATAATACATTCCTCTATTGTGTAACTTGTTTGTTCATAAGAAATTGCTTTTCTTTCAGCTTTCAGTATATTTTTATATGTTCGAATGCCACTAGATAATAGGCGTAACTAAGGTGACGGTGGAGTCCAGACCCCTCTCCTTAACTTTCAAACCTTCCTCCTGAAGAGTTCATTTTCGATTTACAAATTTTGGAATTTCTCAGTTGGTATGTATAAAAATAACTTGTACACAATGATGTATCCAATGGGATCCCTCAAAAAAATACCGAACAAAAGTTTATTGCCAGTGTAAGCCTTGTGATTTTCTAAGCGAAAAAATATTTGTTTCGAGGAATCATACTGATATTCTAAAAATCTAAAAAAACTTGGAATTTTCAAGAATTTCCTCATGGAAATTCAGGATAACATTTATGTCGTCTGCATATCCTGTTGTCTGGAAACTTCTAATAAAAAATTAAGCGTACGACGTCACTTATATATTTTTTTCTTTTCAAGGGGGCTTCATGATCGTATCTAACGGAGGGCAGGGATGGCACTTGTCCTCCTGGGAAACGAGTGGTGAAAATTTGCATTTGGTTCATGGATTTTATGTGGAGACCTTACTGTACTCATATTTGATTTGACGGTTAGATTTTAAACTACTTTTGTTTCTTTTCAGATGGCGCACCAGAGTCTAAAGTTTCATCCCTTTCGAGTTTTAGCAGGTAAGTGAGGGACATTTTAGAACATCTTGTCACATTTGTTTTATTTATTTCTGTTTCCAATCTCTCAGCGGAGCATAATTTGGGAACCGCCTACTTATTCATTACTATACGTACTACAATGCTGTACTCCCTCTTTAATGAAGCTCGAATCCCCGAGTTCAAATTCTGAATAAACTAAATTCATTCTTTCCTAGTTTTATCTTTCACCCATTCATCAAGTCTCCTTCTGTCCTGTTTATCCCACTTGTCCTCAAGAACATTGGCGTGCCCAGAAAAATAATCGGGAAGGATTTTTACACGGCCATAATTTTCATAACCGGTTTATGTTTTACTGTTATTGTTACATCAGAACTGGCAATTTCTTGCGTAAACGTATGTGTACACTTACCATAAATTTCCAATGCTACACACTTTTCCTCCCTGAAGTAATTGTTCTTGCATTTCTGAAATAAAGACCGACATTTCCAAGGGATATTCGACACTTGTAATACAGAACCATTCGAAAATGTCCGATCGTTCATGATCCCTAAAATCAGAATGTTATTTCCCGAAAAAGAAACCGTGACTGAGATTTTCTTTCTCATCCCAATACGCAAATTTCGGGATCCCGCATATCCCTGTTGATTTGCATTTTCCCCCGTCACTTGCAGTGTAAAATCGAATTATCTGTAGTTGTCATTTTGCATGAGAGCTAGTGTACTTTTCGATTTATGTTCTAATTACGAAATTTTCCATTGAAATATAGTGCAGTCAGCTGTATACGTAACAATTCCACTCCATCTGTGGGTGGTAAAATGAGACTTTTGCAATTTGAATATAGTAGAAATGAACAAAGAACTAATTTTACATGCTTTCGAAAGTGTTTCAAAAATAGCGCAACCTTTACTTTCATCGATAATAACTTGAAAACCGTAAGTGATACTAACACCGGGTTTTATTCATCTGGAAGCCCTGTCTTTGAGCTTGTTTTCAAAAATTCTTTGCATTGTCAGTTTGTTAATGAGGCAATTCGTAGAGATTTTCTTTTCCATAATGTTAATTTCGGGGGAGAAGAGAGATGAATGTTTTTTCTCAGTGTAATAATTCGAAGATCCGTTGCTGAGGTCATGAAGTTGAAATCCAACTATTCCCCATTATAACAATACACACACACACATACATACAAATGTGTATGCACTTACATTCAGCGTATAATGTATTCAAAAGTACTTCCTTAGAGGTATCCCAAAAGTATGTATATTATTTTCCATACTTTATTGATGTATGGTACAAGCTAACCATTTAACCATTTATATAGCTTATACAAATGTTACATGCAATTAACACTGATAACTACTTTTTAAAATTCTGTAGATCTGATTGACTGTTCCTTCATCAATTTAATCATATTATCATTCATCTTCACCGTCGCGGCTAGCCAAAAAATGTGGCAGACAAGCGTCGCTAAATGACAAAAATAAAATAAATCAATCAATGCTAGAGATCTCCTTTTTAAATGCACAAATACCACAATTTTTTGTCTCTTGTAATTACAGGCATAATATATTACATATGTGCATGAAAGGAAGAAACGCCGTTTTGTGGACATAGGTCCTCATTACTTCGCATTCTTTAAGAAGGAGAGTGAGCAGGAAGTAATTGCAATTGTAGTTGGCATGTAGGTAAAAGTTGGTTTGAAATATTCGTCATTGCAAAGAACTTTACGCGCCGTGGTAGAACATACTTTCCATATTACGCACTACCGTTTCAGCCAGTAGAAACTATAGCATTGCAGTAATTTACATTCGAATGGGTTCATTTTTGCACCTGCCACCTTTTCAATTGCACATTCCTATGTGTGTACACTGCATCGTCGTCCATGCAAGTATATTACGTTCAGTTAATGTCTAATTATTATTTGGCGCTTGGTTTAATAGGTTGAGATCCATATGTATACATTGCTCTTATGATTTCATATCCATTACAGTACATTGCTTCTTAACTAACCTGGCATGATTTTTTTTAAGGATAACCAGACGGCTTCTCTGTTCTAATAGTAAAGCATTACGAGGCTAGGGGTGCTAGGTTCGACACCTCAGCTATCTGACTTGAGTCACCAAAATAGTGTTTGAAATTATTGCTGATCTATATTGTTGTCAAATGCAATTTTACAAGTCATCGTCCAATGCTGGAATATAACATTTTTATTATGTCTCTGTTAATTGGTCAAGGTTAATTTCCGTTACATGCCTTCGCGAGCTTAATTGCGAATATAAATGTTAAAATGTAAATGAACACTTCATTAAATCCAATAACCACAAAAATATGCCTCACCCTTGATTCACATCCAGAACCTCTAATTTTACAAGACCAATCAATATGTGTTCCTTGCGTTGTCAAAAATTGAAGCGTGATGAAACGAGAGCTTTACGAGGCTGATCAAAAAGGTTTTATTATTATTATTATTATTTCACAAGAAATGTTTGGGCAAAGAAATATTTTAAATATATTCTGATTGTCGCAGTAACGTAGGTTTCTCATATAGCTACGTACATTCTGTTTGACATCTGGTATTTTTTTGATACTGATTCGCTTTTGGCGACCTAAGCTTTGCCACTTAAGTGTTAACTGTCAAACGGCGACTAAATAGAGGAGTCTAATATCCAATCTTGTCCCCAAAATACATTGAAATAATAATAATAAAGTATATTGAGATTAACATTATTTGTTAACTAAATATATTATTTTCTAAAGTGGCACAAATGTCCTAGTTACAACTTTAATGCAGACTTAAGACATGCAAATTTGCACCTAAGAAATAAAAGGAAAAAAAACAAACACATTTCTGCACCCAGAAAATAAATTTTAAACATGTCACTGGTGCTGGGTAAGGCAGGTATGTAGCCCTATGTGTTTGTCCCATCATCGGAATTAATTTAAACATGGGCAGTGCCAAGAAGGGGGTGGGGCGTGGGGAAGATTTTTAATATAGCTTTTTTGAGTTTGATTTTAACTCCACCTTGTGCGGGCTTATCGGGACTGGACCCACAGTTTAAAGTGGGGTCCGAAGCACTGTGCAATGTGCCTCCGCCGGGTATCGAATCAACGATCTGATTATTATTATTATTATTATTATTGTTATATTATTATTATTATTATTATTATTATTATTATTATTATTATTATTATTATTATTATTATTATTATTATTATTATGCGCTTCGGTAACCGAGCAGGTTCCAGGTTCGAGTAACGATCTACACATGAATATTTATTTGTCAATTTCATCTAATGATCCCTTACGTTACACTTGTCAAACTGGAGTCGCTTTGCTGTTGGGGTATCAGTTCCTTCTTTAACAAATATTGCTGTTAGTGGTGTTGCTAGTTTTACAAGTCTATTACCAAAGATACATAAACGTTACCACTGAAGGTACACATATATGGATTTAAATACATAACTGCACGTTAACTTACGTTACATTTATTTATGTCGCACAAATTGTTGTTGTCCGACTTTTCAGATAAAATTCTCATTTTTAGAATTTGAAAACATATTTCTAAACAACTATAATTTTTCAACCCTTCGATGAAACTAATATTTTAATTGTTCGTCGTCAAGTTTAAGAAGGTTTGTTTTAATCCACTTTATTAGATAGTCTAATCGGGACAGGACTTACAGTTTTAGCACGATCCGAATCCAAACCACTATGATGGCCTCCACCGACGATTGAACCCGGCGACCCGTCGATTACAAGACGACAGCATTGCTATTACGCATCAGGAATCTCTTGTATCACTTTTAATAATATATATTATAGCTATCAGTAATAATAATTGTAGTTCATATTTGAAAATTATTATGAATGGTTTGATTACTACTGAATTTTATATCGACGACCCAACTCCCTCTAAAAAAATTCTTGACTTCTTCCACTGAAGATTCTCCTGCATTTTAGTTCGTTCGAAATCCATTTCGTGAAGATCGGTCTCTTTTTCCGTATTCTTTCGAAAGCCATTGTTCTTCTCCCCTCCATCCCTCGCCGGTGAATCAGGGGAGGTCACTCGGGGTCACCCTCGCCGCCATTACTCACAGGTGATGTTCGCAATTACATTCGGTCTCCGGGCTTCCGTAGCCCTCCACGCCCAACAATTAAACCTGCTCAGGTCGAAAGAGACACACAAATTATGCCACGCTGAAGCAGTGTTTCCAACTGCCGATACCTAAAGTAAAAGATCAAATCTAATCCCTTCACATATTGCTGTTTGTTTCATTACTTGCACGGGTGGTTCCAAGGGGCTGCAAGCGAATGCTTACTCGTCCCCTGCTTTCCGTTTCACATCATATTCCACACCCTCTCAGTAGTAGTAATGATAATAATAAATCATGGATGAAAGTGATTTATGGCAGGAGAAGGACTTGACCAAACTATAACCCCAATTCCGAAAATTTTCCGTGCAATGTAGTTACTGTTGTCAAATTTTGCTCCATATTTACCGGCATTCTGGTTACCTCCTATTGGAACTGGATAGTGCACGAAGCTTGGAAGACTTAGGATTTGCAGAAAGGAACACAAGCCTACCAATCAGGTGATCATGCTGGCCACGGTAAAGCATGTTGCACGTCCACGTAACAATCATCGCCATCTTTGTAAAGGAAAATCACATTTGAGTTTCAAAAACAGATTTCCGTTTTTAAAAAAACCTTCTTTCTGCATTTTTGTTATTTTACGTCTCTTGTCTTCCTTTTTAGGCTATTCGCGGCGATTAAGATGAATAATGAGGTGAAGCAGATGGACACACAGGTTCTTCTCGAACCTTCGTTGACGGTATTGTGATTGGGCGCTCAATATCCTCGGATATCGAAGTGTAAGCACGAAGTGTGCGCAGGGATTATTCTAGTGCACATATACAGGTTGCACCCAGAGCCGGGGCAACTCGTGCACCCGCCTGAAACCTATCGCTTTGAAGGCCCCGCGACTGATAAAAATAATTGTTTGTGTACCATTTATACTAGTTTATTTGGCACTGTTGCTTCCAAGTAAGCAACTAATCTGATATTTCTTGTCTTCATGGATTGTTTTGACGCCCTTAAAAATATCCAAAATTACTGAAATCATATTCTAGACAAAGTAGCTACTACATAAAAATTGTATTAAAATATTTCAATCAAAATAGTTAATATGCACTATTCCTTTAATTACAGAATTATAGAACGAAATTATTTCATATGAAACTATGTAAATTCACTATAGGCCCAAAATTCAACCTAAAGTAATCAAAGGGAATTATGATAGAGAATGTTGCTGAATATGATTAAAAATTGTCAGTTTCATTGGTAAAATAAGAGTTTGATATTGAACACAACCAGTTTTGTATTTAAATATAATGAACGTCGCACCAGTGCAATATCAGAAATGAAGGAGATACACTAATTTAGAAACCTTTATTAGGCTCGCATAATTCTTGGCTTTAACTATTGCTTGTTGCTAATAGTACGAAATTATATAAATGGAAAAAGGGGGAGGAATCTCTGATTTTCATACCTCGGAACAATTTAGTTGTAGGCCCCGGTTATATTGTGTGCCGCAGGGCCCGCTCCAACCTAGGCCCGACCCTGCTTGCACCTCACTGTAATTTGACACTCTCATAGCACATGCAGCCTGCCCCCCTCTGTGTACGTTATTCCATGCTTTTTTAAACGTCTTCTTTCATTTCGATCCGTAATGGATCCGTGAAAAGGCGTTGACAATTAATTATATGGAATTGGAGATGCGAGCTGGACGGTGAAATCCGAATCGCTGAGAATTAGGAGTGGTGACAGATGCATGGGACATTAAAAATGAGAGACATAAAAATGCGAGGTGAAGAAAGAATCAAGCAGACCTATAAATGCGTGAGAGGCGCCGCTGCTCTCAACATCACAGACATAATAAACGACTATTAATTTCTGTTAACAGTGGCAGAGTTTCACGTGAGACCGTTCCGAGATGAGACAACAAAAAATATCGATTCTGCGATTTTTCGATTAGCTGTGAAACGAACGACATCGATCAGCTGCTAAATAAACTTGTTCCTCACTCAATCTGTTGATAGGAAAATGGAAAATCTGAATTCCTCTCCTGGAATGGCAGTTAGCAAAAACGAAAGAAGATGAAAGCGTTCTCCGCATTGAAGGAAAGATAAAATCACTTTATTTTCCTCGTCCGTTTTTCATTCTGATTGAACTACAGTAGATTTGACTCTTCAAGTGCATATTGTTTACTTTCTCCTCTCGGCACCATTTTTTATGCATCTTTTTTTTTTTTTTTAGTTACCTCCCAATGTTCTAATTTTCGTCAATCAAATTTTTTTTGTCATTTGTGATTCTGCATCTTCTCCAAAAAGAACAAAAAAACACTTATGTGGTTCATTATATTTTTTTTATTTTCTGTGGTTCGTTATCTTCTCCAACAAGAATAAAATTTTCTCCCACTACTGGTTCATTATCATCTCCAAACAGGCTAAAATTTTCTATTATCTGCGACTTCAAATAAGAGTAAATTTTCTGCCACCTGTGTGATTCCTTATCATCTTTAGATATGAGTAAATTATCTTCTCCAAATAGGGATAACATCTTCTGCACGTGTAACAGTAGTTAATTCTAATATATCCGTTGGTCTGTTTTGTTTTTTTTATTTTTTTTTCCTTGTTGACTCGGTGGTCGACCAACCTCGGTGGTGGAGTGATGTGAATAGCTCACTGCCAGGCACGTATCTAGAAATATGTTTCGGGGGGGTCTTAACCAAGTGTCTCAGTAATAATAATAATAATAATAATAATAATAATAATAATAATAATAATAATGTTTTAATTAAAATAATTATATTAAATCAAATGTATACTAATTACAATACATAAATTAATATTATATTATTATTACACGAATAGCTAAAATGACTGTATAAGAATAGAGATATAACAGCGCATATTCAATTCATTATGTAGCTTACCTTTAATTAAGATCGGAATAATTTACATGAAATCAAGTGCCCTGGCAATGAAATTAATGTCAAATACATGCATAATTAAATATTTATCGAATAACAAAAATTATGTTACATGTAGTTGGAGAAAAGAAAGTTTCTGATTAATATTTTATGCATATTGAGTAGTAGTGTACATAAATCTTCTTTGTAATGTCATTCAAAGCCGTATGATCCCAATATAATCCTTGCCTTCTAAAGTTCAGAGAAAATTAATAACCATCGATTATGCAACAAATGCTAATATTCTCATTACTTAATGTTAGTAGCCTACTTGGTAAGTCCGGACCCCTGGACCCCCCCCCCCCCAAATACGTCCTTCCTGTCCTTCAAAGCCGTATGATCCCAATATAATCCTTGTCTTCCAATTAGTTCAGAGGAAATTATACAAGAAAGGCTAAACGAGTATATTTTCATTATTTAATTTTAGTACTTGATAAGTCTTTGGGGAGGGGTCCGGACCTCCTGGACCCCCCAAATACGTTCTTGCTCACTGCGACCCTATGAGTCTAAAGTTTGTATCCTGAGTAAAGGTACGTTTTCAATCGCATGCGTTTTCCTAGCTGCGTCCTTTTGTCGAACGCAATAGCCAGTCGCCAGGATGCAGGTAGGAAAACGCATGCGGCTGAAATAATAGGAGACGTGAGAATCATGATTTTTTTTTTTAAAAGTTCGTTGAAAGGACGAGTCACGTTATTGCTACCAAAGGTTCCGGCTTCGGGCTTCGGCCTGCGTTTCTTTGTGGATGTCCCGTTATCTAATTATTACTCATTCACATCGTTTCAATTAACTAAAAAGAAAAAAGAGCATCACAAAATTTTCAAAAAGACAATTTTTTTCTGTAGTTACTTTCCTTTTTTATATGATTCTTTGTTTGCTTTCCATTTTCTTATTTGACTGACTAGGCTTGCTAGTGGCTCAATTTCTCTCTCTCTCTCTCTCTCTCTCTCTCTTTTTCCCCCATTCAGTTGTATAAATACCTTCATTCATTGCTCAGTTTTTCAGTCTCGATTTGTCTCAATTTTTTTTCTTGCCACCTATGTGGCCGAGATTATTCAGCTCTATACTTACAATCTCGTCAGGGAGTTCGAATCCTGTCCTAGGCATGAATGTTCTTTGTCAATGCTAACTTCATCAGTTTCAGGCCTTTTGCGTTAATCGCGAACATCGACGCAAGTACTCATGCTCTAACTGGACAAGTCCACTGGCAAAATGGGGATGAGGGCAGCATGTGGAACGCAGGCGAGGAAGCAGGTTACGCGAAAATCGTCTAGGTTCCATTTAGAAAGAGTTTATGAGTAAGCACCAAATAGCGAGCGATGATAAACAACCGAATGCATACGAGCGAATTACTGATCTGAAGCTCATAGCATAATTGCGTCCAATTTCCTGCCGACTTCCCCTTTCTGCATTTGGATTCATCAACGTAGAAAAGCAAGGCAAAATAAGAAAATATACAAGCACAGTGCACTATTTCTTTGCTGTTTTCATTCCATACTTGAAAGTGATAAGAAGTGTATTAATTTATTGACGAAATTGGGGATTTACTAAGATTTCGCAACTGATGGCAACACTGATTTCTCTCGAATAACGTTACACTCCCCTTCTCCACTTTGGTAGCTTTGCCCTTTTCATATTAACGAGAAGGGAAGATAAAATATGGCCGGGAAAAATCTTCCGTTTGACTAGGCATTCGGCATAAATTCCGATGTTAGGAGAAATTTCGTGAGCGGTAGCACCCTGGGACCACCTCCTTAATCGTCTTCGCTTCAGCGGCTGCGACGAGTACGGAAAGGTCTGGAGTTGTGTAGATCGTGTTCAGGATTCAAATAAAGGGAAGGAGTCATCACCACGCTTCTCTCAGTGCAATCTGCCGGATTTTCTCCCTTCGCCATTGAGGAAAAAGCTGTTCTTTGTCAGAAACAAGAACAGGTAATATTTCTCATTTTGCCAATAGATAGAGATATCCAAATGATCAGTCTTGTCATGACCTAAATTAGATCATCTTGTTAAAACGTACTGGAGCAGCAGTAGTTGATACGGTGATGCGCCTGACTACCATCCGGGAAGATTAGGTGGGATCTTTGGTAGAATTTTATTTTGAGCGGATATGAACAACTACAATATTGGGGAACTTGAGGCAAGCTGACGAATTCCATTTTCCTTGCCAATAGTCTGCTTTGGCTGTGTGTAAAGTATTCCAAAGTTGTCAGAAGTCATGACGATTATTGGGAAATAGAGCTCTTGAGATCGTGAAATTCTCGACTCCTTGTAGATAAGGAGAATTTTGAATAATCGTTATTGACTTTCGGTCTATATATAAACATTTCTGGGAACGTCAATATTGCACTAATAAATCTTATAAATATATTTTAAAATTAGAACCTATTGGAGCGCGGTGTATGATATTTGAAAGTTTTAATCTCCTGATAGATGAATAGCAAAATGGCAATAAATGAAAATTTGCTTTGCAAGGCAATATGAGAAACAGCGACGAACCTTTCATTTTTCTTACAACTGAAGACTTGATACAGTGTTCACGTTGCAACGAACGGTGGCATGATCTCTGTTCGGGGTACGAATGTGATACATTTTTTCGGTTCTGCTTCAATGTGTGTGTGTAGACAGTGATCATATGATCCTACATTTCATTTGTTTATTTTGAATTTTTTTGACTTTTCATTGTTTTGGGCCTAGCACATGTCGTGTATTACCATAATTGATACTATATTACATTCTTCATTCATCTTTTCTTCACACCTTTGTTCGTCAACTTACTCACCCTTTGGAGCAAGTTGGCGACTTTGTACTGTTTATGTAAATGGTTCTATGTGCTTTCATAATAGTCGAGTGTATTATATTTTTGTAGCACAATGGACAATTAGGTCCATTTCCATGCAATACTCTCGGAGTAATAAAGCAAAATATATTAACAACGTCAGCTTGCCCCAAGTTCCGCTATAGCTTTACCAGGATTCGAGCTAAGTCCATCCTTGCTTAGAAGGTTACAATGTTTAGAACTTCAGGAATGTCATTCTTCATTCTCTCATAGAAGAACTTGGTAAGGAGAGAGATGCTTACTATAGTAACTACAGGCCGACCTCCGTGGCGGAATGGTTAGCACGGCGTGCTACGGCGCCAGGGATCCCGGGTTCTAATCCCGGTCTGGCCATGGGTATACTTTGTAATTGTCCCTTCATTAACTTCATCCTGTCATCACACATCCTCATTGTCGTGATTAGTCAAAAGTGGCAGAAGAGTGACGCTAAATAATAATAATAAAATCAAATCAAAAAGTAACTCTATGCGCACATACATAAAAATTGAACAACAACGTTAAGTAATAAAAGCATTATTTGTACCTTGAGAGGCGCGATATTTCCTTTTTCACTAGTTCTTTTCGAAACTGACCTCCTTGTATTCACAGTTATCGAGGTGAATGATTAAACAGAATATTGAACTTTTTCTTATGGAACCAATAGACATATAGCTATATAATTTTTAGCAATAGCATTTTGAGAGGAGAAAGGGACCGATTGTCACGATAAACTTTTGCTGCAATTAGAAATATTAGATTGCTGTGCGTTGGTGGCACATGTTAAGGAGCGACTAAGGACGCGGAGAACATGGCCTAAAACAGGCCATAATTATAGTCGCCTATGTGTGTGTTCCGAGGTTCCTCCCGCAAAAAGAAACGAAATCAATTACCCGCAGGATGGAGGCAGGTCTCATAAATTCCCCGTACCGTAAATTGAAGTATATTGCGGCTTTATTATGATCAGTCGATTGTAATGACATGAGACTAACGCATGCGCGTAACCTTAGCATGACAACCTTCACCCGATAGCCGTGGATAAGCCGTTTTTCGTCGGTTGCCTGATTTACAACCTTGCCTAGCCTGGTATATCGCCCTGTCTCTTTATTCTGTTTCCATCTCTCTCTCTCTCTCTCTCTCTCTATCACATTTACAAAACCTCTTTTATTTTTCGAGTCCGCTTCATTTGCATTTTAAATGTTTCTCAGTTCGATTAGGTATAGGGAGAACTCGCACATGCTGATAGGGGGAGACAAGAGTAATCGGAAGGAAACAAAAGCGAAACGATGCGAGAAATGTTAGGCCGACGAGATAGTCATTTTTCAGGAACGCTCCCACTGGGTAACCCTCGTGTCCAAAGAATTCTGATCAACAAGAGCTCCTCGCCCAAGGAATTCAAGTGTGAAGGGAAGCTCAGGTTTCAAACCCCTAAAAGAGAGTTTGTTTGTTTCTTTGTTTGATTGTGTAAGTGTTGGTTAATTCCTTTCTTTTAATCAGCTTGTTTGCGTTGAGATGTTATTTGATTTATTTCGGTTTTACGTTGCTTTTTAATCGCGATGATAAACTGATGAAACATTTCATCCACACACCCCTGCAATCTTTCCAAATGTTTCCCAACACCAACCCAAAATTGTTAACAAATCCAAATTTATGTAATAAATTCACAGTTACCGACAACCGACAGATAATATTCTTGCAGCTAATAAACAAAAAGTATTCCGTTGTTGGGATTTTTTGACACTTACCAAAGCGTTTGAGTTTGTAAATCACCGCATAATATTTAGGCTAATAGAAAAACTAAAATACTATGGAATCTCGGTGTTCCAATTAAACTAACTGAATCAAATTTGACAAATAGAAAAGCTTATCCAAAAATGAGACACAAAACACATATTATTCAGATTTGTAAGACGTACTTATTGGAATCTCCCAAATATCAATAATAGGAGGGCATATCCGATGTCGTTGTGGTAACATCGTCGCCTTGTAATCAAGAGGTTCCGGGTTCAATACCAGGCGGAGGAACATAGTGGTTCAGTCCCGATTAGCCTACCTTTGCAATAAGTGTACTTAAAACAGTTCAATCATTCATTTCAATTCAATCAATATTAAGACCACTATTGTTTCTTTTAATCATAAACGACCTTCCAGAAATTGTTGCTACAAACGCCTAATTCCTCTTTTTGCTGATGACACAACAGCTTTAGTGGATTCTGTTAATGTTGTAACCCTAATTCAAATGACGGAAAAAGCTCTCACAGAACTGCAGGAGTGGTTTGCTGCAAACAAACTTTCTATGAACATGAACAATGAAAACTAAAATATTAAAATTTGGTACATCTAGACTTAGTCCTCCTCCGTAGCCGAGCGGGTTAAGGCGTTCACTCGTCTTGAGATCGTTCGCTGCGGGACGGCGTAGGTGGCAACCCACCATCGTGAGGAAATTGGGGAGCTCCGAATGAGTGAGCGGTAACCCGGTCGAGAAGACCTACAACGGCTGGTGGTTCGTCGGGCTGACCACCCGTCACCCCAATACTGGTCTAAGATCTCCACGCTATAACAGGTGACGGAGGAACAGTGTGGGAGGGAGACCAGCAGTCGGTAGGTAAGCCAAGGCTCTCAAGGGCTGTCGCGCTGTGGGTTATTATTATTATTTACATCTAGACTTAAAAAAAAGCAAGACAATCTCAGACTAAAGCATACTTTTAAAACAACTTGCAATACAAAATTTCTGAAATATTATGAACACAATTTATTAAAAGAAGAAGATAATTGCAGTAGATACATAAACGACTCTAATTTTCCGATATTTTAATTATTAAATGAAGTAATTGAAGGTTAATTAAATAAGTGTTCCCCGATTCTTACCTTCATATAACTAAACTTTCACATATACACAGTGGCGTGCCCGAGAAATTCTCTAGGAGTCTAGGTTACACCACACGACTATAAGGAAGGGTTGTAAGCTTATTGTAAGTCAATCATATGTTTTTCTGCATTGGACTTTTTTTTAAAATGTGAATCAAACTGGAAGCTATGATCCCAACAACCCCCCACCCCCTTCTGTTATGTAATTGAAAGAATTGTCGTAACATATATGGCGCTTCCATTAAACATTATTCCTAGGATGTAAGGAGGTTTATGGAAAGGGAACAACTGCAAAAGGGCATGAACACGAAAGTTTAATTTTCACAGTTATTCCTGTTTTATTGATTCGTTTCGCTGTTAATACTGTACGCAATTACTTTCTTTCGTGTTTAATCTGGTATTTTGTTTAAGGCCCACGTACAGTATAATTCATTTCGCGGTTATTTGTATTCCGCTTGTTCCGGTGCTGACTTTTACCCTGTTTGTTGTTGTTCCATTAGCACTTACGAACGAGCGGATGTGGACAGCCTTAGCAACTTGGAAATACGTGAATACTAACAGAACCAAACCTGCCCTGCCTAACCTATCCACGAGGGCATATAATAGCAGAAATAAGCATGTAATTAGGTTAAGCAGGTGAGGTTTTGTTTATTTAAGCTATTACATACCTACGTGGATAGGTTAGGCAGGGCAGGTTTGGTGCTATTAGTATGTATTTCCAAGTTGCTAAGGCTGTCGCTAGCCGCACATCACTTAAGGTGATACGTTTCTTTGTTGTCCCGTTTCTCAGACGTTTTATTACCACAGTTTTACATGTAAAGTAAATACATACGCAAGTTCCTTTGTTTTTCTTCTTCTTTGTTTCCAGAACGAAGCACTGACGGCAAACAAATAACCATCTTGTTCGGCTTACGTCAAAGTTTGCTTCTTTTGCCATGAAATCTTTCAAACATTCCATGTTGGTTTTTGAACCTTGGAAGACTTCCGAACAAATGAAATTTAAAACATGATTGATCTCAATTCCGGTACACGGTTGGACCCAAATGAGATATGACGTTTTTTCTTCAACGTTTTCGAATGTTATTTTTATCTTAATGCGATCACGCAAACTGGGTACCATGGGAAAGACAGGCAGATGTCAGCAGACTCACACGGAGGGGGGAGTCGAAGCAGCGTGCATTTATTTTGTTACATGCTGCATGGCAGGGAAATGCAACCAGATGATCAGTTACGTTTTCTTGTGAGTCGTTGCATTCAGGAACTTAACCAAAATCACATGAGTCGCGAGGCAAGAGCCTTGAATGAAGGAAAATATGGCAAAATATAAGACCGCTAAAATATATATAGCTAGGCCTATATAAACTCGCCCCCCCCCCTTACAAGACTCCTGAACACGCCACTTTCGGTTTCCTCACCCCCCGGAAAATTATATTCAGGAATCTACCTTGTATGTTCCTACATGGACATGGAGGAAGTTAAAATCGTAACTTTGTCATTTTGAAAGGTTTTGGAAGAAATGTGAAAAATTATCATAAATATTACCCTATTAACACATATTATCGACAATCCATATATTCTACATTCTAATGATATTTCATGATTATAATATTGCTGACATGAAACGGAAAACTACATGGTCAAAATTGATTAGTTTCATGTGCGTGGATTTTATCTGACAGTTAACTGACCAAAACCATCACATAAAGTTTTTTCGGTCAACTTCTAGATAAGATAGATGTAGTCAGAAGGAAATGGTCGTTCTTGTGGCATTATTAAAAAACATATTCTACATTTCCCACAATTTATATTCTTAATTTTTTTTGTTAGACAACCCAGGTGGTGGTAAATGACAAGGGGTCACTAATAATGGCTGATTTTCAGGTCAGACAGAATATACAGTTCAAAATTAAATTCGAAACATTCAAATGCAAGCCTACCCCATCTTGATTTTCGAAACAAATGCGAATATTATGTAGAAGGTTTACCTAAATTATAGTTCGGCCACTCAGTTGGTATATAAATGGCATGGTATGCAAAGTCCAGAGTTTGAGTCTACATTTTTCGCTAAAGTTCTTACACAGTGAGAATGATTTTGCGCACAAAGATCAAAGACAACTACAAAACAGTTTTTCTCTGTTGTTTTTTTTTTTTAAAAAAAAAATGCCATGGCGAAAAGAGAACTCCGTACCTCAGTATAAGCAAGAGGAAAGTTTGTTTTGCAACAAATCCAAAGCAGAGTATATTCCAAGTGTTGGCACGCACTGCCAGTAGAGCGTGTATACATTGTCTGAAGGTCGAGTATTTCCCAGACAGCAAATGATTGATGGTTTTTATTTCAGAATTCGTTTTAAAAATTATGGGAAGGCAATTCGCTTGAAATTCACTGCACCTGCTACGATAGACCAATGAGAACACCCCCGAAGGTATGTGAAACAGAATTTAAAACAATAGACCACGAACCTTAACATTGAAATTCTCTGGGGAGTTTTTCCGGGGGGAACGCAAATGTCGCTTGAGGTTTCAAAATAGCAAAGTATCGACATTGAAATTTCAATCCTTCAGCACCAAGTTTTGT
This sequence comes from Lepisma saccharinum, assembly GCF_977018435.1. NCBI lineage: Eukaryota > Metazoa > Arthropoda > Insecta > Zygentoma > Lepismatidae > Lepisma > Lepisma saccharinum. The sequence goes on along the minus strand of NC_139231.1, from coordinate 80,373,971 downwards.
ATTTATAAATGTAAAGTTTTCACACGCCAGGAAATTCCAGATTTTTCTGAAATTTGTCTTTGAACAATTTATAGAATTTGAGTGTTATATGTTATTCCGTTCTATTTTTTTTATATTCCCAGGTATATTTTGTAATAATTTGGCAAATACAGTAAGTACATGACTTACCTTAAACAATCAGATAGATATCCGGTAGGTAAATCTGAAGAAGTAACAAAGTAAAGTAAATTTCATTCAGATACGGTTTTCAAATATAACAAAGTCTGGAACGAGACCGAACGTTTTGGTTACAAAGTCTCGGTCCCGTCTCGATTTTACAAATTTCTATCTTCGTCTCGGTCTCGTCTCGACGGGGCTGGTCTCCTTGTTGTCTCAATTTTCACAAGGCCTTCTCGGTCTCGTCACCCATCCGAGAATACCATTGACACATGTCTGAGAGGCAAACCTCATTCATTACAATATGGTCTTAAATTTCAAAGGAAAGCGTCCATCGTCGAAATTGCTAAAGGCTACGTAAAATAGCAACTCAAAGTGCCGTAGTATACTACGTAGGCTACGACGTTATAAGAGTATGTCCTTGGAATGAACCGTGGGTAAGACATGGAAGTTTGTCCCATTACTGCACTTTATCCACATAAATACAAGCTTGATTGCTTTGGTAAATTTTACATCTCTTTTCTGCCACCTTTGGCTAATGATGATATGACGAAACTGATGGGCACTCACAAACAACACCCATGTGCAGGTCGGGATTCAAACCCGGGAACCCTGTGCTGTGATAACTACTCTGACACGGAAGTCGGCTCTTATATCTTCTACTCTGCTTCTCATTCATCTTACACCAATCCTCCTGAGGCCCTCCTCAACATACTTATCGTCCTTTCTCGTAATCTTATCCCCCTTTACCTTCCTTATTGACTTTCCTGACTGATCTGTCTTCAAGCATTTTTTCCTAAATGCCCCTTATGCTTCTTATATAGGAGATTATATCTGTTTTTTGTAGAGTGATCTGATTTCATCATACGCCATTGTCCATTGCCATTTACTTCACCGCATATCCGCATCAAACAAGAGTTCAAATCTCTGCAGCAGTGGCTTCGTCGCTGCACCAGACATAAAAAAACCAAACTAATAAGATTAGAAACAAGATGATGAAGAAGGCAACCAAGACAAGGCGACACCAGTGCGAGGGGGCCGGCTGTTGCAGAGTAAAGAGCTGCGAATACGTGTGGGATACCCAACATGTGGTGGGAAACAGTTGGAAACAACGGGCATCTTGCGTCGGAGAGGAGGGAACTGACAAGATGGCAGCTCCTGCGGCGAAGGGGCTTCAACCAACAACCTGCTGCCTGTCGTGTAGTCGAGATATCGGAGCGTTTGATCGACTTCTGGAAGTCACTTCTCGTTTGGAAGGTTGTATGTACTTGCTGTGCTAACTGTACCTCATTCGCTAGACCGGTCGAACAATAATAGTTTTTTTTCTTCCCGCCTTAACACTCCAACTGTTCGTTGAACCTGATTCGAATATTGAGTTATGACTTTTAAAGCGACTTCAGCCAAACGATTGAATTTCGTGATAAAGAGAAATGAAAAATCTGAATTTGATGTCAGTTCTGTATTACGTTCTGAGAAACCTCAATGTCTTAACTTTTGAGGGTCGCCTTCTTGAAAGATTTTCTCGTCATCTGGCCTAAAATGAAATAAATTAAATGGAAAAATTTTTAAACATTTTTTTGCTTTTTACTAGAAGGGTTTCTTTGTTATTGAGCCTTAAAAAAATATTGATCAATACGATGCAATAAATTGCACACTTTTACCCATATATTAATGGAAAAACTTTCAGTGTGCTCCTTCATTTCTGTATAAGAGTCTCCCCTCTCCCCTACATTACACTGAAGATAAAGATGTAAAGTATATATCTTTCCTATGAAAGATAAAATTACTCAACTTCAGAATAATGTAGTGAACAATTTGTATGCAAAATGAAATAGGTTAACGTTCAAGGTTTTATCAAATTTCTAACAAAGATGTAAAATTTCTTACTTTAAGATTTTAACAAATTTCGTGAAGGCTCAATAACAAGAGATACTTAATGCAAAATCTTAACGAGCTTTCAGTTCTTTTGTTTTAAGTTTAATTTACGAACAGATAGACAAATCTGGGATAGTACAACACTTTAACGTGGAATCTGAACCAGTATGCGCTCCTTCGGGTATCGAATCCGAGACACCTGTTCCTATTAAGATTTGTGAAAATCTGAGTGGTGAGGACAATAATATTATCTTCTGTGAGGAGAGTTTTAATCTTTCTAAAATTGAAAACTAGCCAGTTCCTTTGTTTTCTTACATTACGTTGAAGTTTAAGGAAGTTAATTTTGTTTTAAAAATTAAATATCTGACCTAAAAAGATAACGTATGAAACAATAAATTTCCCGCATCTTGTAGGTTCTTGTTTATAAGTGTCTTACTTGCCTCTTCTCCCATAGTTAGGCGCAATAAGTTCTATTTGTGTCTTACTTGGCTAATTGAACACCAAAACTGTACAGGAAGATGAAAATAAGAAATCTAGAATACAGAATCAGTAGATTGGGTAGCGCTGTCGACTGTGGCGCGGGATGCTTCGGGTTCGATCCCCGGTTGGAGATCCATAAGTTTCATGTTGAGCTAGCATCGTGAGGACAATTGGCGTGTCTACAAAATGCAGAAAACAGCGGCGATGGAATTGGATGCGCTGAAAGCCTCTTAACGGGTCTTGGTATCTCAGATGGCTGTTGCGCAGCACAGGTTCTTTTTTTATTTTATAGGGAAAGGAAAAATTGATTTGGATATCAAGGAATAGGAGACAAATACTGAGCACAATGTGTAACAAAAATTCCTGAACCGACTGTATTGCTGTAATAAACATGCAAACAACTGGAAAAAAAAATAGCGTAAAATGGACTGAACACACTTGCTCTCGTGTCATTTTTGGTGAATATTTCAAGCGAAGCTAAAAAAAACGGACATTGCAAGCTATGGGGGACACATTGAACATTCCTCTTTGCCCCCCCCCCCCCCCGCTCCCTTTTTTCTCTCGCTGTGATACGCACTGCTTTCCGTGCGTGAGCACGTCGGGCCATGAATTATGCGGCCTGGAATTATGGAGTGACGTGATATGGGCATTCCTGCGCATTTTGGAACTTCCACCACCGCTGACATCCGTGAACACGAATTCCTCTTGTCCATTCGGGTAATTAACCGTATTTGCCACCGCACGCACGCCTCTGTCCAGCTCTGTAAAAAGGGATGAATTTCTTTTTCCACTCATGTGGATGTATCCGCACCGATGGCGTGGCTCGCTGCATACATGCGAATGCTGTGAATACCACTGTTATTCACATTATGCTGTAATTGCTTAAAAATATTTGAATCGTATTTTTCTTTGAAGGATGTGTGGCATATTAATTAATTTGTGGGAAAATGAAGAACAAAGCTGCTTGAAATCCAAAATAGACAGCAAATAATGTTTGGTGTTTCTATATTATCCATAAACTGATTTTATACTAAAAAATGTTCGGTATGAAATCTATATGGACAATATTTATTGCATTACAGGCATGATATTACACTGCATCACAATATCATGACTTGACGTCTTCCCTCCTTTTTAAAAAAATAATTTGTAGTCACTCAAGTACAATTTATAGTCTGAAGGCTCAACTAGACTAATCGGAACTGGGCCTACAATTTAAAGAATAGACCGAACTACAGTACGATGTGATTGATTGATTTTGTGTTTTAAGTCCACTTTATGCACAGTAAGGCTAATCGGGACTGGGCCTACAGTTTAAAGTGGGATCCGAACCACTTAGTGCCTCCACCGGGTATCGAACCCGGGACTCCTTGATTACAAGGCGACGACGCTACCACTGCGCCATCGGGGAGGCCCTACAGTACGATGTGGTTTGACCAGGAATCGAACCCGGGATACATTGATTTCAAGGCAACAGCGTTAGCCAATACGCTATTGACGATGGCCTGACCGCTAAAATGAAGACAGGCAAGTTACTGTTCGATACCCGGTGGAGGCACAAGTTGTCCGGATCCCACTTTAAACTGTAGGTCCAGTCCCGATTAGCCTTACTGTGCATAAAGTGGACTTAAAACACCAAATCAACAACAGGCAAGTTACTTTAATATTACAATATAATATAATTAATATAATATAATTTATAATAGCAAATATGTTAACTGAAAGTGGATAATAGGGGAGGGGAATACTCTGCCCACCCTTGACGGGTTTTAGTGGGACATCAATATTATTGCCTACCCAAAATAGGCACAAATAGTGATAATGATAGTTTTCTTCTTCTGTAGAAGTTTAGAACTCGTGACAAATCAGAATGGGTGAATACCAAATGCAAAGGTGATTTGGCATACATAGCAATCAACATATTTATGTCCAATACTTTTAACAGGGTGGATTATAAATAATGGAAGATATGCGCAGTTGAAATTGTATGTTAACCGGGACGGAATGGCAATTAATGTGTGGAGAAAGTTGAAGACTGTGAATAATAATAGAAGTAAGGACATGTTGAATGCATAAAATGTTCAGTATCTCCACGTTTCGAGTACTGTTTGTGACGGGATTAAACTCTAATTCCGCGTGGATTTTCTCGTGAAAATATGAAAGAAAAAACTTCTTAGTTTCGAGAACGTTGACGCCCATTCCAATTCTTACCAATAGACACCGATTCTAGTTTCCCCTTCCGCCACCAGATGGTACCCGAGACGAAAAGGTGGGACCGGGAGAGGATAATTGCAGTGATTATGTCTCAACATCCTCCTGAATAGAGCGAGGAAGAAAGCGGAACAACCAGCCGGCTCTCCTGCAATTTCCATCCTGGAGTTGGAATTGCCCAATAAGAGCGAGGGACTTAATTGCATACCAAAAAAGAGAGAAAAAAAGAACGTGAGTGTGATTCTGGTTGCACATACTTCCTATGTGCATTATGGAAGTTTCATGTTTTCCTTTCTCCTTCTGTGGTTGTACAGAAAAAAAATAGTATTTTTGATTAACACATTTTCCAATATGCATTACTTATATGGTCAAGACTCCCGATTAGGTGCAGGATGCCAATCTGTATTCATGAGCAAGTAATTAGATAAAAACAGTTCAAACAGGAAGAGAGACAAAGGCTGCATAATCATGATTGGATAACCTGACGGTAGGAGACCTATAGAAAGGCAAAGGCGAGAGTCAACCTGAATGCATTTTCTATTCGGACTTTGAATATCTCCTTTCGTATGTAAGTTCATAATTACTTATGGGTCAAATGAAAAGTAATGAATTTAAAGCTCGGTTAGATCTTAAACCTTTAAAAGACGGACCGTGACACGGGTGTCACAGCAGGTATTTCCCTTAAGAACGGCTTGTGACACCGGTGTCACAAGCAGCTTTTTCACGTAGTATGTTACTTTTTTAACATACTGTAACTTGAATAATGATCGGAGATACATGATTTGAGTTCTGCATGAGTCTAGAGGTATGTAATTAACAATTAGTAAAGTTTTATTTCATTGTTACTATTTGGGGGGGGGGATGTCCGAAAAATTATGATCTTTTTGGCAGCCAGGCCGGGTCAAGGTAAGATAAATTATTTTTGTAGCTTCGAATTTTTTTCTCTATATTGAAAACTATTATTTTTCTCCGAAAGTATTACATATAACTGCGTAAATTTTACCACATCAATGGCAAACATACCAGGCATTATGCCGGTACCTTTTGGAGATTCACGTCCTGGCGTAGCCTGGGTATGGGGCCCGATGAATTTAAAAGTTTGTGTAAAAAATAGTTACTTTCCCTTTTCTTTTTCTTCTTCTTCTAACTGATTACAGAAAAAAAAATCATCAGGATTATAGCCCAAAGTATACTGAACAAAACGAGGTATAATTTGTACCTCTAACGTTCTTAGTTCCGAAAATATAAAATTTCATTTAGAAGCATGCAGAATTTCAAATTTCCTGCTGAAAACACGCTCGGCGTTAGTGCAAATACCTGGAAAATCATCCTCGGCGTCAAAGGGCTGGCTGTCTCTCGTTTGGAAGCGCAATGCTAATGTATTAGGATTCTTCATAGAGTACCAGAAATTATTTCGTGTGGATTGAAGTAGCTGTTGTTTTGTTTGTTGTTAAGTCCATTAAATCCTCTAAAAGCAGAATGGGGACGGGATCTAAAGTTTAAAGCAGGATTGTGAGCCACTGTAAATATAACTCAGAAGCTCTTCATTGCGAGTCCTTAGAGTTCATTTACTCAGCAAGCAAGTGCTATATATTTTCTGTATTCATTTCAAGAATTAAGTAAGTATGCTTTCCTATTCATATACAGTAAAACCTCGTTAATCCGGACCCGAATTAGCCGGACTTTGCTTAATCCAGACTGGCAAAAGGCAAAAAAAATGCAGAATGCAAGGTTTTAAGTGGCTAGAAGTCAACAAGAGAACTTCCAAAAGAAAAGGCGGTCAACCACTAATGAAATTCTGTTTTTCGCAGACTTTGTACTGTACTGTATAGTGTATTTAGGCCTATGCCCTTTAAATACACCATAATAAACGTGTTTTGTTGCAATAAACGGAGTTTTAATGCCCTTTCTACTGTTCTTTTAGGTTATTTCAGTTAATCCGGACTTTCGTTAAACCGGTCAACTTATCCTCACCATTAGTCCGGATTAACGAGGTTTTACTGTATATCGTTAATTACAGCAGTCCTCCGTGGCGGAGTGGTGGGCACAGCGTTTCTAAGACACCAGGGGTTCCGGTTTCGAATCTGGCCTGGACATGGGTGTTCTTTGTGACTGTCCCATCATCAATTTCATTTCATCACACATCCTCATCTTCGCGATTAGCCGAAAGTGGCAGAAAAGCGAAGTAAAATAAACAAAATCAATCAATCTATCTATCTATCGTTACACTTTGCTCATGCAGATTATTCTTAATGTTAGCTTGGAAGGTGCCCCCTTTGTGATGTGTGTATGTGTTAAATGAATAATTGATATTTAATTTTTGTTGTTTTGTTATGATCCATTCCTTCTTTATGTTATTCGTATCTTACTCTGTATTTGTTTTTCTCTCCTTATAACCCTTAATTGTCAGTTAGGTGTAGAAACTCAAGTTTAAAGATACTTGTATGGTTTTGTTTTGTGCAATGTGAAGTCGATAAAGAAAGGAATGCCCTCTTCCTTGTTTCTTTGAACTTGAGCATACAGCATATACAAATTTATTTAGATAAGATATTTTCACCCCTCTTATTGTGCTTCTTACCTCACATTCTCCTAGAAACTCCTTCGCAACCCCTTCATAGCTTCACGACCGACAGGTTGGGAACCGTTCCTCAGTTGCTACGGCACCGTCAACGTACCCGTATCCTTGACATTGCAGGGACGCCTACAAGCAACTTTTCACACACACCACTTTCGCATCTCACTTCACCACGTTCCTGTTATAAACTTCATTTTCACACCGTCTCACATAACCGTCCCACCCCCCTTTTTTTTTTGATCGTGGCTACACACGGGCGCACTTGAACACAAAGACGTCACCTCTCACGGCGCAATTCATACGAGGCGAATACTCATTAAGCTCAGTAATTAGTACCACGCTGCAACTGTGTGAAGGAAAGCGGCTGTTAGGGGCAAATTGGGCAGGCCGAATAGCCAGCCGTTTTTCAGACGGGGAGGGGGTTGTGTGCCCCCTTCCCCTCGCACCTTGTTTTGTTTCGTAGAGGAAGGGTATTGTGAGCTACCCCCCTTTCATCCTAATAAGCTTCAAGAACCCCCTCCCCCATTTCACAAAACCCCTTTTGCTACGGTTGGGTTTATTACAAGTATAAATTACAACTCACTGTGCTAATTGCGTCATAAATTTAGCTCTCACCTCACTTCCTCGGCTCTCTTCTCCACCCCCCTTTTCCACAGGATTCTTCCGCTCCAGTACGCGGCACCAGCTTTTCTCGTGTTCCTTTACTTCATGCCTTTCGCGCCCTCCCTCAACTTTTTTTCTACCTAAACGCAATGCGTTCTCGAGTGTCGGGCAGATTAAAGTCACTCTGTCAGTAAAGTGCGTGATTATTTTCCTTTATTTTGGCGTTCTTTGTTGTTTTTTTTTTGTTTTTTTTGCGAACACGCATGAAAGATTGCCTCATGCGTTCTGGTTCCAGCAGCTGCGAATAATAGAGTCAACTCGATATCATTTGTTCATTCTCCTAAAGTCCCCACTTTTTCTTTTTTGCGTTGCGGTAGCAACCTGTAGGATCTCTAAAAACCAGACCAATATTCGTAGGATATAGATACCGAGATCAACATAGATTTCGCACGGAAATAACTTGCTACATTAAGAACAATATTTGATTGGGTGTTACCGGCTTTCTCGTGAAGTTCTTAACGGTGTCCACATGCATGGAAAACCTGGCCAAAATGCATTTTTTTTGGTCTATGACCTCAGAATGCAGATTCAGTTTCACATATTCTATCATTTTAGGGATGGAACACAATTTTGGACAGTATTATGATATTTTAATGCCAATTGCACTCACAATACAGTAAACCACGACTTATGCGTTGTTCAACATATTTACAATTTTCATCTCGATCGGTTTTATCATCAGCCAGTGACTCGAGGGAACGTTTAAGGAAGTCTAATACATCGTTTTGAAGTGTCTATCTCAGGCTGCTGTGTGGAGATGACTGGATTTAAGGAGTCGAAGGATTACATGCATCACCTTCGCCCCGAGAATTAGTCCGAGTGTGGTGTTACGGACAATTCTCATTTATATGCTTGTTTCCGGGATCTTGAGCAGCGGAAGAAATCGCTGGACTATGGACAAGTATCTTGTGAATGGAAGCTGGCATGTTGATAGAGCGAAAAGTGCAGCTCAATTTTCTGCTTGCTTTCCATATCAAATTTCACCACGTCTAGGCCCAGTCCATAAGATAGTGCCTATAGGATCATTTCTTGAGGTCTCTGTATATTACACGTATTGTGTAACATTAGGTAGTTTTCAATAGAATAGACCTCTTACTCTCGAATTATAAGGGTCTATTAATTAACCGGTCTATTCCACACGGCACTGCTAGAAGTAAAGAAAACTACACTCTGTCTCGGTGATCTTTAGAGCAAGCAAACGGTAACAGTCCTCTGCGCAAGTGCGACTCGAGAGGGCTCGACCAATGAACGCGTGAGAGGGAACGGAATTGCCTGGAGGGGGCAACGTGGCTGCAGCTACCAGTCGTTTATAATAGTGCGTACTGTTTAGCTCCATCCACTCGTTTTCTCTCTTTCTCTACCGTTATGCGGGGCGTTTCTCCACAGACTCCTGGGACAGACTGTACATTTGCCTAAGTTCGTTTTAGGGGCATGGCGCATGGGGTTACGGTTTCTCATACGGACGTACATTTATTTCATTACTGTCGAAATGAGATGGAATGCTGTCAACGGAAGTTAGAATTTTATATGGGCTCTTATGGAAGTATTTCTTTCTTTAGGAACATAAATGCATACAGCTCATGAACGGAAAGAAAAGAAATGCTAAAACGTTCCATTCACCATAAGAAATTCACGGGAGTATAAACACAGCTGTTGGTATTTTTAATAAAGTTTATTTAATTTAGGCCTAATAAGGAGCTGTTTACAACTGTCACAAGAGGGGAGTGTGACGAGTGGCCTCTGCAGAAGGTATTCACGGGTAGTACACGCTGCGCTGTTTTGTTGCAGACTAACGAGGCACTGGCGTCTGAACTCACAGCCAGTATAATCCACTGTGTATTGTGTCCTGCCCATGCGTGTTGGTGATTGTCCTTTCATGAATTTTACAGTACCACTATTCATCCTCTTCGTTGCGATTAGCCAAGAGTGGCAGAAAGACGTAATTGAATAAAGAAATCAGTAACAAGAGGATAAATACATGAGGAGGCTCTGTTCGGTATTTGGGTGCATTTCGACAGAATTGAAATACATGCGAAACTTAGGAAAACAAATCTGTAACCCCCTTGATTACGAACAGTATCGTTCGACATGATGTGTGAATTCGAACCAACAGTCTGCTATTTCGCTTAAGTGAAACCATCATCGATTTGCGTTTGCATACTTGTTTTTTGTTTCAGTTTTTCGTACCACTTTGCGTGGCTCGAAGAGACACAATAAAAAAAAATAGAAAAAGCAAGAGAAAGAACGCTTCCTCCAATGTAAATTCTGACCTTCTGTTAAGGTGTTGCTGTTATCACAAATAAACGTCGTCTCACTCTGTCTCCCCATCTCGGCGCTTGAATATGCATTAGTCACAGGAGCGGAACATGCACGCGTCCCGACCACTACACGCAGCTGTTGTCGTTCGGACGTTCGAATCCTTGACGTGTGTGTGTTGCGATCGGACGCCGGACATGGTCTACGGCGAGTCGGTTTTCACACGTCCATGCGCCAAGCTGTCGGCTCTCGATTTCGTGTATTTTTTCATTCTCCCCCCGCCCCCCACCTCTCCATCGGCTTTTGAGATTCGACGAGAGGGTGTCCCGGCAGAAGTATTTTTAAATGTCTCTTTATTACAATAAATCTCAGTCATAACATACGGGTATTTAAGTAATTGATTGATTTTGATTGAATGATTTCGTTTATTTTACTTTGCTTTGTGGATGAGTGATGATATGATGAAATTGATGAATGGACACTCACAAACAGCCATGCCCATGCCGGGATTCGAACTCGGGACCCTTGGCGTCATGGACGTCCGCAGGATTTTTTCCAGGGAGGGGCAAGCAAGGTAATTTTTTCCAGGGGGGCAAAGGACACATATTTTCCTCCAAAATATTGATGCCCTCTCAAAAAACACTATTTCTTCAACGAATTTATAATAATTAACATAAATTACTGTAATTGAAATGAAACTATGTGTGAAATATATATATTTTTAGGTACACATTAATTTTCCAGGGGAGGGGGCCGTGACCCCCCTTGCCCCCCTTCCGGACGCCCATGCCTAGCGTCGTAGAGCGATGTGCTAACCACTCCGCCACGGGGGCCGGCATATTTAAGTAAATACATTTACAATTAATGTTATCATATGTTTTTAATCAACTTGACAATCTTCCACAAATTAGTAAACTTGAATTTAATTTTTCTTCGTGTTGTAATCAATACCCGGTGGAGGTACACAGTGGTTCGGCTCCCACTTTAAGCCATCTGTGCATAATGTGTACTAAAACAAAACTCAAAGTCAATTTTATTTTTGTGCAAATTGTTGTTAAAAGAATTTTATTAAAAATGAAAATATTAGTAGTACCGTGCAATATGAAAAATTATTCTAAAGATATGAGTAATTTTTTTTTGTGAGAGTGTACAGTGTTAATGTATTACAACGTGAAATATTTATCACATAAATTCTTTAGGTAGTAATGGGAGTTTTTAATATCAGCTTCTGAAGATTGTTACTTTAATTATAAAGTTTGAACTGACTTTGAAAGAACTACGGTAATGGAACTTTAAAAACTGTGAATGTAATAGGACATAAGAATATGAGAATATGGTATACTAACTAACTGGTGGATTTGTCAAGTTATATTCTCATTTCATAAGTGGGTGTATGTTTAGGAAAGTTTGAATTACGACACAGTGTAGGCGACGGTTTATGCAACACTTCTGCTCCATCTCTAGGCAATAAATGGAAGCTTTGTGGTTTAAATAGTGGACAAAGCAAAGTAGTTTACCATGCTATAATTTAGTACTACAGTGCTATTGCCTGGAATATATTTTAGACATGGACACCCGGAGGGAGTGGCAAAGGGGGCCACGCCTCCCCCTGGAAAATGAAAGTTAACCAAAAGGTACATATTTCACACATATAATATTATTTCTGTCACAATAATATATGTTAATTATTGCAAAAGGGCGTTGCAGGAACATGATAACTTCAAACTAAAGCAATGTTTTTTGAGGGGACAATACGATTATGGGGGAAAATTTGCCTCGTTTGCCTCTCCTGGTAAAAAATACCTTGCTTATCCTTCCCTGGAAAAAAAAATCATGGGGGCGTCTATGGGGAGGGATGGGGGTTTGAAACCTGACATTTTTACTTTTTTTTTTTTACCAAACACGTTATTGTTTAAAGTCTTCTTTTATAATGAAAAATTATTCTTGTTCATTACTAAATAAAAACCTATCCAAGTTTTAAGAAATGTTAGTATCTGTTAAGTATTTCTCTTTTTAACACATTCTGTGCTTAACTGTATAATACGTAATTCTTGTGCAATCGCATTTCACAACAGTAAATCATACTACTTACTTTGTACGTACTTCAAACAACAACAAAAACCTATCGTAATTATCGTGGGAACCCCAAGGTTGGAAGACGTACAGAATGAGTATAAATTCCTCCATGGAATGAGTATGCTAACATTCCGTGACGTCTTCACAATTAGGAAAAAAATAACAATTCAATAACTAGTTACAAAAATTACAAATAACATTAACAGTTAGACACTAGTCCAACGGGAAGAGGACATGCCAAACCACTCTCGCCACTCCTTTGTAGGTCGATATAGTAAATTCTATGAGTTTAAAAACTTACAGACCTAATACAAGAACTCCGAAAATACCACTAACACTCTTCCACCATATGTAAATTACACTTTTGGCTTTCGGGGAGGGGAAGGCCAATTAGCTGTAAAAAGGAAATGCATGTAATGTATTTTGCAAGTATGTCCACTCTATTTTGAGGGAAATGAATACACATTATTATTATTATTATTAATAATAATAATAATAACAACAACAGACATTAATTTCCTCACAGAAATATATTTCCAAAACATTCACTGTTTGTTTCACTGTTGGCGCTACTCAATTCTCATTTTTCACATATATTAAATTTTCTCGTTCTAAGACAGCTTTACCTCCCTCTCCGTGGACATATCGTCTTGCAATCAAAGGGTTCCGGTTGGACCAACGTTGCTGGTATATTTAATCGTGGTTCGTATCTCACTTAAAATTTAGTTCCATAAAGTGGACTTAAAAACGAACTGAAACTAAATCTATTTGACCAATTCTTGAACAAATTTTCATTTGAAAATTTAGTTGAAATATTTATGTGTCTGCTTATGACATATAAAAGCTCATCCCAGGTAGCCATTAAAATTTTCTCCGATCTCAAGGGTTACTTCGGTCCAGTGGGGTCAGTGGGAATCCTGCTCTTCCCCACCCTGGCTTTGCATATCCTGTAACCATTTACATTTTGTATCAGTAACGCCAAAAAAGGGTTTCTCTAAAAATCTACAAATATGTGTGTGTATGTGTGTGTGTGTATGTGTACATCCGGAATCAGAAATTATTACTGTTCACGTACTCGTCACAGTCATTAATTTTAACCTTCACTAACATCAAAATCAAACTAACATTAGCTGCCATATTGTGATGTTCCCGCATCGATGATTCAGGCAATAAATTTTTGGGTTCCGGGATATTAAAAGGAAAAAAGTAATGCGTTCGCCGTTTAAGTACGACAACAACAATTCCTTGGGTAAAATCTGCATATGTGCAGCGCTTTCTTGTAGCTCAACCTGCGCACTTTATTGTTAATCTGAGAGTTAACCATAATTTTAACGACCGATTTGTGAGACAGTTACATATTTATATTCACGTCTCATCGTATGTCATGAGATGACGGGTATTATTGCATGTAACTGAATGACCATTAAGTGGTACAAGAATTTGCAAGAATGTTTCAGGGGTGCAGCGGTTAGTCCTACTTCTTAGTTTCGAATTCCTCATGCATCTGCTTGCTCTCAACAATCTCATCAATTCAACTTTCATTGTCATTTTTACGATTTACAGCCATCATCAACACAGCAATATCATGTTCGTCGTGATTGGTCAACAGTGAAGAAAACAGATGCATAATTGAAATACAAATTAAATTTGAGTCGATTGCATTTCGGGGACGATAAGCAATGTGGCAGTCACACACATATAGTATTATGTTACAGTGTGGTATTGGTAACCACAACTAGTAGGGTGATATTTGTAACGGTCATGGGTGGAAATCTTATCCTCCGTTCTGCAACGTTCCCTTGCTACAAAATCTCAATGGTTTAATAAATTCACAAAGGCGAAGATATTATTTCTGTGTATTCGAAATAAAACAATGCAAAATACGTCCATCACTTACACTGACTTTTTAATGGCTTGTTATTTTTTGTCATCATAGGAACTGCTTCTCGAAAATAAATAACAGAAAACATAATCAACGTCGTACAAAAGCAATTATTATATTAAAAAAGATCATCAACCTCTTGTAGTAAGTATATTGCCTACCATATGTTAATAATTTTAATAAATATATAATCATATTGTGCGGATCCATGGAACCATCACTATTGCTCCCACGGATTCAAGGATAGACAGATTCGGTACATGATGGTACAATAAGTCCACGATATTTTGCTTACGTAATCATATCCATTTCACGTATTATTTTTTTTGGTCCGTCGGTCCTTTTTTTTTATATCCATGATCACACTCCGCAGCATGCATAATGCATCAGCCTCTCATTAAACAAAAGGGAGACCTTGAACCCACGGGATCTCCCGACGGGACGCGTAGGTCGAATATTCACAGAGATTGACGTAGATTGATCGTGGCGGAATTGAGTTGTCTCTCTGTGGAAGCGGGCCGCGATTTCTTTTTTTCCACTCATTTTCTTCTCTTTCCCCGACGTCGACAATGTAATTTGGTTTGTGATGGGTTTGTGGTCATCAGCATCTCCCTTTCTCTCTCTTCTCCACATCTTGGCCCACCGTTCGTTCCTTCTAATAGAAAGGCGAAGCTGGAAAAAAAAATCCTTGTCCCGGCAGCTTTTGAATAAAATTGCTTGTAAGTTAACTCTAGTCAAGAAAATCAATGAGATTTAGTAATTTATTTGTGTGATAATATTTTCTGTAGAACTACGTATTTCTTCCAGTCCCTTCTGTGCGTTCTGTCAAATTTTCTCTCTTCATGCACGAGCACGCTATACCTAGATATATTTTCCCCTCCCATATACATAGGCCTACATACTTATAAACACACACACACACAGCTATCTTAGGTTCTGGCACTCTTTATACAATTACAATTGGTATAGATACAATGATTCTTTTTCATCATATAGATATAAACATATCCTTTTATTTATTTATTTTATTTATTTATTTCGTCTTCTTTTACATGGCGAAGTTAAGGAATGTGGAATAATTAAAATATTGAAAAAGAAAGAAAGAAAGAAAAATATATATAAAAATTACAGAGAAATAAAGAATACAAAGAAAAAATACATATAAGGATGGTAATCTAACCTATAGATACGGGCACACACACTCACACTCACACATACATATTTTTGGCCTTACACACGTACAAGCAAATACATAACATTACACTTACTTAAGCACATTTCAACATTACATTTACTTAAACACAGTCCAAAACGGTATACTTTGACGATAATTCATCTTAAATATTACGTTAATTCATTTTTGTGCCTTACGTCCTTCTATCATTCTCTGCACCCGCCACATTATTAGGGAAGTCAAACATTTAATTTTCATTATATAATATGTGTAACTTTAACAATTTTTTGAACGTCACAATTGAAGAAGAGACATGAATTTCAGGTAGCAACTTGTTCCAAAGGCCTGCTGAAGTAACAGTGAAATAATTTGCCTAAAATTGGATTTGTGGAGTGGAATGGAGAGCAGAGACCTTTCGCGCGATCTGGTGTTGCGGCTGTGAAAGTCGGAAAGAGGTTGAAATCGGTTAAACAGATATTGAGGGTCTTTTATTTGGAGGATTTTGTATAGTAAAATTAACTTATGAAAATTACGTTTATCGCTTAATTTAAGGCACTCGACCTTCGCAAAATACGATGTCAAATGCTCTGAATATTTTAGATCGAAAACGAAACGAATGCAGGCATTTTGGATTCGCTGCAGTCGTTTAGCTTACTCGTGATTGACATCCAAGAAAGCAATGTTGCAATAGTCAACAATGGGAAAGACAAGAGACTGGACCAGTTTAATTTTTATGCGTTCAGGGAGGAAGTTTTTGAGCCGATAGAGTGAATGCAATGCACCGAAAGCTCTTCTAGATACCGAGTTAACGTGGTCTGCCCAGGCGAGATGGCGGTTGAGTATCACACCCAGAAGGGCAGATGCGTATCATTTACGTTGAGTTTAGGGAGGCTATATTTATCTATTTTGCTCAAAATTCTAGGGGAACCTACAAGAATACACTGGGTTTTAGTCGGGTTTAGATGTAAGCCATGGTGTGCAGACCAAGTACGTATTTGTTTAAGGTCATTGTTCACAATTCTATTGCATGTAGTATTTCTTGCGGGCGGAAAGAGGAATATAACTGAAAATCGCAGTTAAGCACCGTCGGGAGGTCGTTTATATACAGAGAAATAAGAGAGGACCGAGTATAGTACATGTACCTTGAGGGATGTTTTTTCACGAAGATTTTCCATATAGGTCAACGACACATTGTTGACGTTCTTGTACAAGGGTCGTTCAAGGTTGACCGGGATTTTCGTACGTAAAAAATCGATGAATAGCCGGATCATGATGAAACGTGCGGGTGACGTAATGTATTCCTTGGCGAGTAACTAGCGCCCGGCATGACGTATTTCGCGCATGCGCAGCAGTTGCAGCGAACATGGCAGCAAGCAGTGTGTCTGTGGTTGTGGAGCAGCGGTGTGTAATTAAATTTCTCGAGAAGGAGAAAGTGAAACCAGCTGAGATTTTCAGACGATTGCAAGCACAGTATGGTGAACAAACGATGTCGCGGACAAGAGTGTACGAATGGTGTGAGCAGTTTCGCGAAGGACGGGAGCTGGTGACAAATGAAGCGCATGGACACATTCGCCCGACTGCAGTCACACCAGTGAATATCGCACGTGTTGAGCAAATGATTCTTGAGAACCGGCGAGTAACAGTGCGGGATATTAATGCCGAGGTGAATATCAGTGTCGGGAGTGTTAAGACAATCATTCACGACCACTTACGCTTCCGCAAAATCTGTGCAAGGTGGGTTCCCCGCCAGCTGACATTCGATCAGAAGTGGACACGCAGGACGGTCTGTGAACAGCTTCTGAATCGGTTTCGAGCAGAAGGTGATGAATTGTTGCAATCCATCATCACGTGTGATGAAACATGGTTGCACAATTCAACCCCAGAGACCAAAAGACGCAGCATGGAGTGGCGGCATAAAGGTTCCCCGCCCCCCAAGAAAAGCAAAACGCAGCCGTCCGCTGGAAAGATCATGGCAAGTGTCTTCTGGGACATGAAGGGCGTTATCCACGTGGATTTTCTGGACAAAGGGAGCATGATTAATGCCTAGTATTACTCCACATTGTTGAGTGGTGCTGTACGAAAGTCCATTCGCAAGAAAAGACCTGGGATGTTGTCTGGAAATGTCATTCTTCTCCATGACAATGCCCGCCCTCACACGGCCAATGTGACAACAACAACTCTGGCCGACATGCGCTGGGAAGTTCTGCCCCATTCCCCCTACAGTCCGGATTTAGCCCCCAGTGATTATCATTTGTTTGCACCCCTTAAAGACCATCTGGGAGGGAAGAAATTCACGACAGACGAAGCACTGCGGAGCGATGTCCTCCAGTGGCTCCGACAACAACCAAGTTCTTTCTACGCCAATGGAATTCGGGAGCTGCCAGAACGATGGCAACGGTGCCTCGGCGCGAACGGAGAATACTTTGAAAAACTGACATAGTTTGGTGTTTCTTCTGCTACCTATTTCTTCTGCAGAAATAAAAGTCCCGGTCAACGTTGAACGACCCTTGTAGATAGGAGCAGAACCAATTAACCGCGGAGTCGGAAAAATTGAATAATGATAATAATTTAGCGAGTACAATTTCATGATCAATGGTTTGAAAAGCTTTTGTAAAGCCTACCAGAATCGTAAGTTGTTTATTGTCCATGGCTAGCCTCATGTCATCGGTTACGTTGACAAGAGCCGCGCAAATGCTGTGGTTACTTCGAAAGCCAGACTGAAAAGGATCTATTAAGTTATTTCGCGTTAGAAAGTCCCGGGTTTGATCTCTAACGGGATGCTCTGAGAGGATGCTGATTGGTCGGTAATCATTGACGTTTATTATGTTGTTTGTTTTGGGTATAGGGCGTACCAGAGTGAGTTTCCAAGACGAGGGAAATGCGCCGGTAATTAAAGAAAAATTAAAAATATGAGTGATTGGAGCAAGTACGTGGTAGATATTTTTTTAAATCATGAGGATAGAAATTTCATCTACTCCTACGGCCGATGACTTTATCTTCTGTAACGATTTTATGACTTGTTCTGACGAAAAATAAGAAAACTAAATTTTGGAGCAGTTGTGGAGCTTGTTTCAATGTTACGAATCGTTTCGTGTTTCACATTATTATCGACGATCGGAAGATCACAAAAGTGATCGTTCAATACTTCCGGTGGAAATTTATTAATGGATTCGTGGTTTTTCCGCTTCCCAACTCCAAGTATTTTCAATTTTATACAGAGGACGTCAGGTTTGCTTTCGTAGGTTAGTAGTTCCTTCAGACGCGAATCGGCGCTTTGATTTTCGTACTTCCTGGGTGCAACATTTCCTCAGGATTCTGTAATTTTCAAAGATGGATGTGTTATGATCACCGACCTTGATCGCCTTCCTATATTTGGTGTACGCTTTGTCACGCATCGCCATAAGCCGGTGCAACTCGTCCGTCAGTCAGGGGGAGGGGGACGCGAAACGCGTTCCTTTTGTGAACTGAAAGAATACCAAGGATTGGTATAGTGGGACATTTACTATCTTGATCAATTGTTTCGTCTGTCTATCAATAGGAGTAAAAAATTGACAACAATCAGCTTTATGAGAACCAATCCGTAATGAATAGAAGTAGATAAGGCCTACAGTTTGAGTGGAGATTTTAAATTATATGTAATTACATCTAGGGTCTTTAATTTTTATCGGTAAGTTAAAATTTTTAATAAAGCATTCGTTTTATCGATTTAACTTAGAAAATTATAAATGCTACATAATAATATGGGATTCAAAAGTTAATTAATTGCGATATAAACTACGCTCATTAGCAATCCGTTAGATATCTGTAACCAGTACATTGGGGAATGTACCAATGTGGATTGATTAATTTGGTTTAATTTACTTCGCTTTCCTCCACTTTTGGCTAATCGCGAAGATGAGGATGAGTGATGGTATGATTAAATTGATGATGGGACACTCACAAAGAAAACCCATGTCCAGGCCGGGATTCGAACCCGGGGTAACAATGTACGTATTACGTAGTATAACCATGGAGGATATCACGATTACGTAATAAATGCAGCTCAGACTTGGTTGTATCTCTCGTTCTCTTTACCTATGTGTCTCTTACTCTCTTTATCAATTTCTCTCTCTCCCTATCTTTGAATTTACCTCTGTATCTTTCCCTTCCCAGTTTTTTATCTTTCCCTTTTCTACACCCCTCTCCCTCTCTTTCCCCATCTCTCGTTCTTTTCTCCGTCTCTTTCTTTCTAGCTCTGTCTGTTTCCATCTCTCTCTCAACACACCTCTCTATTTATCTCTCTTACTATCTCTCACGAGGTAGGGAGGAAGAGAGAGACAGAGAGGAATATAGAGAATTCATGAAAAGAAACACTGGGGAGAGGAAGACGGGGAGAAGTATGTGTGTGTGTGTGTGTGTGTGTGTTTGTGTGTGTGTCTGAAAGAGAGAAAAATATACTAAGACCAAGGTCCAGCCGAAACTCAACCAACACATTATCGGTGAAGGTATGCGACATCAGAGGAATTCTAATGTGCTAACAAAGGGTTGAGGGTGGTTGAATACATCAATTCTTGTGTGTTTTATATCAAGGCGTAGCAAGTTAGCCATAGATCATCCCGGGTGCAGATATTCATAAAAGGGCCGTAGAGTCATTTGGACGCCGAATCCTTCTGATGAAGAACGACGCGATGTCGGTGGACGGTTTCATGTTGCATCTGCCAGTCACCCACCTGGAAAGCATCTGTATCCGCCGCTAAGAGGTCATTGTATGCTAATCGGTCGCCCACCAGACAGCGCCAAATCTCTCTGAGCGACAACAATCATCCGGAGGACCCCCAGCGGTCAATGGGGTTGCGAACAATGAGCCTCGCGTTGAAGAGATCTTTATTTTCCTCTTACCTTTCTTCAACTTGGCGATAACCAGCCTTCTCCATCCTGGCCTCACAAGATGATGGATTTCTGTTTCCTTATTGGTCCAGAGGCTATTTTCGCCAACTGCGTTCCGCGAACCTTACATTGGAAGCAACATACCTCTGAAATCTCGCGAGTACGACATGTAGAGTAGTGGCTAAGGGATGGTGGAATAAGCGCGAAACATAACGGGATTGAAAGGGAAAGGAACAAGAGCGAAATGGAGCAATTGCGAACGGAATAAACGCGAAAGAATAAGAGCGAAATGGACTAAGCGCGAACGGAACAAGAGCGATGGCATAAGAGCGAATTAAGCGCGAAACTAAGGCCGTGTCCGAAAGGTGCAAGACCGTACTTGAAGCGAGCATACTTCGAGAATGGTCTCACAGTGCAGTCTTGAAGTCGTGGACTGGAAGTGAAGATCTTTCGAATTGCACTTCGACTGCAGCGCCAAATACGATCAGTAGATACGTATAACCAAGGACGTATTGGTTTTCCACGTTTTAAACAGTTTCACCACAGAAATCACATAGCATTTGCAAATGTACTTATACATACATTTCCACACATTAGAAGAACTACAACAAACAACTTGCTGGCTTTCTACCTCCGCGATTTCAAACAAATGAACAACAAGTTCACTTGTCCCGTGACGGAGCCAGCAACCTTGGCGTGCTCTGCACTGTGGTCTTGATACTTCGTGAACTTGACGCTTTGAACTGTACTAGGTGACGTCACTTCCGCCAAGACCATACTCCAAGTATGCACTTTGTACCTTTCGGACAGAGCCTATAGGTCTTTTCTACTGTTACGGCGGCCGATCCTAATGTTGGGAAGGGGAGTGGTGAGAGGGGAAGTGACCAATCCAGCACGATAAGAAACGCAGCAGCCAGTAGAACTAGGTTCACGTAGTATTTTTCCCACCGCGTCGTGTCTCTCGGCGCCACTGCTGTCGTCTGATTGGTCTGCGGCATAATCCCCGCTCCCCACTTCCCTTGCCAGAACTAGGAACGGCCGCCGTAAGAGTGGAAAAGACCTATAATTGAACGCGATCGGAATAAGCTCGAAAGGAACAGACGCGAAACGAATTAATCGCGTTAATTTCACTTTCGCGCTTCATCGCTTTCACGATTGTTCTAGGGACCTGTGACTAACACTGTTGCCTTGTAATCATGGAGTTGCAGGTTCATCCCAGTCGGGAATACTTGCAGTGTTTCGGATTACAATTTAACCATATGTACAGTCTCGATTAACCTATCTGAGGAAAGTGGACTTTAAACAAGACTTGCCAAACTTTTTGCGGCTATCTAACTCTCAAATTTCAAGTTATGGATGAAATGTAGGAAAATTTTGAGTAAACAATGTGCACTAAAGGTCTCTGAATTATATGTTATGAAGTTTACCACCTTATCATGTTCGTCGTCGCCTTGTAATCAAGGGGTCCTGGGTTCGATACCCGGTGGAGGCACATAGTGGTTCGGATCCCACTTTAAACTGTAGGTCCAGTCCCGATTAGCCTTACTGTTCTTAAAGTGGACTTAAAACACCAAATCAACCAACCTACCAACCTTATCAAGTTATCTTGTTTAAAAAGTCTTTTGTGTCTCACCCTTTAACATTATTCATGACATAAAAGAGGAGTGAGGGAGTGGTGTCTGGAGGAAGGCTTAAGTAAGACTGGTCTACAGCCAAAAATGTTCGGAACCAAACTACCTGACTTTCTAATACTTCATGGATGCTGAGTACGAATATGGCAATGATAATTGCTACTTGACATTATTGTTTAGGATCTCGAAGGCAACCTTAAAATCCCTATGGTTCAATTAAACATATATTTATTCCGCAATATCTCCCCCCTCAGAAATCTCAAGAGTATTTGTTATAAATTGGCAGAAATGTGCGTCTTTTATCCTTTGATCTGTTTTCTTTATCATGTGCCAGAAATATTTGCAAATGACTGCTTATTCACACATACACGCACACACACGCACAACAATACGCAGACACACATTCTATATAGTTCTCTAGAAATATAATTTCAAATATTACCACTTCTAATGGTACATTTATTTATGCTTGCTTTGTTAGCTGCCGAAAGATACTGGTAGTAGTAGGGGAATCACTTTAACACAGTTAACAACAAATTTACACTAAGTGTTTTTCCCTCCCCCTCCCCTATTGTTGTAAACAATTGCATGTGTTCACAAAAGTTGTAAACAAGTTTGACATGTTTGACATGTAGTGAATTGAAGTGTAGGGTGAATATATAATGTTCTTTTCTTAGTAATAAAAGAACGAGAGGGGAAAAGTACATGAAAAGAAAGGTTTTGTATATTTATATAAAAGGAAAGGAGGTTTATATTGTATAAGAAGTGGAGGGTGAATAAATAATGTTCTTTTGTTATTAACAAAAGAACGAGAGGGGAAAAGTAAATGAAAATAATCTTTTGTATATTTATATAAAAGGAAACCGAATAATCAATGGCGGCCGCGATTTTCACAATAGATTAAGAGAGAAGTGGAGGGAGAACCACAATTGGAGAACCACAAGTGTTGTCAGATGTTTCAATATATTTCTTAACATAACTAACTATTCAAGAAAAGAACACCTTGTGCCTGGATAGCTTAGTTGGTATAGTCTTAGGCTATTAACCTATCGGTCCAGGGTTCGAATACCTGTCCTGGCGGTTACCATTTTTTAAAATTTTGTCATCTTGTGTAGACTAAATATAAAATATGTTTACAGTCTAACAGATTATCAGTTTTCTTCAAATTTCGTAAGTAATGTTTTAAGTTTCTAATATCAGCATCTTTAGCTAACATTACAGCCTAAGCAATATTTTTCATGGTAGAAATGCTCTGGTGGTTGAACCTACACCTACTGTAATATTTCTGCGGTGTTAACTTATGTGCAGCCCATAACTAACTATTTTTTGTATTTCGCACTACAAAATCCGAACCTATTCATTCAATAACAATACCGCGTCTTCCCTCTCACATTGTAAAAACCTTTTCACTAAAACTTGTTTTGTACACTTGAAAAACAGTAGGGCTATACCTTTTCATCTTCCAAACAGCTGCGCTCTCTCGGTTGTACTATTGTGAAAAACGCGACCGCCATTGATCTTTCGGTTTACTTTTATATAAATACACAAAAGGCTTCTTTTTATATACTTTTTCCCCTCTTGTTCTTTTTTGTTAATAACAAAAGAACGTTATTTATTCACCCTCCACTTTTCTCAGGGTTGAGCTATTGTAAAAATCGCGGCCGCCATTGATTATTCGGTTTCCTTTTATATAAATATACAAAATATTATTTTCATTTACTTTTCCCCTCTCGTTCTTTTGTTAATAACAAAAGAACATTATATATTCACCCTACACTTCCATTCACTACATGTCAAACTTGTTTACAACTTTTGTGAACACATGCAATTGTTTACAACAATAGGGGAGGGGGAAACACTTAGTGTAAATTTGTTGTTAACTGTGTTAAAGTGATTCCCCTACTACTACTGGTAACTTAGTGAACAGTTTTTCATGCTTTTACCTAGCTTCATGCACTGAGGAAATACTAAGAGCTACAAATCTGACAATCATATTGTTTTGGAATAGATACAGTTATCACTGTCAGGGATAAAAGTTTACATTTTTTGCCAGGTATAATTGAATCTACATGAAGGGAAGGTGAAAATCCGTTCATTCCCACTCTGAATGGTAGAATTCCGAACAAAGAGAGGCATTTGCGAGGTGCAACATTTACCCTTTCCATTTTTACTCTTTCCGCTTGTTCGGTACCCACTTGCCCTCGGCACCATTCCCCTTCTACACCCCTCAATACCCTCAACACTTTGAGAAGCCAGTGTCCAAGATTGATTTATTAACTTCATGAAATTAAAACACGAATTTCACAGCTACCTTTGAAATTTCCAATTACGTAAAAAGCAGAAGAACGCTGTATTCCTTTCGGTACCATGTTTTTATTTCTTGATCTGTGACCTTCGGCGCCAGTATTAATTGCTTCCTTCAATGAACAAGAAGAATTTGTTAAGTTCGTTAATTTTTTTTTCAATCGGTACAGTATCCACTTAGATGCTCATGTTTCTCTTCCACTGTTTTCCACTTTAAAAAATTAACAGGCTGAGTGCCAAATAATGACTAACAACTTTTCAGGACGAGCATCGACATAGAAGGATTGCCACTTTGGAAAGACTGGAATGTATTAATCCGTCTAACCTGGAGCGTTGTGCCTGACTTGCAGCCAGTAGAATAATTCATGTAGACATCCATTCACACTTATGTTCACATGAACGTATTTCCTGCAAACGTAAGTATAAACAAAGTAGTGCCTCCCCGGTGACGGAGTGGTAGCGTCGTCGCCTTGTAATGAAGGGGTCTCTGGTTGGATACCCGGTGGAGGCACAGTGGTTCGGATCCCACTATAAACTGTAGGTCCAGTCCCAATTAGCCTTTCTGTGAACAAAGGGGACTTAAAAACAACAATTCAATTCAATTCAAAGAGAATAAGCCGACGTAGGTGGCGGAGATGTTAGCACAGCGCGCTACGACGCCAAGGCTCCTGGGTTCGAATCCTTTATGGCCATGAGTCTAATTTCTGATTGTCCCGTCATCAATTTCATCATATCACCACTCATCCTCATCGTCAAGACTAGCTAAAAGTGGTAGAAAAGCAACGCTAATAACAAAATTCAAATCCAAGAGAGTCAACTGAAGAAATTTAGAGCTACTGAGATGTGTTTGAAGTTATGTGTGTGTGTGTGTTACTAATATTGCGCCGACTTCAACATAACAAAATGTGCACTAAATATGCACTGCAATTTTCATTTATTTTTTAATTGTGATTTACCCTTATGTAAAGAAAAACGTACAAATTTACCAATCTCGCAAGGAGAGTGTAAAGTAAGGCAAAAATATTTAACAAATATATTTATATTTTATGTGTGTGTGAATAAATATTCGTATTATCGATATTATATGAAATTACATGCATGAGAAGATATGATATGTGTTCACTAATGATGCATTATAAAATATTACCGAAGAGATTCAAATACACTGAAATGAATTTATATGCTTAAAGTTTGCGAATATCAAGAAGAGGTAAGACATACATCTACGCAAGAATTCGCTCTCTTCCCCTCTTTAGTTATCACTAGCTGATTTAAAATCATCTTCTGAAGCGTATATTCATTTTCAGTAATTCACTACATAAAATAACTGCTATGTAATCGTAAACGACGTGGGCAGCTAAGAAACTAAATTTCCATTCCTCTTCGCCGCTTCATTACGCTAATCAGGGCCATGAGTTTGGCTCTAAATTTACCCTCACAGACCCTCTAGATGGAAAATTCTGGATAAACCACTAATTGTATGAACTGAAGAAGAAACGAAACACCTGTTCTACCCAGGATTGGAACCAGAATCTTCTTTGGCTGAGATTATGGGTCCAACGAGACTTCTACTAAGAAATTATAATAGGCACCACTACAAAAATAGCCCCCTCCCAAAATCATAAATGCGTCACCAGTCTGGACTTTGCCTTGAAGAGTTTCGGCTGACGCCCTTCTTTCTCGGATGCGAGACATCTCAGTAAATAATTCCAATTTGAAAGGGTGTCATGACTTCAAATGGCTGGATGCCATACCTTGCCAAGACGGTCATTTATAAGCGATAGCACTGTCCCTCAGTTCGTGCCTTGCTCGCGTATGGAAGCGCAAATACCTGAGAAGCCATCTTGGGCCATGGATCCATTTGTCATGGGAGAAGCTCCGTTAACAGCCCATTCATTTCTTTAATTAAGCCTCGTTGTACAGGAGGCAGCGCATGATGTCTGTGGTTACCGGACCGTGACACAGAGAAGCAAAACTGCTCTCGCCTGACGCTGGATGAGGAGGAGGGAGGTTTTGTAACACCTTCTTAATGGCTTCCCATCCGAAAACAAACGACAATCACCGGCATTTGTTCATTAATCATGCTCCCGGGACAACTGTGTCAGTCCTGTTGTCCTCCGTGTGCACGCAATGGGTTATTCTCTGTCTCTAATTGCTGGTTCTTGCCTTTCTAGAATGGCAGAACCATGTTGATGGTGATGATCATTATTCTTTTCTAATGCGTGGTGGTTGCGTCACTCGGTCTTTGATCTGAAGTTGTTTCCGAGACTGTCCATGGGTGCATACAATTCCAACAGTGCGGTCCAAGATTTCGATCGTGTTCTAAATGTTCTGAAGTCAGAACTCAGCAGAGTCGTGGAATCACTCTGGAAGGAATGTTACAAGTACAGCACAACAGTTTGCAGCAGCACAACTAGAAGACTGAAGAAGCGATAATTACTTGAAACTGAAACACAGATTGTGTCGTTCTTTTCGAGAAGAAATACATTTCATTATCATTCTTTTTGTGTACTTTTGAACATTTCATGGAAGATGAAATATCCATTCTTTCAAGACTTCTTTCTGGATCCAAGCAATATTATTGTTTAACTTTTCATTCTCTCAGCTGAAAATTTGAGAAATGTAGTTAACGTAGACCACTGTTACACTTATATTTCAATGTAGAATGTCACATAAAAATATTTTCATTGGAAGTTGTGACAATGCAGAATTCAGTTTGCACTAGCGGGTAATCATTAATTTACTTTCACAAACTCACGTACGAGATCGAAAGACGTATCGAATAAACATCATTAGTATTGTGCAAGAATTATAATATCTTTTCCATCAATACTTGTGATCTATTACTAGTTTTTACATTTAAATGGAGAACATGTCTTTCCATCTATCAACTTCCCTCGCCAAATTTCTAACCATTCAAATCCATCACTTCTTGATCGACAACTCCACAAATAAGTACAAACTTTTCGTTTGTGTCTATTCTTCACTGTGCAAAAGTTTAAAAAAAAGGTAAAGTTTTCCCCTGTGCATAGCACCACGCCATGAAGGCGTATAGGGGGTGTGGGGGTAACGCCCCACACTTTCTTGATCCGGTCGTGAGTGGGGGTGATGTGATCAGCATCACGCCCCTGACCGGCTTTACCCCCCAGGTACCCATGTTATTCGACGCTGGGTGGACGCCGGGGCCGCTTCCAACGTTAGAAAAGTTCCCGGACTTGAACCGGCCGGGGATCGAACCCGGGACCTCGAGCATGGTAGTCAGACGCGTTACCGACTGAGCCACCGCGGCCACTTCACTGTGCAGCAACATATAATTTCACTGTGATGTAGTACAAGTCCTCCGTTTGTCTCATTTTGTGATTTCCGTCAACACAAGATTTTCACTTGTCCTTATCATTCATTATGAAACAATAACACAAGCATTTCGTTTACCCTGCCATCCTGTGCAGGAACACAATCATTCTCCTTGTCCTGTCCTTCACCGTGCCGCAACCCAAGCATTCCATTTGCCCCTGCCTTCACTGTGCAGCAACGCAAGGTTTCCCTATGTTCCTGTTTTTACTGCGCAACCCAAGCCTCCCGTGTGTCCCTGCCTTCACTATGCAGCAAATCAAGCGTTTCGTTTGTCCCTGCCTTTACTGTGAAGCAACCCAAGCCTCCCGTTTGTCCCGGCCTCCATTGTGCAGCAACCCAAGCCTTTCGTTTGTCCCTGTCTTCACTGTGCAGCAATCCAAGCCTTCCGTTTGCCCCTGTCCTTACTGTGCAGCAACCCAAGCCTTCCGTTTATCCCTGTCCTCACAGTGCATCATCACAAGGCCTTTTTTTTTTTTTTTTTGCCAGTGCCCTTTATTAAATAGCACAACAAAGTGTTTACGCACTGTTATCGTAAAGCGTTGGCAATCCTTCTAATCCTGGCGGAGGCATGCGTTGCAGTAGGCGGTGATTTAATTTTCACTTTTGTGTTTAATCTGTCTGCATTTTCAGAGTGAAGCTAAACATTCTCTCTTGTCTTTTTATCTCTTGTGATTACATCATTGGATGAGACAGACCGGCTCGGTAACTGACTACACCGACCCGGCTTCGAATACCGATCCAGTCCACACATTTCATTCAAGTTCCACTGCGATTTTCCCTTTTCATGGAAAGGAAATTATTGCACGCAGACACAACTCCCCAACGAAACAAATCTCTGTTTATCCGGAAGTGGAGGATGGAGGTCCATTAATTTCTGTTCGGCTCGCCAGAGGGGTTAATTTGTCTCTCGGACGACAATCTTGTCTAATGGGATGACGCCTCTTGCAGAAACCCCGAGAGGGCTTAATGACTTACTGGTTCAGTGGAGGCTGTTTTGCCGCACCTGCAACACCGTTCTACTTATTCACCCTTCCTCTTTCTCCCTCTCTCTCTCTCTCTTGATCATGTAGCCTTAATTCGCTCAATTAGCTCAACACAGCAAAACTGGTATGCAATAACGTAAAATAAATCTATGATAAAACCCATGCAACATTAATTGCGCCTTTGTTCTCAGTTCTTGATAACCTGTATTTGAGAACAATCTCCTGATAACCGCAATAAAATATTTTTAAGGATTTTGATATGCGAGGGTTGGTCAAAATGTAATCAGGTTGGCTAATCTTTGCTGGTAACTTTAAAATACACAAAAAGGAGCCATATAGAACTAGGCATAAATTGCAAATTTGTTCTACTTTAGGGCTACTATCCATAAATCAGTGTGAAGAAAGAGAGTAATTTGCTGTCCATTAAACAATATAAAAGCTTTTTGCATCACAAGTTGAATAAAATGAAAATTGTTGTGGGCAATAAGCCAATATTTGCATTTATATGTGTAGAATACCTATTGTATTGCTCTGTTGTAACCCGGTTATTATTATTATTCCTTTCTCTTCAGTTCTGGGGATACACAATTTTATTTCGGTGTAACAGAGGAAATGAAATAGTTTTCACCTAAAAGAAGGTACTGTGATACTGCGGCGTTAGGTCTGCTGGTTGAGGAAGCGTCTATGTGGCTGGTGTCCAGCGTTTAAAATTTATGTAGTACCGTAGTGGACCTAATGCCAGGGCAATTTAAGAGTTCTTTGGCACATTCTTTGTTCATGATAGTATGATTGGAATGACAATTGCATTTCTATGATTCCATAGTTCGTACATTTTCTATTCCGGTCTATGTTGTCTACTAGGACAATGCTCAATTTGCCTGTGTCACATTATATGTCATGTAAGTTATATTCGTTCACTGGGTAGATCTTTAGTTGACGGTATGTTTTCAATTTAGAGGTGTTTCTTGGAGAGAACTTCCCTAAAAATTTTGCTACATAATCATCTCTGATAATGAATTCATTATGGGTGAGAACAGGGTATTCTGATAAGATATACTGTACTTCCTTGGCGGCGTCTGCATCTTTCATTACTCATCTTCGTCTATTACTGTTGTTGTGATGATTACCGTGATGACAATGGTGATAATTAAAAACCTGAGTGTTGAATCCGTTCTAATTTTTGTCTCTGTACACACCCATGTTCTTGATCCTTTTATTTGTGATACATTGTACAAGTGAATGAGAACTTGGGATGATCACATAAAGATACAAGTAAGAAAATCTGTAGAATGATAAAAAAGAGAGAAGTATGTAAGGAATTCCGAATCGAGAAAAGATAAAAAAAAAAATGCGGATTGCATCCAGGTGGGAGTGGCATTAGCTGTCAAGGGCGTGTATCTGTTTTCGCGTCTTCCTTTAATGCAGAATATCTGACTGCTACGAATTCCAGTTCCAGCAACGGGGGAGGAAGAGGCAAGAAGACCCGATGGACAAAGATTTTCGTGGTTTCGGTGGATGGGGGGAGGGCTAGAGAATGGAGGGGAAAAAAGGGATGAGGCATGGATCTGAGCCTCGTGTTATCTCTTGTCTTCTCTCTCCCTCTCTCCAGCTTCCTTCGCTGTCTCTTCACGCTGACATTTATCTTCCTCTTTTATCTGAGTCTCCTTGTGGCCACGTTCAGGTGCTGCCAGATAACATCAGAGAATTGTTACCAGGGAGATTTATCACTCTCCTCCCTGTGAGCGCTTTTGTGCTGCGAACGTGGAGTAGTGAGGTGGGGATCTCTGAGAAGATCCTGCCAGAAGGATGGAGGAGGGGGGGTAACCGGAGATGCAGAAAGGAGACAAGCAAAGATGTGTGGAGTTGTAGGGTCCAAAGGAATGTGGAGATTTTTCAGTGTCCTCACTTGCCGTGAATCCCTCCCTCCCTTCTAGTCTCCAGAAAACGACCTCTTGCTCGCTTTGCTAGCAGCCTGTCCTCCCCCGGCATAACTTCTTGTCTGCCCATCCTTCAGGTCCGTCATTAACAAATATCCCCCCCTTTTCGACCTCGTTTTGGATCACTTAGATTGTTAGCAGTGTCCTATCTCGTGGGTATCCACGAAATTCTCACGGCGGTTGGGACTTGCAAATTGGTATGTCGACTAATCAGCCGGAGAATCCAAGTTGGCGTGTGTCTACTGTGCGGCAGACGTGGGTTCGATGCTGGGAATGATGAAAAATCTTCTCGTCGTTATCTTGTTCTACGACTCTTAGTATGGTCGTTTCGACGTCATTTTGCACAGTTGATCTTCTTCCGCCTACTCTACAACTTAAGGAGGTTCTTTGCCTGTTACGATCTTTCTCCATTGGTCTCTGTTCTAATTTTTTCTCTGAAATTCCTTATCCAGATTAATTTTTAGTCTTTTCACCCAGTCCAGTAATACTTATACTCGCTATCCATACTAGACTGGTCTTAGGCAGCAACATGTGCGAGTATGTGGAAGTAACGAATTATTTGTTACTTTATCAAGCAATGGGAACTGTAATTATTACTTTTTAAAAAAAATAATAACTGTATCTTAACTCAGTTACTTTTTGAAGTAACTAGTAACTATATTAGGATTTGCTTTTTCAAGTACTTTCCCATGTTTTCGCATGAATACATTTTCTGCAGCCAGAATATTGCAATATCTTGAACCAAACGTTTGCCTGAAAGAATGGGCGAGTTCAGGGTCACAGAAATTCTGAGAGTAAATGTTCTACTTTTATCGCCAATAAATCTGACCCAAATGTATTTATTTTATAACACCTAGGCTATGAAGGTACATAATATCGGACAATTGAAGGGCTCTGGTGTAAAACATGGTAAGTGACATTTTGGTCATTTTTGAGTTACAAACTAAAATGTTCCATCCTTCAATTTTCGAGTGAAATTGCCATGTCGTACAATTTGCATTGGACTCAGTGAAGCCCTCTTAAATTGGTAAACACAACACGAAAACAATTTATCTACAGCACTAGTAATATCCTTTTTTCTTAATGAACTCAGAAATGACTAAATTATCACTTACCCTGTTTTATACTCGAGATCTTCAATTACCCTGCGTGTGCCACAACTTATTGGCTCGACAGGAAAAAGCAGAATTATGGTCTTCTAAAAATAAATAAATAAAATATTAAGCCTAATTTTCAAGTAAACGAGTCTTAATTTCGATTTTATTATCTCAATATTTTTATGTATAGATATTAGGTGTAATTAATTTAATTAAAATAAATGTAAATTTTTTTGTGGTCACCAGTGAGAAACACCGCTTGAAATTCATGCATGAAACGTATTAGACGAGATATATCTTACATAGAATAAAGTATCTGTACAAGTAACTTACCTTTAAAAAATCTGTAAATTTAAATCAGTTACTGTTTCAATTGAGCAAGTGTATCTTGGTTACTTTTAAAAAGTAAGTTTCTGAGGACTGGAATATAGATAGAAATTCTCGAGTAATGGCTCACAGATTACCGGGCAAGGGAGTTTCTTTAAAAAAAACAAAAAAAACACTATGTGTACTATCACACACACATTCCAGCCTTTAACGCCTTTATTCATTCAGTGTCTTTGAACGGAGGTAGTACCTTCACTAGGCTACAGAAGAAATATATATGTTCGATTTAACATAACGTAAATGCATATTTTTAATATAGTCACATAAATACACAGGTAACATAACAAACAAGAAACTAAATCAAATTGAAATAATAAATCTATTCCTTCCTAAACAAAGATACAAATGTTTCAATTGTTATCTACCATACAAGCAAGAAAAAAATATTGTTCAGCAAAAGAACTGAAGTATATATATTATACATATACGGGTCATTATATGTATATTTTACATGTTAATACTTTGTCACTAAATTAAAAATATATTATATTTCCCCATTTGATCACACAGCTCCGTGCAAAACTGCTAAAATAAGGGCTTTTTTGGTTTCTTGCTCATTTTCAATACTTCTACACATTTGATTGCCTTTAAAATATTTGGTATGTGCATTTTCTTCGGAATTATTTCATATACTTAGTCGTATTTCCTTCTCGCTAAATTCTAAAACGGAAAATTAACTTTTTGCGTGTGGTCAGATGTAGAAGAAGAGAGAGAAGTAGGAGGAAAGACAGGTAGAAAGAAGGAACGGAGGTAGAGAGAAAGACAGAGGAGAACAGGCAGAGAGAGAAACGGAGAGAAAGGGTAAAGAGGTGGAGGGAAAGTGTGTGGGAGAGAGGGAGAGAGAGAGGCAGAGAAAGAAAGAGAAGTAATAGAGAAGATAGAAGGACTTCCCTTCGTGTCTGGTCGCAGATAAGGACAGAGATAGGAAAGCATCCGAAACTTAAATTGAGGGCAGTTGCAAATAGTAAGTACAATTGCAATTTAATTGCTAGTTTGCCCTTAGCTTCTACAGTTTATAGCACCAAACATCTTGTTTTATCTATTGTATTTTCGCAAGTACTTGACGCCTTTTCTTTATGTGGAAAATCAAAGCTACACATTAGCATGCAAATTTATAGCTATCTTTTTAAATATTTTGGGTTGTATTTTTGATACTTTTTAGTTAGGACACCAGTTTCCAAGTCCTAAATAAGTAAATTAATTAATTGTAGACAAGTGCATTCTAGTCTACATACTCTGATAAATGAATGTGGATTCGATTTTCGGTAGGAACAGATATGCCCGAACTTAGTCCATTCTTAGTTAGATTCTGTATAACACAACTACCCTTCTTTAAACTACCTTTTATTTGACCTGGCAGCTGCCACTACGTGTCAGAGTAAGCGCATCAACATATAAAGAGTGCTATCAGGATGCGCAATAACAAAGCAAAAACCCTCTGAGCATGCGCATGAACAACGCTTACGTCAGATGAGCGACTCGGTTCGAATTTGCATAAAATCTGCGCAAGGGGCTTCCCGAAAACAATCCAGATATTCAGCATTCGTCTTGATTTCATAAATCTAAGGGAAAGGCCACGGTAATAATTTTTGCAGGGTTTTCACCACGTGTGGGTTGGGCTGCATTATTAACTGCTCTTGCTTTCATCTTATGTCTGCTAAGCAACAATATCAATTATTCTTGCATCCGTTATGTGTAGTGGGAGCCACCTTATTATATTTTTCCATGTCCGCTTCATGTGCGGGCCGAGACACATTGTTAATTTATTATTTTTCATCGTGTGTGGCGTGGGCACTTTCGCTCTGTTTCTTTGGCTACCGGTTGTTGTTCCTGCTGTTCTACTTGACCTGGAAAAAACAAAAGTTATCTTTCTCTTTTTTCACGTATTTGCTTTGTTATTGTACGTTGTTCTCTCTTAACTTTGTTCTACGGTGTTCTCTTAGGCTTATAAGTTATATGCTTTTGAAGCAATGCTTCTTTTACCGTTTAATTATCCTTACTATTAGGGCTGAACCGATACCACATTAACCGATACCGATAATGTTACCGATACCGATATCGATGCTTGAACATTAAAAGTTGTTCAAAATAGTGATTAATAGGGCTCGGAAGTTAAGGAAAAATCCTTTTTTTTTTCCTAGTGTCCGAAGACGAGGCCCAACATATGTTCATTTTGGGTCATTGTAGGCCAGAAAAAGGTGGGGTTTATTTGTCATTTTTTGCCCTTTTTGGCGTTTTTGGCTTATTAGTCCTTTTTTTAGCCTTTTTTAGATCTTAACGGCTTTTTTTTGCGACTTCACCTTCTTTCGACTACGTTTTTACTGTCCATTCTCAATTCGAATCATCGTCAGTTCATCACCTCTTAAACATCCTTTCTGTAGTAAAGAAATAAAAAAGAAATAAATAAATATATTTGAACCATCCCTGATACGAGAGAAAAACATTTTTGGACTGAAAGAAGATGCATTTCATTCATATAGTTTCTCGCACTGTGTGTTCCATACCACCAGAATTTTGTATTTTTTTTATTCATTATATATGTAATTAAAACTGAAGTTATTAATTAATTTGGATCACATTTATACGTCCTCTTTTCCGTTTTTAGGGCCTTTTTTTATATTTTTAGGTCTTTTTATAGGTATTTTTTTGGCAATTTATAGGTTTTCAACTTCCGAGCCCTAGTGATTAATATTTAGAGGGTGAGTATTCCAATTATAAGCATCCATTTACCATAGTTTTGCCTATTCAAAAATTACATCAGGATAGAACAATACCTGTTTTGTAATCACAAAATGCAGCTTATTCGCATAATATTGGTAAAAAATCAATGGAAACTTCGAATTTTGCACGACTTCCAGGATAAAGACTCAGCATAGTGACGCGTAGCATTTTTGCAGATCCCTCGAACGATGAAAATGCCGGGAAAGTATATATATATATATATATATATATATATATATATATATATATATATATATATATATATAACCTATACGTTACGGGAAAGAACATCTAAAATGAATGATTTTTCACATAAGGTATTGTCTTCCCAATATATACCCTGTACTTAATATTCTCTTTTAAATTGTAATATAGCTTATACGTAAAATACACAAATGCAACACGAGAAACAAATCATCTAACGTCTTTGTTAAAGGTGTTACGGCGTGGTAGATCTTGTTGAAAACTATAATTTGGAATGCGATAAAATATGAATGTTTTGATTGATTGAGTTGGTGTTTTGAGTCCACTTTATGCACAGTAAGGCTAAAATATGAACGTTGTTCTACATATATTTTACTTATTTTATCTGTATATTTTCATTATTTCACTTACTGCCTTATTAGGTCTCATCAGCATTTGAAATAAACTATTATTATTAACCATTAGACCTCAAGCGGTAGATCGTTATTAACGTCTGGGTGGTGACTCGACTTTGATTCCCGAGGTGACTGATCTCAGGGAATTTTGCTGCAATGTCACTGATAGAACGGCTCAATGGGTACCTTGGGGGCAACGCTAAATGCGACCGGAGCATGTTGTTGATCACATCACTTCCACTATGTGTTCCATTAATGCACAGGGGAGAGTTCTATATCTAGCTTTATCAGTAGTATGATTTACGGCATTAGACGTATGCAATTAATTGTGTCATGATGTAGATCATATTAAATAGTTGTAATGGTTTCTATATTATAAAAATAATGGTAAATATCATAGCCATATGTATATTTATTTGCATATGCTATTTACATTCCTCTATATGTGTGTATGGTATGAACTATTAACTTATTAGGGACTACTGCTGTTTAAAATGTACTATAATTATATTCACCCATCTTAGTAACGCCACTTCAGCAATTTAACTATATTTTCTCGTGATTATAAATTTGGTGTTCGAATGATGATTATTTTAATTTTAATTAATCTTCATTGAATATTATTATTTCTCTTCTGTGAAATTCTCCTGTATGTTACGCCCTCCCTTGCCCGGGAAAACAAATGCTACCACTACCTAGATAGAGGCGGCAAAATCTCCCTCGGACAAGCGAAATAGCGTTACGGTCCAGGTTAAGTTCGTGTGTAGGAACCGGTGACCAACAGTGCATAGTAATAAGCCATATCGAATAAAAACAAAGACATATGTACTTTCAAATTACCACCTCTTTACCTGTAGCCGGGAAGCGGCTAGCTGCATACCTGAAAATCACGGGTAGCGACATGCATACGAAAATGATATAGCCCAAAATTAACATGAAAATAAAAAGTATATTCTATTCATAACCAACAAAAATGGAATTATTACAGGTCCCCACACTTGCACTCTCACATTCTCTCTCAGATTCAATCCTCATGGGGTCATCGACACAAGAAATTATACATGACATGTACAGGTTTTATGACGACAAGCCCTAATTATTGCATTCTCAATTAATTTTATCTTACTTTTTGTCTAATCAGGTCATTTGTGATTTTGCTCCAGTGCTACTTAAATCCTAGCCAGCCCTTACTTAAGTTCACCTTTTGTTTTTTAAAAAAGAAACTAGTCGGCGCGGTGACAATACATTACTTGACCAGTATAAACAAAGGCGTCTCAACGGCAATTACATTCACGTGGGCGGACGTTTTCCTTTTACAAGACCTCACGTGGTTTCAAACATAACAAATAACCTCCGTTGAGTGACGCAAACATATACTCTCTAGCAGGCGGGACTTAAACACTTCGCCGCGACGAGCAATTCACATTACCAGGCAAATACTTTAACAAACAATCACATATGCGACCTGACGTAGCTAGCAGCGACACAGCACTGACACATAAAAATGAACAAACCTCAAGTAGATTATGCAATTAAGCGGGCGGCGCTTTACTCTAATAGTACGCACTTTAAACAAATACAAAGGAGCACAAACAACAATGAATTTAAGATCATAAAAAAATATCACAAGGAATAAGAAAAATTGACCTGAGACGAATAGATTACAAATGACAAGCGCGACGGGAGTTTGGTATGAAGTTCGAGTTGAGTGGGCGTTTTCAAAATGTCGACGAATTTCAAGGGCGTTCTCTAAATCAATCGGGCCGTCACGTGTTAAGGTTCACACAGATGAATTCTTTACCATCTCTCAGCTTCCGGGGTGCATCCTGGCGTCTTTATGGGCGATTGAAAACACATAGTATCCACGCGAAAGGTTTCCTTGGTCGTGACGATGAAGATGCAAAAAGGGTTCAAACACCTAGTTCCCCGGCTCCTCTTCCTCTCGGGATCGGTGGATCTCCGTGGTATGGCGCGGTTCGGACGTCGCATCTGAGCGGTCGTTGTAGGCGTCGTCGGGGCGTCAACATCTCTCTCTACGTCTCTCTGTCGCGGCTGGTAGGCGTCGTCGGCGTCGTCGGGGCGTCAACGTGGCGGATGGTAGGCGTCGTCGGGGCGTCAACATCTCTCTCTACGTCTCTCTGTCGCGGCCGGTAGGCGTCGTCGGGGCGTCAACGTGGCGGATGGTAGGCATCGTCGGCGTATCAATAGGGCGGCGTTCGACGTTCTCTCTCTCTCCATGGCGGCGGATAGGCATCATCGGCGTAGTTTCTTCTGACATCGGGCGAATCGACGTAACGCCCTCATCTCTCTTCTCCCTCTAGCCCGCCATAGTTTCCGGTGTTCCTCGTTTCTCAAAAATTATAAATGGCGTAAGGTAATCACGGAAACACGGTTTCGCTTCAACTTCCCCCAGCGGTTGAGGTAGGCGCACTCGTGTAGACTTACTGCCTATCACACACACTGGTGTTCGCACAACACAACAAAGTCCACTGTACACGAAAGGTAGCACGAAGGTGCTCTCGTTCCAAGAATTGCGGCAAAACTGTATATGGAGAGGTAGCACGGAGCTGCTCTCGCTACAAGGATCGCGGTAAGACTGTGTATCGAAAAACCATGTCCTTCGTTTTATTTGGATTTTGAAAAAGGACGCTAGGCGCACGTTGGAGTGACGCTTCCGGAGAGGTTATTCCACCACGCTCTATTGTCTCCAAACTAGGACGGACCGTGTCCGAAGTTTACTTGTGCGGATTAAGCTTCCGCCTGGCTGTCGCCCATAGCTCAATTGCAATCGCTGTCCACAAACTGATCAATTAGAACCGATTTCATCTGGCGTCCGTAATTGTCGCTTGATCGTGACGAAACTCCACACATCCGTCCTTGCACACATGCCGCTGCGCTGGTATACGTTTCACATGAATCTGACCGTTGGAAACCGAGATATTTAAATGTTTGTCATTACGGTCGAATTTCCTAAGCTTTAGACGCATAGCGTGACCCTTCAGGTGCTCTCCCTTAACACACGCGAACGTCTCGTTCCTCCCGTCGGCTTGGCAAAAATCAAATATGTAATCTTACAAATTAAAACACTCAACACTTTGAATCAACACGTCTTTTTACCGCTACATATATGAATAATAATGATAATAATAATAATGACGGTAAATCTGACTGTCACAACCTCGCCCCTCTCCTTCTTCCAAGGATTTCGTAAGCGTGAAAAATTCGCTCTACACAGGGACAGAATTTTTTTTGTTACAAATCCTTGAACACTCTGTATATAATATTGACCAACAAATACATGAACACCCTGTATCTAAATTGACAAACGAATACATGAACACCCTGTATATAAAAATTTACTCTCTGAACGGCACGGACACTGTGACCTTCCAGATACATAACATATATAATAACACCCTGAATATAAACATAACACGAAGAGTATGTACACAAAACAAGAACAAGATGTGAGCATTTACGTGTCAGCTTGCATTCCTACGTCGCTCTTACTCTTGTACAGTGCTGTCCACTCTCTGCGCTTCTCATCGGAACAGTTCCACCTCTTGCAGTTCTCTATATGCTGGGGTGCTATGGTCTTCCCAGACGTGCAGTCCACTAACTCCAGAATATTGGCGGCGAGCTTGCTCTTGCAGAAGTACGGACCATCGTACATGAAAAAGAGCTTCTTGATTTTCCCTTCAATTTGAGAGCTAAGTCCGTGATTTTTTACGAATGCGAGGTCTCCAGTTCGAATCTCGGCGCCGTCTCTTGCCTGTCTTTCATTGGCCTTCCTCCTGGTTTCTCTCGTCCGTTCGACGGCCATCAGGATCTTTTGTTTGACAGTTGGGTCGCGGTTGTCCTCCCTCAATCCAAAGTGACGAATTACGTCTCTCCGAGGTGTGCTGCCGAATTGTAGCTCTGCTGGTGTGAACCCAAGGTTTTCGGATTCTGTGTTGTTTAGGAGGAGTACAATCGAGGTGACGTGCTTGCTCCATTCCTGATGCTGTTTATGGCAAAATAATCTCAAGAGGCGATTCATTTCACAGTGCATGCGTTCGACCTTGTTTGCCTGCGGCCTGTAGCTCGGGGTCTATATGGGCTTCACTGCGTATGCTTCCAAAGTGTCCCTCCAGAGGCTACTTGTGAACTGAGCTCCGCGGTCCGTGAGTATGTAGCGTGGAGTTCCGTGGTGTACAAAGTAATTTTCAGTAAGCTTACGGAGCAACACTCTCGTCGCGGTTGACCTGACTGGATACGCAACTAGGAAACGACTGCATCCATCCATAACTGTGAATAGGTACTTCGTGCCGTCCTTGCTTTTCGGGAGTGGTCCCACGCAGTCTGCGAACAACACTTCCCGCGGTTTCTCTGCCACAAACGAGGTTGGGTTTTTTGCTGCTCTGACGCGGTTAGGCTTAGTTTGCATACAGATGACGCAATCGCGCACCCATTTCTTAGCGTCTTTCCGCATCCCTTTCCAATAATAGGTACTCTCGAGGTATCTCCACATTTTCCTCTCCCCGAAGTGACCTGATTTGTCATGCGCTTCCTCCAAGATTTTCTTTCTCGTTTCAGCTGGCACATATACCCTCAGGCGCTCCGGGTTGTGGACATCCGTCTTGCACAGGATCCCGTTGGCGACGACAAAATGCTCTTTCACGCGTCGCTGGCGACGTGGATCTGCGGGTTGCTGGTCTTCCAGGATACTGAAGTACTGTGCGAGCTCGGCATCTTCGTGTTGCATTTCTATAAACCGCCCGCGGCTGAAGGTGGTCAGGTACAGGGAATCGAACTGCATCAAATTTACGTGCACTTTTGTTAATCCTTTCCCCCCAACGTATCTTGACAGGGCATCAGGCACAACATTCTCTCGCCCGACCCTGTGGCCGAGCGGTTAGCACATCGCGCTGCGACGCCAAGGGTCCCGGGTTCGAATCCTGGTCGGGCTTGGTTTTTTGTGAATGTCCATTCATCAATTTCATCCTTTCATCACTCATCCTCATCTTCGCAAATTAGCCAAAAGGCACAAAACGCGAAGTAAAATAAACTAAATCAATCAATCAATCAACAACATTCTCTCGCCCTTTCACATACTCCACCTCGAACGAGTAGCGCTGAAGGCGATTGCTCCACCTCGTTAGTCTCCCACTCCAGTTTTTTGCGCGGTGCAGCCATTGGAGATTCCGGTGGTCTGTTCTCACAATAAAGTGTCCTCCGGCCAGATAAACATGAAAGGTTTCGATGGCCCACACCACGGCCAGGCACTCGAGTTCTCCGACGGTGTAATTTCTCTCTGCCCCCCGCAGGGAACGACTGGCGTACTGAATCACACGTTTCTCCCCCTCTTTTTCTTGATACAGTACTGCGCCCACGGCCGTGATTGAAGCGTCGCACTGGACATAAAAAACGTCAGAAAAATCAGCGTGGTAAAGGCGAAGCTGTTCACAGACGGCGTCCTTCAGTTTATCTAGGGCTCCTTGATGTTGATCTGTCCATTTCCATGCCTTTCCTTGTTTCAGCAGTTCAAATAGGGGTGACGCAAGTTCGCTGAAGTTCTGTATGAAGCGCCGGTGCCACGTAAATATCCCTAGAAGGCGCTGGACTCCTTTCCTTGATGTCGGGGTCTCGAGCTTCCTTATTGTTTCAAACTTCACTGGGTCCTGCCTTACGCCTTGAGCGTCTATGATGTGGCCCAAAAATTGCACTTCGGGTTGAAAGAAAGCCGATTTTTCTAGTTTAATCGTCATTCCCGCATCTCGTAATTTAGCGAGGATCAGGTTTAGATGTTCGAAATGTTCCTCTACGTTTCTCGAGAAGCACAAGATGTCATCTACATACCACAGACAGAAATCTTTCACTTCGTCTCCGAGCACTTCCGCCATGGCGTTCGTGAAAGCTTGCACGCCGTTGGAGATTCCGAACGGAACGACGGTAAACTCATATAAGTTATCCTCGAATCCGAAGGCTGTATAAGGCATGCTCTGTTCGCACAAGGGAACCTGCCAGAATCCAGATAACATCGATTTTTGAGAACATGTGTTTTCCATGGAACAGTTGTAGGGTGTCCTGTAGTTTTAATGTTCTGACGCGTTCCAGCTTACACCTCGTATTTAGCGCGCGAAAATCTCCGCAAATTCTGAGGCTATTGTCAAATTTCTTCACCACGAGTAGAGGATTCAAATGTACTGAGCGTGATTTCCTTATTACGCCCCACTCCAGCATCTGCTGCAGCTGCCGACGCACTTCCGGTCGATGTGTAAACGCTATCGGGTAAGGCTTACTGACAACTGGACTTTCTCCCTCGACACGGATTTCATGCGTATACTTCCGGCACTTTCCTGGCCTTTCATCAAGAACGACGGCATTATCCCTCAAAAGATTGGCGAAAACTTGCTTTTGACTCGCCGAGAGATTCTCACATGAAGCAACTGCGGCGTGCAATCTTTCCTGTACTCCTTTGTCGCGGTCGACCTCCGAACATAAAGCGACGACGGGCTGGAACTCGCCCTCTTCTCCTGCGCCTGACCTCCAGAATTCGACGTTAAACTTTTCGTCGCGATTATTCAAGGTTACAAAGTGTCGACCGATGTTGAGCACAGACGCATACCGGCTCAGGAAATCCATTCCTAGCAGCAGGTCCACGGACAATGACTGGACCACCAGAACCTCAACCTCAACGTGATGTTCATCCAGCGTTGCCTGCAGAATGGTGTGACCGAGGGGCCTCTCCCTCGCTTTGCCCGAGAAATCGATGAGTCTAAAGTCTCGTACGTGCCGAAGTTGTGGCCTGCGCACTCCCTTTGTCACGCGCCGCCAAGTTGCCTCCGAGCACAAGCTTGCCTCACTTCCCGTGTCTAGGAGCCCCATCACAATTTCATCGCCCACTCGCAGTTGTACATGTGGCGATTTCGAAGGCCAGCAGTCCTCGTGACTTTCCTCGGCTTCTTC
This sequence comes from Lepisma saccharinum, assembly GCF_977018435.1. Lineage (NCBI taxonomy): Eukaryota > Metazoa > Arthropoda > Insecta > Zygentoma > Lepismatidae > Lepisma > Lepisma saccharinum. Next base: position 80,331,796 of record NC_139231.1, on the reverse strand, counting down.
GTCGGCGTGGATCTCCTCGTCCAGCCAAGCGGCACGAATCCTGATCGGCGTGGTCTTTGTTACATCCGGGTGGTTCGGCTCAAGCGAAGGTGGATCAGGTGTAGTCTGCCCCGCATCCGAGCCCTGACGCGAGACTTTTATTAGTTTCCCGGATGCTGGTATCCCGACGGTCCTGGCCTGGGCGAACCGCGTCTGGAATTCGGCCTGGTCTCTTCTCTCGCTGGGCTCCGTTGCGTCCTCGCTCCATGGCGTCCTGCATCTCCCCGATCTGACTCCGGGTTGACCGACCTGCTATCCGCGTGGCGCTGATAAAAGCCATCCCGGACTTGGCCGTTCTGAAAAAAGCCGTCGTTTCTCCTTGGCGACGCACGAGTCGGACCTCCACGCCGTCTCCTGCCTCTGAACGGGCGTCTTCGTTGCGGTGAAGGTGGATCTTGCAGCTGGCGGTTCCTTTCAGCCCCTGGAGCGTGGTGCTGTCCTCTCCATCCCTGCTGGACTAGATGAACGCGCGGGTGTTTATTCCGGTGCGACGAATCATCTTCTGGTCGGCGCCGCTTGCTAAACTTCTCACCCCTGGTTTTCTGCCTCTCCTCCTCGCACTGAAACAGATTTTCCAGTGTGAGGGACATCGCGTCGGCGTCAAACACGCATGCTCCATTGAGATGACGACGAATCTCGTGTGGGAAATGGTACACCAGAGCTGCTATTATCTCCGCCGTGGTCATTTGGGGTTGCAGAGACTTGAACTCATTGTAACGTTTCCAAAAGTACTGGGCATACGTGAGTCCTCCGCCCCTGTCGTATCGTTCGTGTCGCACCTGCATCAGCATCCTCTCGACCTGCAGGGGACGTTGAAAATAAGTGAGAAACGCTTCCTTGAACTCCTCATATGAATTGAAGTTTCCCTCGTTCCTGTCCATCCAGTTCTTGGCCCGGTCCTGCATTAAACCTTTCAGAATCAGAAGCCTATCCTCGTCTGTCAGACCTAACTCTCGGGCGGTAGAATTAAATTCCTCGAGGTACGTGGAAGGAAGAATTCTGTCAGCACCCGAAAATTTTTTGAAGTGCTTCCGGTATTCGGGCGGAAACAGAGCTCTCCTGGCGGCCGGTGGGTCAAAGTGTAAATCTTCGTCCCTCTGCTCGCGGCGCGGACTCAACCGTGGTGACGCAGTGTCTTCTCTTCGAAGGGGGCGGGGCGTTTCTGGAGCTCGCTGGTCGGTTTCCCCGTTCGAGCACGTGGCGATTTCGGCTGCCGGTGGTGACGTCACTCGGGGCTCCCGCGACGGTTGTGAAGTGCCGCTGCTAGTTATGCTCAGTTGACGCACTTTCATCTCGAGGTAGTCAATTCGTTCGGAGTTTCCTTCGGCTCGAACTGAAATTTCTCTCACTTGTCGCCCCAGGGTGTCTATGCCACGGTCACATGTCGCTTCCAGCTGCACGCATTGTCGGGCCATCTGCTGCATACCTTCCTCTTGGTCGCGCACGCTCTGAGACAGTGTTGCCATCTGGTTTTCTTGCCGGTCGATCCGCACGTTGATTCCGGCGATCTTGGCTTCGACCCGGGATTCGCATTCCTGTACCAGCGTGACGAGTTCCTGCGTAATCGCCTCACCGGAAGTACGGATGGTTTCCTGGAGGCGGTCTTCCGTCACTCGCATCTGGGTGCCGATTGCCTCTATCTTGCTTTGGGTGGCTTCCATCTTTGATTCTAGCGAGGCTTCGATTCCGCTTCGCGTAGCTTCCATCTTTGATTCTAGCGAGGCTTCCATCCGCAGTAGCATCTCGATGATATGTTGGGAGTTGGTACCACTGAGGCTAGCTGCTTCGTTGACCCGTTCTGCTTCTCCCAGAGATACCTGTTGCGCGCTGGTCTCATTGGCTTGCCCCCCGCTGTTCGGTAGACTGGTTTCTTCACGTGGACTTAACGGGAGATCGCACCGGGAACAAACCTGTCTAGCTGTGCCGACGTTTTCACTTTCTGGGAACTCCTCGCTGCAGACATCGCAAATCACCCTTACGTCACTCATGTTCAAATTCTCGATGCGGCGGTTGCGCAATTTCATGAAATCAAATATTCAACCCTCGGTCGATTCTCAATGCTCGCTGACAAGCGTAAACGTAAGCGCTCACGATATATACCAATATATATATTTAAACAATTCACAAACGAAAAAAGATAAGGGCGGTCGATTCCCCTTTTGCCAGAACTCAACTTAACGCCTAATGCCAAATGCCAAACAAAAATTTTAAAATGCCTAACGCCTTAAGTAGCTGCCCTACTACCTTGACAAAAATAAACGCCTAATGTCTAAATTACCACCTCACGTCAAAATAAAACAATAAAATCTCACAATGAAACACAGTTACATGCCACCAAAATACGCCTGACGTAGCCCTTACAAAAACGACATATACCTCTGCACTGAGGGTGCTTTCGATTTAAAATATACCGGTCCCTGTGTTCGCGGCGCCAAAAATGTATGTTACGCCCTCCCTTGCCCGGGAAAACAAATGCTACCACTACCTAGATAGAGGCGGCAAAATCTCCCTCGGACAAGCGAAATAGCGTTACGGTCCAGGTTAAGTTCGTGTGTAGGAACCGGTGACCAACAGTGTATAGTAATAAGCCATATCGAATAAAAACAAAGACATATGTACTTTCAAATTACCACCTCTTTACCTGTAGCCGGGAAGCGGCTAGCTGCATACCTGAAAATCACGGGTAGCGACATGCATACGAAAATGATATAGCCCAAAATTAACATGAAAATAAAAAGTATATTCTATTCATAACCAACAAAAATGGAATTATTACAGGTCCCCACACTTGCACTCTCACATTCTCTCTCAGATTCAATCCTCATGGGGTCATCGACACAAGAAATTATACATGACATGTACAGGTTTTATGACGACAAGCCCTAATTATTGCATTCTCAATTAATTTTATCTTACTTTTTGTCTAATCAGGTCATTTGTGATTTTGCTCCAGTGCTACTTAAATCCTAGCCAGCCCTTACTTAAGTTCACCTTTTGTTTTTTAAAAAAGAAACTAGTCGGCGCGGTGACAATACATTACTTGACCAGTATAAACAAAGGCGTCTCAACGGCAATTACATTCACGTGGGCGGACGTTTTCCTTTTACAAGACCTCACGTGGTTTCAAACATAACAAATAACCTCCGTTGAGTGACGCAAACATATACTCTCTAGCAGGCGGGACTTAAACACTTCGCCGCGACGAGCAATTCACATTACCAGGCAAATACTTTAACAAACAATCACATATGCGACCTGACGTAGCTAGCAGCGACACAGCACTGACACATAAAAATGAACAAACCTCAAGTAGATTATGCAATTAAGCGGGCGGCGCTTTACTCTAATAGTACGCACTTTAAACAAATACAAAGGAGCACAAACAACAATGAATTTAAGATCATAAAAAAATATCACAAGGAATAAGAAAAATTGACCTGAGACGAATAGATTACAAATGACAAGCGCGACGGGAGTTTGGTATGAAGTTCGAGTTGAGTGGGCGTTTTCAAAATGTCGACGAATTTCAAGGGCGTTCTCTAAATCAATCGGGCCGTCACGTGTTAAGGTTCACACAGATGAATTCTTTACCATCTCTCAGCTTCCGGGGTGCATCCTGGCGTCTTTATGGGCGATTGAAAACACATAGTATCCACGCGAAAGGTTTCCTTGGTCGTGACGATGAAGATGCAAAAAGGGTTCAAACACCTAGTTCCCCGGCTCCTCTTCCTCTCGGGATCGGTGGATCTCCGTGGTATGGCGCGGTTCGGACGTCGCATCTGAGCGGTCGTTGTAGGCGTCGTCGGGGCGTCAACATCTCTCTCTACGTCTCTCTGTCGCGGCTGGTAGGCGTCGTCGGCGTCGTCGGGGCGTCAACGTGGCGGATGGTAGGCGTCGTCGGGGCGTCAACATCTCTCTCTACGTCTCTCTGTCGCGGCCGGTAGGCGTCGTCGGGGCGTCAACGTGGCGGATGGTAGGCATCGTCGGCGTATCAATAGGGCGGCGTTCGACGTTCTCTCTCTCTCCATGGCGGCGGATAGGCATCATCGGCGTAGTTTCTTCTGACATCGGGCGAATCGACGTAACGCCCTCATCTCTCTTCTCCCTCTAGCCCGCCATAGTTTCCGGTGTTCCTCGTTTCTCAAAAATTATAAATGGCGTAAGGTAATCACGGAAACACGGTTTCGCTTCAACTTCCCCCAGCGGTTGAGGTAGGCGCACTCGTGTAGACTTACTGCCTATCACACACACTGGTGTTCGCACAACACAACAAAGTCCACTGTACACGAAAGGTAGCACGAAGGTGCTCTCGTTCCAAGAATTGCGGCAAAACTGTATATGGAGAGGTAGCACGGAGCTGCTCTCGCTACAAGGATCGCGGTAAGACTGTGTATCGAAAAACCATGTCCTTCGTTTTATTTGGATTTTGAAAAAGGACGCTAGGCGCACGTTGGAGTGACGCTTCCGGAGAGGTTATTCCACCACGCTCTATTGTCTCCAAACTAGGACGGACCGTGTCCGAAGTTTACTTGTGCGGATTAAGCTTCCGCCTGGCTGTCGCCCATAGCTCAATTGCAATCGCTGTCCACAAACTGATCAATTAGAACCGATTTCATCTGGCGTCCGTAATTGTCGCTTGATCGTGACGAAACTCCACACATCCGTCCTTGCACACATGCCGCTGCGCTGGTATACGTTTCACATGAATCTGACCGTTGGAAACCGAGATATTTAAATGTTTGTCATTACGGTCGAATTTCCTAAGCTTTAGACGCATAGCGTGACCCTTCAGGTGCTCACCCTTAACACACGCGAACGTCTCGTTCCTCCCGTCGGCTTGGCTAAAATCAAATATGTAATCTTACAAATTAAAACACTCAACACTTTGAATCAACACGTCTTTTTACCGCTACATACATGAATAATAATGATAATAATAATAATGACGGTAAATCTGACTGTCACACTCCGTCGTTGTTTCGTGTGACACTGTTATCCGTACCTCACATAGGCCTATTTATTTTTTTCGCTGCTATACTCTATTTTCATTTATCTCAAATCAGAGGTCTTTTTCCACAGGACCCTTATTGTTGATCTTTCCTTCGTGAATTCCTTGTTTTTTTTTGTATGAGTGTTTTCACATTCATCATTTTAGTTTGAATATACTGAGTACTTTTTCTTCCAGCGGTGTTCAATACAAGAGCATGCCCATAAAAAAAATCGGGAGGGGTTTTGACAGGATCATATAAATTCCCATACACACATTTATTAGAAGTGTGGTGAACCCTAGAGCCGCTCCATATAGGAATAGGAACATTGCTTGAAAAATTCCCCAATTGATATCGCCCATCCCGAAAAACGAATCCGGGTCTCCGCATGGCAGTCAGACGCTCTAGCTACTGGATTGTAGCTACACTTCTCATGTCTATCTATCTAGCTATCAATATGTGCATATGTATACCCAGTGCTTTTTTCTGGCAGTACGCAACGGTACGCCGAACCGGCATCTTTTTATAGCTGTTATTACTAGCGTGTTCGGGAAAAGCCCTAAACTCAAAAAAGAAAATTTTACAGCAGGCAGTTATTTATGTTAATTCTGTTAAAAGGAAACATTACAGGCATGATATGCATGTTGGATCATCAGTGTTAAGAATCTTTACGTATGGCCAATATACCGGGTGTCCCATAAGTCTGGAACCATAGGAGCAGAACAATGGAAGTTCATGTTAGGAACTTATTATTGTACAACGCAGTTCAAGAATGTGTTCAAAGTCCCCACCAGCAAAATAACTTGGATTCGCTCCTCCTTAGTCAGTGCCATGGTTTACCTGTAACAGAAAAATGGCTAATATGAACAATACCTATGGTTCCAGTCTTATGTAACATCCGGTATATTTATACGTATAATATTTTCTGTAATTGATTCACTGTGACTTAAATGAAAGCAAGAGAAAATTGCAGTTTGTGAGTCAAGTGCTTTTTCCCGAAAACCCTAGATTTATGAACATACCAGAGTACTTCTTATGATGAACACAAGAACAAACCGACTTGGAGAGTGCCAGAACTTCTCTTACCTTTATATATAAAAAACACCACTGTAAATGTGTAAATACAGTGCCATTGCTACAGATACACATATATTTATGGATACTATATTTTTTAGATCAATAGTATGGTATATGAAGGATCTCCCTAAACTGCTCCGTCTCTTGCAAGTAATGCCTATTTGTTTTCCATCTTGGTGTGCGGTGTGTTTTCGTTCCACTTTTGTATGTTACCCTTAGGTAAATGCGTGGTTGAACAAAAGTTAATGAAATCCGCTCCCTTCCGGCTGCTCCCTCTGCAAGCCTCGAGAACGCGGTTGACAACCAATTCCAGCCCTCCGTGGAGCCCCCCAACCCAACAGGAGCGCAGGTGTTATTGCGGGGGAACATCGCGCATCCCGTCTCCAGAGATACGGGAGCCAGCGGTACCCCGTTATGATCCATTCTGAATGTTTGCGCTGCAGAGCTAAATGGCGCATTCGGGATAATTTCCTTGGTCCAATTAATTAAAAGGAGGAGGGGGGCTATCTTCAACCCGCGACGGTGAGCAATTTACAAATGGCTGAGGTGGGTGTTTCCGTGGCTGTCTATAGGCAATAAGGATGTCCCTGTATATTTTCATTAGCCCGGACCTCCTGCCTGCTTTTGGGGACGGGGGACGTTATCTGAATTCAACCCTGGGAGTGCTTCGCATGTTAAGAGGTGGATGGTGGTCGTTCTAATCCCACAGCCACCTCCCCCCTTCTATTCTAAAACTAACTTAAAATTAAGATTTCCGGAAGGGGCTGGACCAAATGACTTTTTATGCACGGAAAATGCATTTTTCTTCCATAATTGTACCTGTATGTTCTGTTTTATTTTGCTTTTTTTTTTTTCTAACTTCCCTATATTTTAGTGCTACGAGTATTACCGAGATCGTGACAGCCTTTTAAAAATCGAGACGAAAACGAAACCAGATCCTATAAGGCAATACCGAGAACGATAAATCAAGGTGTCACTCTCGTACGAGACTTGTATGATGTTTGAAAACTTTAAGACGCCTAAGTAACTATTTTCACGCCGTCATAGAATTCCTTCTCTGCGGCATCTTCAGAAACCTGACATCCTGACTACTTTGAACATTCAGTTACTGCAGACCCGACGCGATATGGCCGATATGAAATTTTTCTATAAAAACATCAATGGGAAATTAAGATCTGAATTTCTTCTTACAGAATTCAACTTCAGAGTTCCCTCTCGATCGACCCGAAACAGTGAATTGTTCTACAACTCTACCGCTAGGCTTTTCCTTATACAGTATGCTCTATTCCACAGGCTACAATAAACTACCCACAAACATAGACATTTTTGCCCCTGAAAGCATTTTCCGATCTTCTTTAATAATGAATAGGTAAATCTTTGTTTGTTTCCTTGTTTATGTCTTATGTTTATATTTAACCTCTCTTGTTTTTACCTAAAACCATCTTGACTTGTTCTTGTTATTTGTTAGAGTTTTCAGTGTAAAATGGCCTTAAAAAAATGGCCTTAAAAGTGCTATATCTGAAACTTTGAATAAATAAATAAATAAATAACGAGTAAAACTGCAAAATTGTATCTGAAGGAAAATTACCTTACTATTAGGATAAACGAAGAGGATATCTACCTAATTATTTACAGTTTTGTTATGTGTATTGTTTATAATAACTACGACTTTAATCCATTAGTTGTAACTGAACCTGTTCAGCGTGGTTGCATAGTTTCAGGATATAATTCCTTTTTTGAGGGTACATATCATCGAAGGGAGGCTACCGACAGAAAAAGGTTTTGAGAAAAAATATTTGACTTTTATTAAGTGTGATTTGCAATCATTTATTGATTTTTCTTGCTTATACTTTACTTGTATAATGACTAAGAACCAGATATCTACGTATATAACCAAAACGTGCGAAGTATGTACACAAATATGCAAAATAAGTCACTGAAATATGTAAAAAAAATTAAAAAATACAAATATATAAAAAATGTGTACTAATATTTTTGATAATCTTCAATCATTTCCTTCCTCCTTCCTCTTTTCAAATTAAAAAGAAAATCCAGTAGATTTGTTGAAGTTCCGTCAGAGTCTTTTGACATGCTGCAACTAGTCCCAGAATCAGCAGAAATTGTTTGACAAATATCGGCAATAATGAAGAACAAATACACATCATATTTTGAATGTTTGTTCCACAAATATTTCTGCATTACTCAATGAGAACCCTAACATCGTAATTCACCTATGTTTTAAATTTTTGCTTGGCTACATACCAAGGAAAATATGTAAATACACGAAAGTGTGAACCCGTATTATTTCTAAAAATGAAGAATAAATGCTTGCATTAGTGATGCTCTTTTGGTTTGATATTCATTGATTTATCCACACACTCCGACACCCTCCATAATGTAACATCCCTTAATTTAATTTCTTTCCAACACCTCTAAAATTTTTCTCGATAGCCCAACTTATGTTCATTTTGGTACTGTGTTAACCGTAAAACTTGCAATATTTTACCGTTACAATTACCGTTAATTTTAGAAAAACAGGACATTTATTTATTAAATTTAGGCGTATCTTGCGTAAAGATAGATAATGATTTTAAATTGTAGTTGAATGAGCGATAAATATATTTGTAAGAACTCTATCATTAAAATTGTGCTAATTATAGTCGAGTCAAGCTAATTCCCGGCGCGGGATACGCCTTTATGACAGTGACCTTCTGTTGCCGCGTTTACCTACGAAGGAACTTGCGGTCAAACAGCCAATTAGACCTACCGCTGCCTTCCTCTTTGGGCAACAAGCGGCAACTTTTGACACCCTCCTCCCTGACGCAGCCAGCCGGGAAACAGGATTTTGTCAAAATAGCCGTTCGGCGTTCTGTACTGTGAATGGGGGCCGGTTCGTATGGCGATACTACTATAGGTTAACTATGTAATGTCCGTCAATACTTTAAAAACGGCCATGGTCACTTGTTTTAGACCGTCACTTATCCATCAACATTTTAGAGCCTAAAAACGACCTACCGCAGAAACTCCTTGTTATGGTGAATCTTAAAGAAGAAGTAAGTAGTACTATTGTATTACGTTAAGTGACATTTTTATATAGTTTTGATTGTAAATAATATTACACTTACACCGGGGATACTTGCATAGGTTTGACATACTCATGGTATAGACTGTGAATACAAATTATCAAGATGATAAAATCTACAACACTTCTTTGTGTGTAGTGTACGGCGAGATGTATTGGAACAATGTAACAGAGACAGGATAAAGCATACATAACTACCAAAAACGGATTTAGAGGGGGTCCAGGGATCTGAACTCCCCCTCCTGAAAGACTTACCAATTACAAAAAATAAGTAATGAAAATATGTTTGTTTAGCATTTGTTGCATAATCTAGTGCACGGTAGTCTCGGAAACTGAAGAATATGCAGTTGAGACACAGAAAGGAGGTACGCCAGCTGACGCTGAGGCAGGTATTAAGCAAAAGTAATTACAGCAAGTCCGTATTAACGATAGGCAATAAACAAACCCACGGGGACGCAAAGTGGGGGAAGATATCCGTGTCTTTCTCCGGCCGAGAGGAGATCCCTAGTACGTGATTTGGGAACGTACAGGTGCGGATGACAGCCGATGGATGTATGGCGAAAATATGCGACCATAAAAGCTCAGGTAACATCTACGCATGGCAAAAATCCATTCCTTCCTACTGGAACTCAAGAGCTCACGTTAGAACATTCTTTTGTCAAAAAATGTGACTTGATTTTTAATTAGTAAACGTGGGCGCTGTGTAAAAATTTCTTATGGAGGAGAATTCTTCAATACACGCTTAATGATACTGGAGATAATTCAAAAAGTATGTGTAAAGATGCCGATATCAACCCTATCTATTAATAGATTTATTACAGAGCCGCGGTGGTCCAGTCGGTGTCTGCCTTCGTGGCGGAGTGGTCAGCACAGAGACTACGCCGCCAAGGGTCCCGGGTTCGAATCCCTCGTAAGGTATGTTTATGTTGAGACATTGTGAGGTAAGTAGATACTAAGCGAAGAAGAAAGAAGTCAGCATAATAACCAAGCTTTAAAAAAGTCAGTAGTGCGTATCGACTGCCATACGATAGTCCCAATTTTGGTTCCCTGGACGGGTGTTTCAAGTAGGAATATTTCTAGCAATGGCGTTGCATGGTGCGGCTCTGGCTCTGAGGTTTACCTGACCTTCAATAAGTTACCTGGGAGGGAATATAGGCGGCCATAGCGGTGTGCTGTTCACATCACCTCCACAAGAAGACCGAGATTGTGAATGTATTGTAATGTGCAGGGGATATCTTTACCTTTTATTAACAGAATTATTGTGTTACGACCAGTATAAATACTTTGCTATAGCTCTTTTCAGTTCTTACGGCGGGCGCTCTAGAAGCTGGCAGGGGAAGTGGGGAGCGGGGAAGCGACCAATCCAGCGCGATAAGAAACGCAGCAGCCAGTAGAACGAGGTTCACGTAGTGCTTTTTCCGGCAGCGTCGTGTCTCTTGGCGCCACTGCTGTTGTCTCCCTTGACAGAACTAGGACCGGCCGCCGTAAGAACTGAAAAGAGCTATAACATGCTCGTGTTGGAAAAACCCTATTGTAGATAAATGTGTTAGATATAAAACGCCCTCAAGACCAGAAGTAATCACAAGATATCCAGGCAGCCGGAGTTCTGTTAAAAGAACGCATACACTACTCTCCATTCCAGAAAGACTGATACAACGACGATGGGACTTGCTGCACTGACCAAGCAACTCAATGACCTCCAAGGACTATTGTGCCGACACACACATACAATAGCATACAGACGCGCTAATACAGAACGTCCTCGTACAACGCCGACAAACATTTACGTACAAAGTTGACAGGCGAAATGATGGCCTAAGCCCTTCAATTTTCGCTGCCATTCACCCAGTGTAAAAATTACCATTTTAAATTAATTTAACCGTTGCTAAATTTTAATGGTAGGATATTGTCAATCTTATAGTAGCTTCTAACAGTGCGTGGAGAGATCATATAGCCAGGATTTTTTTTTTTTTTGTAACAGTAGCTTTTCTTTGTGTAGTCATATTAAGCAATTTGTTTCTGAAGTATTTACAAATCACTTCCACCTTACGTCCGTTCTGCCGCGTATACCTAAAATAGTCACACCCTAACCCTGCCTAAAAATCGTCCCTAAAATTCACGATAAAATATTGAGGAGCTATTTGCATCTGGCATGTGGAGAAAGAAATACACAACCTAGAATACACCGGAGTTTATCTTCAATATTCTAGCGCTTAAAGAACTAAAGTAAACGCACATTACTTGTAACTGTATTCCATGCGTTTAGTATGTAAACTGAAGGTCCAGCTGGACCGTAAACCCACAAACAAGATAGTCTTTGTCACTCAATTAACCCTTCGAGTACATCCTTTCGTGTGATATGTTCTCGAGACAGGAAACGTGAAAAATAATTCAATTAAGTGTATTCGAAGCGGGACGAATTGAATGTCGTTCAGGAAATAAATCAGGCAGAAGGAACCTGAAAACCGAACTGAAACTGGTCAGGTGGAAGGCGTCTGAAACTGCAATTAAGGGAGTGGCCCTCAGACTTTACCATCTGAAACATTTTTTGGGCATCTGCGAATGGTTGGCAATCGGGTCCAAGAAAAATCAGGTAAAAAAAAAAAGATTGGGAAAAACATGAAGGTTCACATAAGATGCTTTTACGTGATATAAATACTAGATTCTAGTTTCTTCTCCTTCATTCTTTTGCACTTGAGAATCTTCAGTTTACATCTTCATTCCTTCTTCTTGGCGAACGTCACAATTAGCCCGAGAGGAAGATCGTAGGAAGAGTGGCGAGATAAGAACTCCGCTCTAGATCGGGACAAGTGCTACCGATGCATGCTTTCCCATGCATTGTCCGGTCGATATTTCAAGCCATACAGGTTTCCGCAGACAAGTATCGCCGGTTGAAGTTGATACATTTTTGCACTTACAACGGCGTTGTTGTGTATCGAGCTGCTGGTGTGCAGGAATTGGTGCCCTGGGGGAAAGTTCAGTTCAATTCCAGCGTAGGTGCCTGGAGAAACACCTGCTTCCAACGGGGTAGGAGCAAGAGATGCAGAAGTATTTTAAAACTGTAGTTATATTGGCTAGCTGTCAACTAGCGCCTGGAAAGCAACGAATTGGGGATTTTTTCAGTTGTGTTCGACTGACATCGTTTACTTTCGTGCCTCAAGTAGCCGAACGCTGCTCGTGGAATAAATAAATGAATGCCATACGCACCATATGTTGCGAAACCTACTGTAAGCCCATATTTTCAATTAAATAAAAGAGGAAACAAAGTTCAAGAAGTATTCAAAAGAAAATTATGACGCAGAACACACAAACAGGCAGAATTAGAACTTGTCGACTATGCTACTGGACAGGCGATGTTATTTGTCCAGCGTTTACTTCGTGGCTGAGATTGCAGCCCCACCGTGAAACACACTCAAGAAGGCGTAAATAAATAGCCATCAAGGTCAGCAGCCAGTTGGACTGGCTGTCAGTATAGATGAAGTTTATGCAGCAGGACATACAGCAGTGTCTATGAATGTATGCTTCAAAACAAGCACGTCAGATTTGGTACTTATATTCTTGGACCATTTACTCTCAATTATACAAAAAATAATAACTTTCACATTACTAAAAAGGAAATTTTACTCAGGCATCCCTTCTTACAACTTGTTATCAAATAATTCTAAAATATTGACAGATCCAAGACATTTAAAACTTTTTTTTTATGTAAAATAATTTTAGGGAATAAATCCTTGATGTGGTAAATTTATGCTGAAAACTACAGTGTATATACTTAATATTGTACAGAGTTAATATTGTAACTCTAAAAATGCGTTGTTCTTATGTATTAAATGAACTTTGTGTCATTACAAAGTTATACAAAAACATGTTATAATTTGTGATGTACAGTTCAAGCAGCCGTGCATCTCTGCATCACCCTGAGGGGTCACCAATTCCCAACAAATTTACAGTTTAAACTCAAGCATCTACAACACTAATGCTTATCATTATTATTATTATGACCATCATCATTTCTAATTTATTAATTGTTTACAGTGGGTTGCATATAAATGCGTTGTATTATTTACGGGTTTGAATCCTCGTTCAGTTTGCAAAAAGCATTTGTATTTTGTTTATTTTACGTTGCTTTTCTACTTCCCTGGTTGATCATGAGGATCAATGATGAATTGGTAAAGTAAATGAAGGAACAAACACAATTAAATAAATGTTCATATCTTACGAAGGATTTTAACCTGTCAACCATTCCCCCACAGAGGCTTTACAAGTAAAGAAAGAAAGAAAGGCGTTAATTTTAATAATTACATAACATAGACTACATGGTGAACTCACACAATTTTTCCTAATGAAATATATTTAATGTATTCCATGTGTTATTTTTTTTGTACGTACAGGCGCATTAGAATATGGTAGACCCATATTATATTATAATTTTATTGTAAAAACATAGCGATTAATGTATCGCAAAGTGAAGTCTAATATGAGGCCAAATTTATTTTGTTTTATGTCACTCATTTTAACGGTACCAATTTTCCTTACATTGTATAAATAACACGTTACTGACACAAGTGCGGAAAATATAACGCGTTTCTTGCGTTATGATCCTCCTCACTAACCTATTGGATACTTCATACGCAAGCACTTCTGTGGTGTCCACTCAAAATAAGGAAACATACAGACATAGCCGATAAAACACAAGAAGACACATGTAATAGCAATTACTATTCATAAACGTCACATTTATCATATTTCCTTTTTGTACACACTTCACAACAAAAGAACATCAAAAGCATACTGATCGACCCTTCTTTTTATGTACTGATAACGTGTGACGACGTAAAATAACCGAAAAGGGTTGATAGATAGAAACAGGAGAGAAAAACAGAAGAGGTCCTGGGGGTCGGGAGGAGGGGTCGAACGGGTCCGTGGCCCCCTCCCCCCCGAAAATTGGTACCATTCATTCCAAGTTACAAAAAAGCAGAAGCTTGTTATTTCTATTGTTAATTGTTAATAACACAAATAAAGTTAATTTATTTAGTATTCGAAACAGAATAGCCAAACTGAAAACTGCATTAGATCGAAAAAAATTCATGTAAAATACAGAAACTATATTCCTTTTCCGGAATGTCTGGAGTAAGAGAACGCGAACGCGTTCGGGGCGCACGTTGCGGGTGTGTGCCTCGTCCAATGAACGCGCGGAGGGGAGGGGTCACGCGAGAAGGCGGGACTCGACTGGTCCAGTAGTTCTGTAGTAAACATGACAGCTCGCAAGCCTACTAGGGGAATTCTGCATTCTGCACCCTTCCCCACCTAGTCTGGCCCCGCCCACAAGCTTTCGCCTCTGCGCGTCGCTACTCCAGACATTCCGGAAAAGGAATATAGGTTATATTTTCTTCTTCTAACATTGAATCCAAATAATAAAGGGTTTCACATTTCCAAAATTCCAAAAAATATAGTTTTATGTAAGAGATCACACAAAATGAACTTTATGAATAAAATTCTCCATAACTTTTGAATAATTTTTCTTGAACGATGTGTGTAAAAGTTAATAACAGTGACTATGAACTGCAGTACACTAACTGTATGAAATGTAAAAAATAATAGAAAACAGTTGTGCTGGATATTCATTCATCTGGTGGATCGAGTAGCAAAGTCTCACCATTTATATAATAATAATAATAATAATAATAATAATAATTGTGAATAAAATGTATTTTTATTAATTTACAGTAATTATTGAAAATTACAATTATAACCGTGGTATTATTTATTATTGTTATTATTTCTGCTAATCAAGTTTTATTAAATGACCTGACCCCCGTCCCCCTAAAAAAAATTCTGCCGACGCCTATGGAAGGGGTATACATTTCTTATCACAATGATTAGCACATTTGCATAAGTCATTTTGCAATAACATATCTTTCCTTTGTTCTTTCTTAGGAGGAAACTTCGTCAGGAAGAAAAGTCCAATTAAACAGCGAAGTAATTAAAAGACTCAGACGAATATAGCAGCCGAGGTAAGTGATGATAATCCTTGTTAATTCTGAACAATAGTAACATTAAACTCTGCCGTGGCGGACAGTCTGGCAATTACAGCTACCGTTCGACAAGGAGGAAAGAAACGGCTTGGTCTGCACGGGACAGGAAGGTATAATGCGCCTTTTTTTCCCCACAGAGTTGAGGGAAGGGGGATTTTCAAAGTACCCATGGCTTATGTGACGTCGCCCCCTCTCTCTTATGGAAAGAGAGGGGGGGACTTTTCCGCCACATGCAATCCGCACATTAATTACATTCTGTCAGGACCCCCCGGGGGCATCACCCCGGTCTCGACGTCACGTTTTTACAGCGGGGCCGGCCCCCTGCCGTGCGCCTTGACTTGTGGTAATATGGAGGAGTCAGGCAGTGGCTAGAACGTGGAGGTAATAACACGGTGGGGGCGGGGGCGACGTGAGTGACAGCTGCTGAGTACGAAGCCGCTTACAACCTCTGGTCCAATCGTCGCTAGCAGAGACGGAGATAGGTAGAACGATATACCGTGTTGCGTCGTTCCGCCATTGGACGGCAGCCATGCTTAAAAATAAAAGAAAAAAAGAATAACGTGGAGTAAGTTTCACAAAGGTGCAAGTACCGAAGGAAGTAGCTGAGCAGAGAAGGGGGGGACCGTGTGCTCACATTAATATTTTGCACCCGCAAGGTAATCTACAATTTCCATCTTTACCTTGCATTAAAATGAGACTCAAGGAAAGCTTGATGGTCGGCACGATAATAGTGCTGGGAATATTCAACATGCGTAGTTTATTTTCTTTTTCCGTAATGCCTGCTTCAGTGTAGGTTCTTTTTATGTATGTGCGTACCGCAATTATAGTTCCTGCAGTAATTACTCGCTGTTCGTGAAATGAAGTGAAAACAGCTTTATTCCACATGCGTATGTGGTACTTTCCTGCTTGTGTTTTAGCCTTGGTACAGTAGCGCCAGAGCGTCTGTGAACTCGAAAAAACGTGCAAACTACAAGCTTCCCCATTACTAACGCATTTGACACTAACGCCACCACTTCCAGTCCAGAGTTACAAAGGTGGTGGTGGATCAGTACCATCCCCAGTTTTCTACTTTTGTATAACTTTCTAAGCATACCTTTCCCTCTTTCTGTGTCCTCAATCTCTTCTTTCAAGTTATTCGGGTTCCTTATTTCTTCTAACTAACTCTCTAGCCTTCTTAAACCCGAAGGTTTATGGCTGCAGCAACATAAGCCTTCCATCTGTCCATATCCTGGGCAAGATCAATCCAATCTTTTCCATCCTTACCGATTTCCTTTAGGTTCGTTCATCTCAACGTTATCCTTCAATCTTCGTCTTGGTCATCCTGCAGGTCTTTTACCATCAGGTTTTGCAACAAGAATCCTGTAAACTACTCTTTCCTCTCCCATTCGTGCCACATGGCCTGCCCACCTAAGTCTTCTTGATTTAATCATTCTAATAATAATTGGACATGAATACAAATTATGTAGTTCTAAATTATGTAACCTTCTCCACTCACCTGACTCCTCATCCCTTTTAGGCCCAAATATTTTCCAAAGGATCTTATTTTCAAATACTCTCAATTTATGTTCCTCTTTCAATGTAAGTGACCAATATGATCCATATAATACTACAGGCAAAATCACTGTTTTGTATATTTTAACTTTTAGTTTCTTAGATATTAAACGAGAAGACAAAAGTTTATGAAGAGAAAAGTAACATCCGTTTCTTGAATTAAGAATGCTATTTATTTTCTCTTTAATATCATTTTCATTTGTTAGTATTACTCCTAAGTATTTGAATTTGGAAACTGGTTCAAACGAGTTGTTATCAATAATTAGATTTTGATTATTACCTAACACTTGGTTTCGGCCTGTAAGCATATATTTAGTTTTCTCCTTGTTAACTTCCAAACCTATCTCTTTAGCAGTTTTGAAAAATATTTTAGCATTATTTTTAATTGTATTCACATCATCCCCCAGTAAGTCTACATCATCTGCATATGCTAACAGCTGAGTCACACCATTTAATTTTAGTCCTTCGTTAGTTTCATTTACCTTCCTTACAGCGTATTCTAATGCAAAATTAAAGAGCAATGGAGATAATGCATCTCCTTGTTTTAACCCATCATAAATTGTAAATTTGTCAGACATATTAATATCCACTCGAATTTTACTATCTGTTTCACTGGTGCATACTTTTATCATATTACCAAGCTTCTTAGGTATTCCAAACTCTACTAATATATTATATAATTTATCTCTTTTGACTGAATCATCTGGTTTTTTAAAATCAATGAATAGCTCATGAACATTTTGATTATATTCCCACTTTTTCTCAGGTGTCTGTCTGATGTGAAAAATTTGATCTGTTGTTGATCTGTTACGTTTAAATCCAGATTGATAATGACCTATAATTTCATTAGTGACGCCAACTTTTGAAAAATATTGTGTAGGCTGAAGTCTGAGATTTGTTTTAAAAATGTATGGATTAATATCTGTCATAAGTAGGCTGAAGATTTGCCTTTCTTTGTTCCTGGGTTAGAAAATGTAGGCTGAATATTTATCTTTCTTCGTTCCTGGGTTAAAAAATGTTGGCTGAAGATGCCTAGTATGTTTGTGTAGTAGTTGTACTGTCTAGTATGTTTGTTTTGTCTTGCGTAGTAGTTGTGCTGTCTAATTTGTTTGTGTTTGTCTTGTGTAGTAGTTGTGGTGTGTAGTTTGTTTATGTTTATATTGTGTAGTAGTTGTGGTATGTTTGTGTTTATATTGTGTTATAGTTGTGATGTGTTCGTGTGTGTCTTGTGTAGTAGTTGTGCTGTCTAATGTGTTTGTGTTCGTCTTGTGTAGTAATTGTGTTGTCTAATATGTTTGTGTTTGTCTTGTGTAGTAGTTCCTCCATTCTTATTGGGGGTTAGGCGTAGAGCTGACAACTCTGCGCTGTAAAAAGACATGTCAAGAAACAGCAATAGCTATGATGCCATGGATGTTCCCAAGGTAAAATATTCCGGAGGTAAAATAGTCCCCCGTTCGGATCTCCGGGTAAGGACTACTTTGGGAGGTCCCTGGACTAAGGATAAGATCTACATTAGGAATAAGGATATTAAATTAGGCACCTGGATGTTCTGAGCCTTTACCGGCCTGGGGCATTTCAGTGTACAGTTAATGAGATAGTTAAGTATAAATTAAATGTAGTAGCTGTCCAGGAAGTTAGGTGGCCAGGAGAAGGGAATTGTAAAACTAAAAATTATACTTTTTTCTATGGTGGTACTGAAAATCATAATTTTGGAACAGGCTTTTTCATAAATAATAGAATTATCTCGGCTCTTAAAACAGTAGACTTTATTAATGATAGGATATCATATGCAGTTTTACAGGGTAGGTGGTGTAAAATTATTTTAATAAACATACATGCACCAACGGAAAATAAAGATGATAATACTAAAGATGATTTTTATACAGAGTTAGAACAGGTCTTTGATAAATTTTCTCAGTATGATATGAAAATTCTGTTAGGTGACTGTAATGCACAGATTGGCAAAGAGAGACATTTAAACCCACGATTGGTAAAGAAAGTCTTCATGAATTAAGTAATGATAATGGTATAAGATTGATTACTTTTGCAACCTCAAAGAATTTAATTGTGAAAAGTACCACTTTTAAACATAAAGATATCCATAAATATACCTGGTCTTCTCCAGATGGTAAAACTCATAATCAGATAGATCATATTCTCATTGATAAGAGAAGGCATACTAGTATAATTGACGTTCGTACACATAGAGGTGCTGACTGTGCCAGTGACCATTATTTAGTAATTGCTAAATTAAGAGAAAGACTCTCAGTGATAAATCATAAGCAACAAAATCTAAAAGTTATAAAATTTGATACAAGAAAGTTTACTGATGAAAGAATTAAGAAAGATTACCAAATTGAACTGTCAAATAGATTTGATGTTTTGCAGGATTTAAATGATGATGAAAATATAAATGAAACAGACGTAAATAAGAATTGGGAGCACATACGTAATGCAATGGAATCAGCAGCTAAAGAAAGTATAGGATACCATAAACCAAGAAAAAGTAAGTCGTGGTTTGATAATCAATGTCATAATCTAGTAGAAATAAGAAATCAGGCTAGACTTAGGTGGTTAAATAACTCTGATAAAAATCTAAACAGAATAAAGCGAGAAGTTAACCGCACGTTTAAAAGTAAAAAAAGAGATTACTTGAAAAGCAAAATTAACGAAATTGAAACAAAGAGCAAAAATAAAAATATCAGAGATTTATATAAAGGTGTAAATGAGTTTAGAAAGGGGTGGCAACCTAAAGTAAACTTGATAAAAGATAAAGACGGTGATTTTCTAGCTGACCCAAGCGATATTCTAAATAGATGGAAGAACTACTTTAATGACCTTTTAAATGTCCATGTAGGAGATAAATCAGAAGTAAATGAAGTCCACACAGCAGAACCTTTAGTTCCAGAACCTAACTTGACTGAAGTTAAAGATGCTATTAAAAGGCTAAAGAATAACAAAGCACCTGGCATTGATTTAATACCAGCTGAGTTAATTAAATATGGTGGAAATTCGTTAATATGTCAAATTCATAAATTAATTTGTTTAATATGGAATAAAGAAGAAATCCCTCAACAGTGGAAAGAATCCTTAATTGTTCCTGTGTTTAAAAAAGGTGATAAAATGAACTGCAATAATTACCGTGGAATTTCTCTACTCTCAACAACATATAAAATATTATCTTACATTCTTTTAACAAGACTAACCCCATATGCTAATGAAATTATAGGTGATTATCAATGTGGATTTAAACGTAACAGATCAACTACAGATCAAATTTTTCACATCAGACAGACACTTGAAAAAAAGTGGGAATATAATCAAAATGTCCATCAGCTATTCATTGATTTCAAAAAAGCATATGATTCGGTCAAAAGAGATAAATTATATAATATATTAGTCGAGTTTGGAATACCTAAGAAGCTTGTTAGTATGATAAAAGTATGCACCAGTGAAACAGAAAGTAAAATTCGTGTGGGTATTAATATGTCTGACAAATTTACAATTCATGATGGGTTAAAACAAGGAGATGCATTATCTCCATTGCTCTTTAATTTTGCCTTAGAATATGCTGTAAGGAAGGTAAAATAAACTAACGAAGGACTAAAATTAAATGGTGTGACTCAGTTGTTAGCATATGCAGATGATGTAGACTTACTGGGGGATGATGTGAATACAATTAATAATGCTAAAATATTTTTCAAAACTGCTAAAGAGATAGGTTTGGAAGTTAACAAGGAGAAAACTAAATATATGCTTACAGGCCGAAACCAAGTGTTAGGTAATAATCAAAATCTAATTATTGATAACAACTCGTTTGAACCAGTTTCCAAATTCAAATACTTAGGAGTAATATTAACAAATGAAAATGATATTAAAGAGGAAATAAAAAGTAGGCTTAATTCAGGAAATGCATGTTACTTCTCTCTTCATAAACTTTTGTCTTCTCGTTTAATATCTAAGGAACTAAAAGTTGAAATATACAAAACAGTAATTTTGCCTGTAGTATTATATGGATGTGAAACTTGGTCCCTTACATTGAAAGAGGAACATAAATTGAGAGTATTTGAAAATAAGATCCTTAGGAAAATCATTGGACCTAAAAGGGATGAGGAGACAGGTGAGTGGAGAAGGTTACATAATTTAGAACTACATAATTTGTATTCATGTCCAGATATTATTAGAATAATTAAATCAAGAAGACTTAGGTGGGCAGGCCATGTGGTACGAATGGGAGAGGAAAGAAGAGTTTACAGGATTATTGTTGGGAAACCTGATGGTAAGAGACCTGTAGGAAGGCCAAGACGAAGATGGAGGAACAACGTTGAGATGGACCTAAGGGAAATCGGTAGGGATGGAAAAGAGTATATAGAACTTGCTCAAGATAGGGAAAGATGGAAGGCCTGTGTTGCTGCAGCCATGAACCTTCGGGTTTAAGAAGGCTAGGGAGTTAGTTAGTTTTCAGTTAGGCTGAAGATTTATCTTTCTTTTTTCCTGGGTTAAAAAATGTAGGCTGAAGATTTGCCTTTCTTTGTTCCTGGTTAGAAAATGTAGGCTGAAGATTTGCCATTCTTTGTTCCTGGGTTAGAAAATGTAGGCTGAAGATTTGCCTTTCTTTGTTCCTTGGTTAGATAATGTATGCTGAAGATTTGTATTTCTTTGTTCCTGGGTTAGAAAATGTAGGCTTTAGATTTGCCTTTCTTTGTTCCTGGGTTAGAAAATGTAGGCTTTAGATTTGCCTTTCTTTGTTCCTGGGTTAGAAAATGTATGCTGAAGATTTGCCTTTCCTTGTTCCTGGGTTAGAAAATGAAGGCTTTTTTGCTTAAAAATCAATTTCAGACCATTTCTAAGAGGAACACATGAGTTTTACATTGCTTGTTTTGCCCATTTTAGTCACAAGTGCCAATTTAGAAGAACTGCTTTGAGTGGCTAATGAGGGAAACTGATGAAAAATCCGTCGATGTTCATCGCTTTTAGTGGCTATCTTAAATTTTCGATCATAATATATATTCCCGCCTGGTAAAATATTCCATCTTGTTATCTAACACGTCCTTTATTTTGTTCCCTGCCCGAAAGGTCCAAAAAAGCAGATGTTTTGTCCATTTAATTTTATGTTTTTATCTTTACTAGTTATCAGAGAGAGATGGAAAAGTTATGTACACATGGAATCTGTTCTAGTTTTAATTCTTTCATAGTTCTTGCAACCAATCAAATTTCATATTTTTAATTGATACGGTTTCGGATATATCGACACATTAAAAATCTCAATTGTTGATCTTCAAGTGTTTGACTCCAGAGGCAAACGGACGTGACAATCAGATTAGTTTATGTGGCGTTAAACTACCTTTTACGAGATATTCATTTGTGGAAAATTTTACATTTGCTAGTTTCTGATACACACATGGCTTCTCCGATGGAGCATTGGTAGCGCCGTCGCCTTGTAATCAAAGGGTTCGATAACCGGTGGAGGCACATAGTAGTTCGGATCTCACTTTAAACTGTACGTCCAGACCCAAACCGGGATTTTACTTATATTTTTCGGTGCTTTTTGCTTGCCTATTTTGAGAGTTTTTAGACCTATCTATCCTCAACCTGGTTATAAGCTCTCTCCTCCCTTATCTTCCTAATACTAGCATGTGACATAAAGGATGGTAGTCAAACAAGTCGATATACTATGATTAACCTATCTCAAAACCGAATAGAGCTACAAACATGTACTTGGTGTAAACGTAAATAGTATAAAATATTAGCTTAAATCTAGAAGAGTTTCCTGATTGGTTAATTCATTTGTCCGTTCATGTCAACAATAGAGCTTTTTAAAATATTCTACGGTCTCGATTGCTCCTTTCATTGGCGCTTTCCAACTGTACTATTTTAGGCAGGGCCCAAGATAAAGGACGTGTTAGATAACAAGATGGAATATTTTACCAGGCGGGAATATATATATATTATTGTGTATATTTATTAGATGGAAAAATAAGGAAGAGATCGAATCTGTTTTACTTTTAATTGTTTCTTAATTCAATATACAGTGGACTCTTTAATTCTAATTTCAAGAGTACACGAAAAAAAAATTCCAATTTTCCAAAATTCTAATCAATAAAAATATGTACCATTAAAGATGATTTCATGGGGGAATAAACACCTGTTCAAATTTTCTAATTATCCAAGTTCGAATTAAATAGAGTCCACTGTCTTTGGTTCCTTGCAACCGTTTAGCGAAATGCCGATTATGGAAAAACTTTTTATACATTTTGAGATGAAAATTGATTGATCAAATACATATTTATTTTTAAAAAATGCTTTCCACTACAAAAGAATTTGTATATATCAAACTACGAGTGCACAGGAAATATAAAAATTACGTTTTTAAACATAATAATAATCGAGAAGTAATATTGGTTTTGTAAATTTGATGTTGAATTTACTTCATTTTGAAAGTCAGTAGTTAAGTTATACTTTCGTGGAAAGAAACTGCCAGCCGAATTTTCCTGTGTGGAAATGCGTATTTGTGCACGTGTAAAAAAAAAATTCTTGTTCCATTTCTTGCTTAAAGGTAAAGCCAACGAACTTCTAAAATTACAATCTCAGCGTAAAATGTTGACAAGAAAACATGGAAGAAAGTTAGTGATAAACAAGCATGTATACATATTACTGTTGTTCGAACAAAAACTTCCAGTTGTTTAACGAACTTTCAGGCTGTGAAAATGAAGATATCTCTAACTTATATCCCATTGTAACGGTGCTAAAAGAAACAAGGTAGGCGTCGAAATTTATGTGAAAACGATTACTCCTGACATTCTTCCATGGTAATTTCTTCGCTAATTGATATACACATGTAAAGTTTTAGCAAAACAATGCACGTTCCTACAGTCATGAGAATTATACATTATTGCGTTTCTTGAAATAGTGACACCAACGGTCTAATTTGTGGACCATTATGACGTTTTAGTTTGGAATAAGTTTAAAAAAAAGTAACCACTTTCTTGAGAATATAAGTATTCACGTACACTGCTAATGTTGTGCGAAAATAGTCGTAAGGGTAATCTAAATGGATTTTGCTGCGCTGCTTGGTGATGTACACGTACATAGAAGAGTATATTCGTGTGTGGCATGCAAGTTGGGAATAACTTTGTGCTAGAGTTGCGGAAATATCCTAAACATGAATTGTAAACTTGCGTGGACAAGAACTGGTTAAGTGTATGTACTGAAAGAATTCAGTGGAATCAGTAACGTTTTTAAAATGAGTAACTGTTACTCAGTTACTTATTTCAGGTAATGAATAACGAAATTAACATAGGCTATTACATTTACAGTTCATTTTTTGTACGTTTCAACAGCAGTGAACAAAATTCTGGTTTACTCAAAAATTCAAAACAAAATTATCATCTTAGTACATGTATTTGTTACAAAACACTTTTCATGACGTAATTTCTTCCGAGTAGACTTTACTTTTAATATTATTGCTTCTATATTTTCATGCTTAAGTATATGACGTTTATTATAGTGTATCGGAAATTAATTTATTTTAAATGGTCATCAGCAGTGTTGCAGGAAGGTTTTTGGTTTAGGGGATCAAAGTTCATCCTTCATTATATTCAGTGGGTTTGTTTTCTGGCGGGACGCAACGGCACGCTACGTCATACCGCCACCTTTTTATAGGTGTTCATTTCACATGATACCACTATATTTTGAGAACTTCTTTTAATGAACACAATAACAAACCAACTTGAAGAGTACTGGAACATTTCTTACTAGGAAAAAGGTGCTGATTATATGTAGGCTAAATACGATTTGCTTTATTTTACATCGCTTTTTGTCCTACTTTGGCTAATTTGCGAAGATGGGGATGAGTGATGATATGATGAAATTGATGAATGGACATCCATGTCCAGGCCGGGATTCGAACCTGCGACCCCTGGCGTCGTAGCGCGGGGTCCGACTACTAACTAATAGATATATGCATGTGTGTGAATTGTTGTGTGTTTGAGAATAGATGTCTTATGGTGTGTGTGTATATATAGGTCTATGTATATTTGCCATTCCATTTTAAAATAAGCTGCATAGCTCTTAATTTATAAAATAAAATTTTCATATCATTGTATTGCCAATAAAGAAAGAAGTATTCACAAAATAGTTTTAAATTTTTCAAACATTTGTATGGCTATTTTCAAGATAGATTTTTTACAGATTTTAAACTCATGTACAACTCAGGAACAGATAAGCTCTAGGCTTCATTCCATATAATTTTGAGAAATGTTTCCTCCCTCATAAAGTGAGCTCATTAGTACTAAAATGTATTAAATTAGGAAAACCATAGTTTTGATTCTTTTGCTTAGGGAGATGATGTAGACCAAAGAAGCATTCGCGATTCTTTGTCAAATTATTTGAGAGGGTACAAGGGGATGATGTACTTTTTTTTCAGAAACTTGGGAGATATAATATGCCCCTGTCCTTTCTTCCCCCTGTGCTGCACCACTGGTCACCAGTAAAAAGTGAACAGCCCGCGTGTAGTTCATGCATGCAACCAAGTCTACTAATTGAATCTTACCTAGAAAAAAGTAACTGTAAAGGCAATTTTCGTTACATTTCAAGAAGAGTAACTGTAACATTTTAAGACGAAAAACTGTAAAACTGTGTTAGTTTTAAGCAAAGTAACTTTCTATGAATGATAAAAATATACCATTAGGGAGGGTGCCACCATTTTGCTAATATTTTTCAAGTGCATTTCTACATTGTATCTACGACGCCAGGGGTCCCGGGTTCGAATCCCGGCCTGGGCATGGATGTTTGTGAGTGTCCATTCATCAATTTCATCATATCATCACTCATCCCCTCTTCGCAAATTAGCCAAAAGTGGCATAATAAGCGAAGTACAATAAAGAAAATCAATCATCAATCAATTAACATTGTATGTACTTGTCTCTTCGTGTTGGGATTCCTACATATCTTTTACCATTATGTTTCCAAACAGAGATACTGAAACTCTTCTTTCCTCACGCACCTGTAGCACATCTAAGGCTCCTTGATTTAATTGTTGTAATAATATTTGGACATGAATACATATTGAGCGGTTGAGAATTATGTAAGCATTCTCCGTTCAACTGTTTTCTCATTTACTTTTTTAAAGGATTCTATTTTCAAAGTACTTAATTTACGTTCGACATTCAGTTTGAGGGACAATCATATCCATATAATAAGACATCAATATTACTGTTTCGAATTTTGTTAAACATTTAGAATGTTTTATGTTAAACGAGGGAATACTGGCTCTATCTAGTGTTATTTTCCCTCTATATTAAAGTTCAGCTGTAATATTCCGTCTTTCTGTACTCCACCCTCTTTATTATGGACTCAGGCGAGAATGAAGACGTGCTCCAATCAAAACCTGATTATGATTTGCACGCAGGGGACGTCGCAATTACAGACCGCCCCTCAGTAAGCGTGGTCTCTCAGATCGTGATGAATCCTAAATTAATTTTTTAATGTGGACCCAAAGAGCAGTTTGGAAAGGTAATTGACGAAAATTACACGGTGGAGCAGAGTTGATGTGCGGTTTTCTGGCGAGTAACAAGGTGTGGACGGTTTGATATCTCCTGGAAGATGAACTTCTTTGCTCCCCTTGGGCGGAAAGGATGGTTTCCTAATCTTTCTCGCTATGAAATTCAATGTTTATTTATCAAAACATGCTCATTATCTGTACTTCCTGCACCGTTCTAGTCACGGAACACAATTCGCGAGGATATTTGTTTACTTTAGTAAACATTTTATGTACGAGTAGTTTCTTATGATTTTTCTAATTGGTAGGATTTATCAGGAATTTGATTCTGGTGAATTTTGGTTTGCCATGGGTGTTAAGACTCTCTACACCTTTCTTTCTTTCTTCTTCCTTCCTCTCTCTGTTTCTATTTTCTTCTCTGTTCCCTCTCTACACACACATACGTATTAAAACAAAAAAGATACATGTGTGTGTGTGTCTGTGTGGGGGTTATCATTCATCACACGCAAACCAGACACCTAGGGCCTCCCCGCTAGAGCAGTGGGAGCGTCGTTGCCTTGTAATGAAGTGGTCCCGGGTTCGATACCCGGTGGAGGCACATACTAGTTTCGATCCCACTTTAAACTGTAGGTCCAGTCCCAATTAGCCTTATTGTGCATAAAGTGGACTTATAACACCAAATCAATCAATCAAGCAAACCAGACACCTTTTTGGTCAAGCCCCGCCGTTTGTGTTCTGATAATGATTTCCTTGTTATGCTAGGCTTCCTAGGTCAAACAACCAATTAGGCCTACAGCTTGGGCAAGAAGTGGCAACCTTAAAATCCCACCTCCCCGAAGCAACCAGCATGGAAACAGGATTTTGTCAAAATAACCGTTCTGTGCTCTGAATGGACACCGGTTGATAAGGCGTCTCCACTGCAGTTCTCTTAGCATAAACAATCCAAACCCGGGTGAAGCACCCAAAATTAGTGTATTTATGCTGAGAGAACGAAGCCTAATCTAACAACGAAGGCATTCCGCACTTACGTCAGGACACGAAGGTGTCTGTTTTGCGTGCGATGAGTGAGAACCGTGTGTGTGTGTGTGTGTCTTCCTCCGTTTCTGTTTTGTTTCTCTCTTTCTCTCTCTACGCGTGTCTTTCTACCATGTTCTCTCCTTTTGTTTATTTACAATATACTGAAAAAATGCACAGTGATTCGGATCTTACTTTAAACTCTAAGCACACTTCCGATTAACCTTTCTGAGTATAAAATGAACTTAAAACCAGGGTTGTTAAAAGTCCAGGAATTTCAAATAAATTCAATTTCGGTTCAGGAGAGAAAATCAGCAAGCGTAAATGGGTTCTGGACCTTAAAGAACCCTTTTATCTGTAACGTATTTCAATTCGGTCCAGGAACCTTTATTCCCGATCAATTTAAATACAGTCCAGGAACCTTTTTTTTTCCGCATCAGTTTAAATAGGGTCCAAGTTCCGTATTGAAATGAAAGAATACGCAACTTGGATCGAATACGGACTTGACGATAAACAATTATCCACTTGTGAGCATGAAAGACTAATCCAGGTGCTGGCTGTCTCGAGAATCTAAGGTACAAGGTAGAAATGGACGAAACGCAAACGCTGCAGTCACGTTGCTCCTCTCCATGTAACCCCATTCTCTCGCGCGCTTTCCTTCACTTGGTTGTAGCGTCCGTCCCTGTTGTGATATCTGCTGAGAACGCAGCAGCCTCACGTTATCCCATCGACGGCTCCTATTGGCTGCGGTTCCTGGATCGGATGCCGGAGCAACACGTGACGGGTTTGTTTAAACTCAATGTGACGCCATATAGTCCATTGTGTCATGTACAGTAACTCTTCGACAAGGGAGTTTTTGAATATGCCCACGAGAGAACAACAGCGTTTTGATTTATTCCCTGCGCTACGTTTTCTACAACCGGTGTGTGAAATTCCAATGTAAAACGTACTCGCGGACATTTTTAGAAGGCAACTTTTGATCGGTGAACCCTGGTCTGTAATTGTAAATAAATTCAATCCCGGACTGGGAGAGAAAATCAGCAAACGTAAATGAGTTCTAGACAGTGTATAACCTTTTCATATTTACATAATTTCAATTCAGTCCAGAAACATTTTTTCCGGATAAATTTAAATTCGGTCCAGGAACCTTTTGTCCAGAATGAATTTCAATTCGGTCCAAGAATCTTTTTACCGAAGAATTTCAATTCGGTCCAAGAATCTTTTTACCGAAGAATTTCAATTCGGTCCAGGAACCTTTTTTTCTCGCATCAACTTAAATACGGTCCAGTAACCTTTTTTTCAATGTAACAATACGCAACTTGGACCGAATTTAAATTGTGCGAGAAAAAAGGTTTCGGTCTGCAGAGAAACCCAATAGAACCCATTAAAATTTATGGGTTCCTGGACCTATAACAACCCTGCTTAAAACGAACTTCGTCTTTGGACAGAAAACTGAAATAAAGAGACTTCCATATATCCGTACTTCCAGCAGACCTAATATGTGTATAAAATGAACACATATTCGGCTAGATCTGTCTCAGCAACTACTTTTTCGAAATTTTTCCCATACTACGCTTAGTATTCCAAAGTTCAAAAATAAATAAATATGTTTGTAATACCACCTTGAGGGCCTCCTCGGTGGCGCAGTGTCAACGCCGTCGCCTTGTAATCAAGCCGTTCTATATCTGGTAGAAACGCATGCTGGTTCTGATCCCACGTTAAACTGTAGGTCCAGTCTCAATTAACTTATCTGTGCATAAAAGTGGACTTAAAACTAAACTCTAATCAAAACAATACCACCTAGAAAAACCAGAAGAATTATATCATGGATGCCATTTCGACTGTAAGTCATGACCCATTCCTAACTCAATCTGACTGGTACTAAAGATCTGACAGTGTTCGTTGTAGCCAGAGGAACTACACTTAAAAGAAAGAAGAGGATGAGGGTTTATAGAGACAGAAGAATGTAGATCTGTATCGCACTTGTAACATCGAAAGCCGTTGCGTTTCACAGTTCGCTCATTGGCCGTGGTTAATCCTCTTACGTGATGTAGAGCTGAAGGCTTAGTGCTTTTCTTGTCTTGTAGCTGCTCGAAAGGCACGCCGGGAAAACTAATGCAGAGCGACAGGAAACGCTTGATCTTGCAAATAAGAATGAGACTGCGGTGATGCCGCTGAAAGAATTGTGAATCCGTTGTTGACGCCACTCTCTTAGTGGAAAGTCCAATTTAAACGAGTTGCTTACACTTCTGTACGGAGCAATACAAAAAGTAGGCCCAGGCTGCATTGGGGAATCGACACTAAGACTCTCAAGCATATCGCCCACTGAGGTGTCCCGAACGGCCGTGGGGAACATTCCATGTACTTTTCGGAAAGGGTCTGCCTATATAGTGTGTCGCGCCTAACCGCCATATTTTTTTTTGTTAGATTAATAGCATTTGATTTCTTCACGTTTACAGGTAATGCTTTCCCACTGGCCTAAAGGCACGTTTTTCATCCTTGAGTCATAAAACTGTGTTCTGCATGGATATAATTCGAATAGAGGAATTTTACATCCTACACATGCAGGAATGCTGCAACGGCGTCTCGGACTAAGATTAGGAAGTTTAGAGCTCGGCAACTGGTCAGGCGCATTCTTGCGTCGCAAGTAACCAGAGGGTTAATTCACTCCCCTCTCCCTCCGACAAATGTCACCCTGGAAATCGTTATGGAACGTCTAACCATGTAAAAAAGTTCCATACCGTTTTTCTTTCTGAAAGGCCTCTCTGCCAGAAGAACTGTATACATTTTCCCTATATTGTGAAAAATGAGATCTGTCATTTTCTGACCTGTTTTCTTGATTTATTTTAATTGAGCTGGCTGACTTGCGTACTTTGAGAGTTTTTAGTACCTATCTTTTCTCAACCTGGTTATAAACCCTTTCCTCCCTTATTTTTGTAATAACGATGTAACCACGGATAGTGTAAATAATATAGGACACTGACAAACATCATATTTGGAGATGTAACAAATTATTGAAATATTTTGATAAAACTCGGTCAGTAATGAAGTTGTGAGAATTCTTTAAGTTTATAATAATGAAATATTTGTTTTCTTACGCGCAGTGACTGTATTTAAAAATAAAATATAATAGTAGGCCTATTATTTGGTGGGCTCGAGTCCCCACAGACCCATATCAAGCCCCTATCACACGGAACTGGATTTCTAATAGGAATGCCCTAGTTGGCGCTGAACTAACTTTCTAGGTTACAATCATGGCCGCCTGGCTGACTGCTTGACTGGTTTGGAGGAATAGGACATGTTCTAATTGCTACTTGCTTTCCTCGACTGGATTCTGTGGAACAGCCAATCAGAGCAAAGTTTCGCCATGTGAAGATAATCTGTGAGTGTGCAAAGGAGCGCTTTTGTCTGTGGTTTCCGAGTGTTACTCCAGCAATGTATAACGTATACAGCATGAAAGGCGTGTTGAGTTACACCATCTATGCTGAGTGCACGGTGTTTACATTTGAAACAACTAAAATATTCTTCCATACGTGTACAGTAAACGTTGTAAAGTATGTATTTAAGCAGCGCCATTGTGTTGTACCTAATAACGTTTTATACGAAACGTTATTCCTCTCGGTTGAATAGTTATCGGCTTTTAAAAACGTGAAGTGATACATTTACATCTCACGCTGCCGCCATTACAACTTCTCTAGTATGGGAACAAAAGTCTATCGACAAGTACGGTGATAAGTATCGTGTGAGGCAAAAACTGTCAAATTGGTAGCCAGTCCAGCGCCAACTAGGGCATACCTACTGGAAATCCAGTTCCGTGTGATGCGGGCTTAAATTGACACCATTGGTAGGAACCTATTACAAGTATCCGATGTATGAATTCTTCTCGTTCTTGTGATTGCCCTATGGGCTATATACGAGTATAACCATGGAAATTCGTTGTGAACTTTTCTAATACTGATTTAGGTCTACGTATTTATTTTTGCATTCCATATCAAGGAAGACGTAACGTAATGTTTATACAATCTTCAAACATGGGAAATGGTCTACATTGGCTCAAGCATCCGTGGCCGAGTGATCAGAATACGAAACCAGAGGGCCAAGGTTCCAACCATGGTCACGCATGAATATACAGTCACCTGCAATAAAAATGGGACAGCTAGATCCTGAAATGATCGCTTCCCTTCAAGGTGTAATGTGTGTTGCCTAACTCTACGGCGGTGGTAGAAGTTGCCATTGAAAATTTGCTATTAAAATCCATTTATCTTATTGCCGTAGAGTTAGGCAACACATATTACACCTTGCAGGGAAACGAGCATTTCAGAATCTAGCTGTCCCGTTTTTATTGCAGGTGACTGTTCAAAGTACAAGTGCTGCAATGAGCGTTTTTCACTCGAGCGGCAAATAGTTCGCACCGGCAACGCTAGATGGCACACAGAATTGATGGTTCTTCCGCTCGAGCAAGAAACGACCTAACGAGCGAAATACATTCGAACTCTAGAACACTATTATTAAACGGATTTCCGTAATTTGTCTATGGTAATGGGCCTTCAAATATGGATCGTGAAGTAAAATACGAAGTGAAATAAAAAAATAAGTGAACATAGTCATCATCTCCATGTTAAAATGCAGTTTTGTGTATCTTACTGAGATATGTGAAAATGAAATAGATGATTATGGGCTGAAACTGCTTAGGCTGACATTTTATGTTTCTACGATTATTGTCACATTGAAATGATGTTCAGTTTTACTGCATTTTATTATTTCGCAGAATATGATTATCCTTTTCGGTTAACTTCTTCATTAACCTAGAATATGCAAATAATCGATGGCCCCAAGTTAAAAACATGGAACAATCAGTAATAAATATTGCAATTGCCTTACATGTTAAGATCTAATAATCAATTCACAACACATCATGTATAATTTGGTAACTAGTCAAATTGGGAAATTGTTTGTTAATTTATCTAGATATTACCAATGTGGATGTGACGCTTTGAGGTTAATGGGAAATGTAGACTTGGTCTATAATGAATGGCGTACTGCTATCACTCACAAACTGTCATTGTCACTAATGTAATTGTAAACTTTATAAATGTAATGTACATTATGGAGTAATTTTTGCATATGTCACTAATGTCACTGTAACAATTTAAACATTTGATCAAACCGTCACTCACAAAGTTGCGTCTCTGTTCTGGCCACGAGAACAGAAAATGCATCTCATGTATATATTGCACACTCCACTGTGTCTCGACACGCAATATTTCCTTGGTTATATGTATTAAATCTCATATGTAACAAATAGTTAAATTCATAGGAACTGACGTCCTGGCATATTCTTAGACACCAGGACGACAAGCGCATACCCTTGAAAGTATGCGGGTGGAGGTGGGCTTACTTCGGGGGTTCCCTTTATTTGTAATATATGTGTAATTGTATATTATGAATAAAGAAATCCCTTTTGGTAAGTGAACAATGATGTACACGTACTTCTTGCACTGTGATACGATATTTATAATTGCTTAGTCATGTCTGTCAACATGTGTATCCATTTTACGTTTCGGTCTGTAGATATTGAATACTTTCATATGTGCTGTATTTGAGTCTTACATAATATACGAAATTATGATTTAGAATTGTAATTGCGTAGAGTAGTTTCCTTCCATGTATGGGGTTTAGGTTGACAGTACTGCTCATTAGGTTCTGAAATACGGGACGTTGCCTATCATTCCACAACGAGTGCGGTACGATCGAGCGTAGCACTCTCGAGCATGGGAGATTCAAACAAGTTTGAGCGAGCGAAAGTGGTCCGATGCAGTACTCTCGTTCAAAGCCATGTGTATCATCATTGTATGTGTCCGATCACCAATGTCATCAGTTCATCATTCATCCTCATTGTCGTAATTACCCCGATGCAGAACAGTGACGTAAAATAGCCAAAATAGAAATAGATTTATATTGATGGAAAATTTGAAAGGTCGAATTTCCGTTTTCCACTTCATAGGGGGAAGTTTCGAATTGTAACAATGGATTTCCCCTTTCACTGCAACTCGTTAAATAGGTTACTCGCGTAAATCTCTCCAATAGTGACTTGTCTAGAAACAGAAAAATATGCAAAACCACACATTGTCTCTATGATAATGATAATGATTATGATAGTGATACTGACAACAATGATGCAAACTAACCCTCTAAACCTCTCCCTTTAAATTTCCAAAGAAAGAAAAAAAAGAACTCTTGACTATTTCAACACAGAAGCATCGCCCACTATCTCACATACCTGACGAACGTCTGAGATGTGGACAGGACCTTCTTTTATGGATTGGCACGGCCATTGGACGGCCGAAGATCATAATCGATGCTCACTTGTGCTGGCTCCGAAGCGCAAGGAGTGGCTTTTTGATTGTTGTTTACAGCCGCGTTGGGCCGCATTTTCCCCTGCTAATAGCCTGCCCTTATGCGAGATCCTACGCCAGTTAGGAGTCTGTGACAGCCAAAAGAGACTACGGGAAGGAATGGTGTCGTTCACTTCAACCTTCCACACCGTTTCTTAACAACATGTTTGGTAACTTTCAGACAGCGATAGAGTGAAGTGCGGTCAATATATTTGGCCTTAATTAGGCTTTTGGGTCCCTTGAATGATGTTGTTATTGAAATTCTTAGAGAGGATGAGATCCACAACCAAGAATGTGTTGCTTGGCAAAGCGTTTTCATTTCGGTGGAGTTTTGGCAGCTATACTGGACGCTTATTCTACTGGCGGCTGGCCTTGGGAGCTATTTCTATCTGCCAATCATCTTCGAGGGTGTGTGCCTTGGTATAGGTGGCAATCTCATTTGCGAAATGGACGATATTCAGAGAACTCTTGATAGTATTCTTAATAGAACAACATTGGAAAACGAAGCTTTTGCTTTAAATATAGGTATGTTGTATAACACCAGAACGAAGTATTATTTTATAACTGACATTATTAATCACCACTGAGAATACATTTTATATCTAGTATATACGTACTTTCATAATACTTTACTGAAAACGCCAAATAAGAGATTCCACATTTTGACAATGTCACATTAACCACTGTTCGGCACCTTGGACATCACAGAAGAACATTGTTCTTAAGCTATACATACACATTTGATGTGGCAGTACGGAAACAGTTGTATTGCGACTAGAAATGGAACGGAGTAAACTAAGTCTCGTAGCTTACTATTTTTCCATCTTTTTTCTATTCGGCTCCCTCTTCGAGAGAGGTGGGGGGACCTACTGTCATTCCGTCTTATATAAGAAATACCGACTGCAAAATTAGTTTCAGCTACATATGATGTGCATATTTATAACTTTTATAATACATGTAGCTACAACTGGTAGCCGCTCACATTTTTGGTGACATTCAAGTATCTTATTCTTATTTAAAATTTTGTGACTCTTCAAAACCACTCCTTCCAATTGGAGGCCCCATTGTAGATAGGCGGCTCCAAGCGGAAGCTCTCCCTATGCCTCATTGTAGGATTGTTTCATCAACGGGGATCCGCAGCAGGCCTGCCACGTTCAGGATGTCGATGTTCCATCATGCGTCGCGTTTGCGCTGTTAATTGGTAATATTCATTAATAGATTTGGACGACTTTCACTTGTTCAGTGGTGTTCGTGAGCATGGTTAGTTTCCCTGTTCTGGTCTATCAATATCTGAAAAATGAACAAAATATTACTTCTGACACGAGTTAACATCCGGGCCACCCGGTACAATGAAAACGATGACCGTGGAATTAATTAACTTAATGTAATATAATAAGTGTCTGCATTTTTTAGACTACACTCATCCATCTTATTTTATGGCCCTTCACGTGACAGGGTGGACCGGAGGTAAAATTTCGAAGTTGCTTTTCAACTGTCTAGCGGACGTTAACAGCAGCATCAATTTCTCGAAAGTGTCGGTAATAGCTTGTCCTGCGAAGGAAAGTACCAAGGAATTGAATGTAATTAGTAATCAGGACACTCGGGCAGTATGAGGCTTCAGGCAAGAAGTGTACATCCTCACAGATCCTCATCGGAGGGAGGTAAAATTGGCATTGTCTTATCGCGAACGTGGAACATCTGCTCTGTCGTCGAAACAGGTGCCCCAGCACGCACCTTGTTTCAGATCTCGGAGACAAGGGCCTGACGCAATGCGTTCGGACGGATGGGTCAGGTCTCACGCATCAGCAAATCCCCGAAGTGTCGTTCGGCTGTCGCCAATCTGATTCCCGCATTGTGCAGTCTGTCCACGACGGCCAACACGCGCGGTCCTGCCTCGAAACCATTAATTAACGACCGTCTTAATTAGGAAAATCCAGGGTTACCAAGTCAATATAAGTAAAAAGTAGGACCCACAAGGAATGGTACCTGGAAGAGAAAGATCTCGGTCTCGTCTTGAAATTCGAGACGACCATTAAAAATCGACACGAGATCGAGACCAGACCTTTTCAAACCTAACGAGACGAGACAAACCTCTGTGAAAACGAGAGGAGACAACGTACACAACGTGTCATCGCAGAAACGTTCCCAGCGTATAAAGGTTATTACGGGAAACCTTTTTCTCAACAATATTTTTTCTCTGTTTGACGCCTCGTTTCTACGCAACGAATTCTGGAAAAAACAATTTTGTCCTGAATATATGCAACCATGTAGCATAATTGCCACTAATTGACTATTGTGATACTGTATATGCCTATTGTAGTGAGACGCTGGCAATGAGAATTCCAATAATTCAGAACTCATGTCTACGATATATATTTAACCTTAAGATATATGATCATCTGACGGAATATTATAATTAGATTACAATAACGTAAGACGTAGGTATAGAAAACCAGTGTTTCTATACAAAGTACTGTCTACAGAAAATCCTTTGTACATCATTGAGAGATTGCTTCCATTAGGTAACCCGATTTATCATACACAACGTCCTAAGTTCCAATCTGTTAACAATAGAAACTCACAAAACTTAATTTTCGAGTCTGGAATGCACTCTCACTTGTAATAAGAAAATTAAAATCAATAGACATCTTAAGAAAAGATAAAGAAGAAAGTTTATGGTATGATGCTACATATACTTTTATTCTTGATTTCGGTTTATCAACATTGCCCGAAGCAACCAGTGCTGTGAGCGTGCGATCAAATTTATGCAAGACTTGCACGACTCCTGCCGCAACAAGGACAACCTCCCACTGAGATTCATCCTGTCCAATGACATTATCATGAATAATTGACTTCCTTGTGTGTTCGATGATCCTATATAATGTTGTATATATGTGACACTAAAGCTTGTGTTCAATTTTATATCTGCTTACAAGGACTTCAAAAAATGGGCAAGAAAACTGATAAATAAAATTTTTAAAATCATTTTGTGCGTGAGGTTTTTTTATCTAATCACCTTGAAAGTAAGATTTTATCTAATCTTTAATGAAAGCTCATCAAATTATGATACAGGGAAATGAGGTTGTAAAAAAGTCATCACCCTATTGTTCATATGTGAATCACATTATGAATTTATATTATATTGTGAATTATTATGTAAAACTAGCTGATTACCTGGCGTTTTTACGTGTCTCCCCCTCCCCTCCCCCACAGTATTTCTTTCGAGATTGTAAGTCATAGTGTACCAAGTTTGGTTGAAATTGCTCCAGGCGTTCGAGAGTTATGCCGGAACAAACATACATACATAATTCAAGAACGTATTTAGGGGGATCCAAGGGATCCGGACCCCCCCCCCCCGCCGAATGATTTATGAAGTACTAAAATTAAATAATGAAAAATATATTATTTTAGCCTTTGTTGTATAATTTCCTCTGAACGTATTGGAAGGCAAGGATTATATTGGGTTCATAGGGCTTTGAAGGACAGGAAGGATGTATTTAGGAGGTTCGGAACCCCCCATTCCCCCCACACACACCCGAATGACTTATTAAGTACGAAACTTAAATATAATGAAAATAAAAGCATTTGTTGCACAATCGATGGTTATTAATTTCCCTTGAGCTTTTTAGAAGGCAAGGATTATATTGGGATCATATGGCTTTGAATGACATAAAAAAGAAAATTTATGTACACTCAATATGCATAAATTATTAATCAGAAACTTACTCTTCTCCAACTATAACATCATTTTTGTTATTCGATAAATATTCAAATATTCATCTATTTGACATTAATTTCATTGCCACAGTCTTTTTACCTATTCGTGTAATAATAATATAATATTAAATTATGTAATGTATTTAGTATTAATTGTATTTAATATAATTATTTTCATGTAAACATTATTATTATTCCTATTCCTGAGACACTTGGTTCGGACACCCCCCGAAACATATTTCTAGATACATGCCTGATACATATGTATATACATCCATTATTTATATATATATATATATATATATATATATATATATATATATATATATATATATATATTATGGTTGAATATAAGGCAAGGCACAAGCCTTATCTCCGCTATATGAAATAAGAGCTAAAGACATAAATAATGGATTTGCAGTTAATGTAAGCAAAATATATGCCTCATCTATTAAAAATGAGGTAGATATCCGTGTATAGTATGTCTGAATAAGTTGCATGTTGAAGTAAATGTAGTTAGTATAGGTGATTTTTTCAGATGTCATACCAAAGTGTCTGACACTAATTCTTGGTCTCGACTCGACTTCACTCGGGTCTGTCTCGTTTCGACAAGTATTACAGCGTCTCGTCTCGTTACAAGGGTTTCACTACATAAGAGTAAAATATACGGCATATCCTTGGAAAAACGGGACGTCTGGTAACCCTAGAACTCGAGAGTGGAGCCACCCTTTCCACACCAGCGTTGAAGTCTTCATCCGACAGCAGGTTCGAGAATTGAGTTGAAAAAGGAGTCTCGTCAGGACAAAACTTGCTTAATTAATTAAATGCTAATTCGATGCATCTCGCCACTGACAAAAAAAGAAGAAGTGCTCTGTGGAAAGGCGATACTGGTAGATGCGGGCAACGTAGCCAGCGATGACGCGAATTGTCCACGAGCATAAGACGTGGCGATTGCTTGATAGGGGGAAAGTGCACTGGTTCTGACGCCTGCTAGATCCATATCGAGCACCGTCTAAATAATTCATTCACGTTAACCGGTAAACAAGGTTGTGTGAACAAAATGGCCCGTCATCTTTGTACGGATCTGTGATTCAGAATGTGACGTAAGTCCATGCTTTCAGGGTCTTATCTCGGACGAAACTGGTCTCCTTGTCCTCGCAGCAAGAGATGTCGTAGCCAGCACCTTTTGTTGTTGTTAAAGAAATCTACATGCTTTACAAGACATGTTTATAACAATAATGCAAATGCATATTAAGCACCGTTGGCTGAAAAGAGAAAATCTTGGAGAATGATTTTGCTTTCTTCTTCCACATTTAACATTATATTTGTACATTTTCTTTTAGTGAGTCCATTTAGTGGCGTGCCCAAGGGGTTTGATGAGAGTCATTCTCGACGATGAGTGATGCTTAGATGAGCTGACGACAGGACTTTCACAAAAAACACCAATGGGAGACTGGGACTCAAACGCGCGAGCTTTAACGCACGGCCACGACTGGGCAGAATTGCGCTGGTGCCACATGGAAAAAGCAAAGCGAAAGCGGGACAAAAGTCGCTGTTTCCTGCGCACTGTGTGGCAACGTCAACCGTGCTGCGTTGCCTAGTTCGAGCGTCAGTCCGACCACTCTCCGGGGCACTTTTGCGTCATCCCCGACCTTTCGAGCATATACTGTCAGTTTGTATCACATGGATTACAAAGGCCAACTATACAACGAGATATTTCATTCTCGGAACACACGGGGTTGTGCTCCGACGTGGCAACAGCGCGAACTTCTGCCACCCGCCTAATTTCATGACAGTGCGTTTAGGTGGCGAGATCGAAAGTCGACCACCGAGTACTAAATACTAATTAAGAACTGTTGTTGATTTCGTATCACTACAGCAGTCACAAAATTGTTATAATTGTTTCAAAATATGTATACAGGTTGTCCTCATGCTAGCTAGAATGATTCTCCATTGCATCTGGCCACATTATCAGTGTACACCCTACAAATCGTAGCATACATAGCCTACGTAACGACTATTGCAACGTCTCAAGTCATCTAACTCGTCAGACTAGATCACGGGGCTACGTGAAAACCATTGAGTAGAAGGTGTTGATGAAACACGAACAACGTGCGCTACGGCTACACCTTTTGGGTGTCGCCAGGGAGCGCTCAGGCTATTGATAAAACTTGAATAGTTGGCCTGTCACCGTGGCGAAGTGGTTAGCACATCGCGCTACGATGGGGTTCCGGGTTCGAATACCGGCCTGGGCATGGATGTTTGTGAATGTCCATTCTTCAATTTCATCATATCATCACTCATCCCCATCATCGCAAATTAGCCAAAAGTGGCACAAAGAGCTAAGTAGAATAAAGAAAAGCAAAACTTGAATAGTAGAAATAATATTCATACTAATCAATATTATTCAATAATAACTATTATAAACTAATAAAAACAAAACAAAATTTATCCAATTTATTATCATTATTATTATATTTTGCTAGTCGATTCACTAGATAATTGAATATCCAGCACAACTATTTTTTTTTACATTTCATAGAGTTATGGTTCTGTTGTCTAATTGACTTTTAGGCTACATGCATTGTTCAAGAAAAAGCATTAAAGGCAAAGAGGAAATTTTACCTATAGTGTTTATGTTGCATGACCTCTTACATAAAACTCTAATTTTTGAAATTCTAAAAATTGTGAAACCATTTATTCTTTGATTTAAATGGCAGAATACGAAAACATAATCTGGTTCTTGCTATATATATATATATATATATATACACTATTTTTTTGTTTTATCGCATTTTTTATTTCATTATTCTATTCGAATAATAACTAACGAAACTTTATTTTCGTTATTGACTATATAAATAACTAGCTTTATGATTTTCTGTAATCTTGAAGTGAACGATGCCAATTTCGGGTTCCCCTGCCGACACGCATGCTACACGTAACATGCAAAACACATGGACAGAAGTTGGATATCACCTGGATGTGCATGTTTTGCCTGTCACTATATGAAAACTGACTAAAAGGCTAAAAAAAAATAGCTGAGGAAGAACAACTTCAAACTACTATATATTTTAAAATATAACAAATCATTTGCATTAGGGTACAGTATTAATGATTGATTTCCGCATACCTATTATACACACACCCCGTGCCTATAGCATCAAGTTATTTGCAGAAAAATCCATAAATCGATACTCATTATCGATATATTGATCCTCACCATCACTAATTTAAATAAATGTACACCTTATGCAAAACTATTCCTCTTTCAGTTTAAATTATTTGGGGAAGATGTCAGCCGAGACATTCTTAATAGACGCGTACTTAAGGAAAAGTAAATTTTAGGAGACGAACCCGCAATAAAAACGCCGTTGCGAACGCGAAAGAAGATCCCTTTTATTGGCCGCGATATAAAATACAGTGTTAGTGTCTCTCTGGCTATTAGTGGAAGGCAAAGAGCGATAAATTCAGTGGACCGACGGGAAGAAAAAGAAAAGACAAGTAAACAAAACAAGAAGCGTACAGCCTGCTACTCGAGGAACATCAAGTAGACAAGACATTCCTTGCAAGGGAGTGCGGACGGGGAAAATGGTATCGATGGCCGAGATAATGTCACCTGACGGATACATCTGCTCTTAATTGCTTTTCTGTCCGTCCGGGGGGAACCACTTTAGAAGCTGTCCTCCTCCAGACTGCCAGTCAGAGAGCCGTTTGGACAATTGACTTAATTTAATGTCATCCAGGACGGGCATTTCTCGAGAAACGGGAAATCCAGAGGACGCCGGTGGGTCACGCACGAAAACAATTAAGCCTAAAGGGGGTGACATGTAGGGTTACACTTATGCAAAACAAAAGAAAGACGGGGGGTGAACTGTAACGTTACACTTATGCTCAAGCCGGAATCCAATTTGAGACAGAAATGTTCCGTGTGGAA
Organism: Lepisma saccharinum; assembly: GCF_977018435.1. NCBI lineage: Eukaryota > Metazoa > Arthropoda > Insecta > Zygentoma > Lepismatidae > Lepisma > Lepisma saccharinum. Next base: position 80,290,462 of record NC_139231.1, on the reverse strand, counting down.
TCCCAATTAAAGTGGTTCACGCAGGATCGTCTTCCTTCCACCAAAAACTCAAACTATAAATCAGACGCTCACACTTTCTTCAACTTTTGTCCGCCTTGTTTTTCTTTAATTTGCTCTTCTGTTCCTGCCTTGTTGTCCTCTCTCCGCTGCAGCACAGTCGATAAAACATGTCTGTTATCGACTTTCAGCTGTTTTCTGGAAGATTGAAAGAGAAGCCAAGCGTTGTCCTCTACTTAAAGGACAACATAGTGCTGACTCGCGCTACTAAATCAACGGAGCTTCTTGATGGTAATGGCGACTGTCACGGATGGGGCGATTTCAGCACCGCCTTGCGGCATAATTAAGATATTCCCATTTTGTTAAGTAGCAGTGATCCTAACCAGGTTAATATTAACCTAGGCCTGGATTGAATGCTATTTTAGGCGCTTCTTCTATTTGAGTTAACACTGGAAATTTTGGACATCTTTGGACAACGTAACCATTGATGCCCACAAGGATATTCTGGAGTCAGATAACTCTAGGCTGGAAATAGCCTCTGCCTCGCCTCAGCTTCGAGATAAGACCAGTAATTTTGGGAATAAGATGTAGATATTTCCTGGTGATTCAAAATCCAGAGAGAGAGAAAAATCTTACTCTCTCCCTCGCTCTTTCTTTCTCTCTGAAAAAGAGAAAAGGGAGAGAGAAGGAGAGAAAGAAAATAGAAAGCCTGTTTCTCTCTCTCTCTCTTTAATTCTTGATTTCTTCCTCTTTTCCTCCCCCTTTCTCTTTCCTCTCTTTCTCCCTCTTCTCTCTGTCTCTGAGAGGGGAAAGAGAGAGAGAGAAAGAGAATAGAAGGAAATAAGAAGGCAGAAGAACCATAGGGCCATAAGAGCGCGTGTAAATTGCAACGAAATCTTCCCTAATAACAAACAAAATAACATCATTGTGGTGATCAGCATTTCGTAAATGTTTTATTATACAGGGTGTCATTTTAATGGCGCCCACGGACCACGGAAACGTACAGAAGACATCAAAACAAACAACTTTTCTCAGTAACATTTTTCTCGTTGGTGCGTAGTTTCGGCGCTACAGTCACCCAAAAAAGCCCATTTTGCCGCCTGAATGCTGGCAACCACACACAACATTTGATTGCATTTGTGACGTCATATCCCGTCGTGAAGCGATGCGTTCCAGGGTTGCCAGGAACAGACATATTCTGTGAAAAATGATATAGCTACAATCAGCCACATTATGTACCGTAAAACAAAACGAGAAAACACGTTCTGTAACCTGACAGGAAGTAATCAAACGATACGAAAAATGGTAGAATTTTGCCTCAGTTTGCATGTCAAATATTTGCAAATCTAAGTTGGTATCTACAATTTAGTCTATCCACTTCGTCCTTCTGATACTAGTTGTCTGTGACACAATGAAACAGAACAGATGGCAAAATACAAATGAAAGAACTCAAAATTCCAAATTTAAGCAACACATAGGCTAATATAATGTATATTCAGGGCATTAAGGGCCTCCCCGATGGCGCAGTGGTAGCGTCGTCGCCTTGTAATCAAGGGGTCCCGGGTTCGATACCCGGTGGAGGCATATAGTGGTTCGGATTCCACTTTAAACTGTAGGCCCAGTCCCAATTAGCCTTACTGTGCATAAAATGGACTTAAAACACCAAATCAACCAATCAACCATTCAGGGCATTATGAGGCAAATGGCAAAATCGTTGAAAATACAGGGATATATGTAGTAGTAATACAAGCTCTCCGAAGACTGTGTTTATCCATGCACCGGATACACATGTAATAGTTTCAGCTGTGAACAGGACATTCGTTACTGATTCATCATAAAATTGTTACTGTGGTTGTACGTGTTTTAGCCGTAATGTAACAACGTGAACCTCGGACACTTCCGTTATCAGCACAAAAGTACCACATGGCATCTGTACACAAACCTGTAGATATTAACCTTTCAACGACTTTGCAAATATTTGACATGTAGTTGGGCGTAAACAGCCACATGTAAGCTGTAAGCCCAATAACATTTATTGTTGTTGATATTTGACATGTAGGCTGAGACAAAATCCGATACTGACACTTCATTTTGAATACGTTTTGTTCCATTTCTCATATCGTTGGTTCAATTTCCCCTTCCCCTAAGATGACTGCTGATCTTCTGGCTGGTAGGCAATGATTTTCGGTCTACTGGACGCGTTTCAAGCTTTGTTTTACAGCTAATAATGTGGTTGGTAGTTTGTAATTTTTCACAAAATTTGCGTGTTCCTTGCAACCCTGCTGTGTGCTGTTTCACCGTAGGAAATGACGTCACAGATACGATCAAATGTTGTGTTGGGTTGCCAGCATCCAGGCGGCAAAACGGTCTTTTTTGAACGGCTGTAGCGTCGAATCGACGCACCAACGAGAAAAATGTTACTGAGAAATGTTGTGTGTTTTGATGTCCTCTATACGAATCTGTGGTCCGTGGGCGCCATTAAAATGACACCCTGTATATCTTAATTGAGTTTTTAATACTACTTGACAACATTTCGGCGGCCAATACATTGTCGGTAATATTCCAGTGGAAGTGATAAGTTGCAGCTGCACAAGCCGACGGTGTCTGCTCTCTTTCTCCTATTAGCGGTAATACTTGAGAAGAACTTCGCCTTCAATTTGCATCAACAAAAGACAGGTTTATTTTCCTAGTTATCCACCCTCCTATCCAAATTTTCAACACTCGATGGACTAGCACAAGAAAATAATAGTTACTAATAAGAATAATAGATGGTGCCAAAGTGTGATAAGAGAAAAATGATAAAGCTTACAGTTACTTGAATTCCAAGCATTGTGCAGCAAGCTTAATAACTTAAAGTATAACATGAAAGGAAAAATGTCAAACCTTCAGTAGTTGAGGAGAGCAAAAAATTTAGAAAGAAAAGAAGCTGTAGTTGAAGTCTTGCATCTTGATTTTAGTTTTCTGTTATATCTTCAACTCACCTGCAAATAAACTACACAGTCTGAAGTACCAGGTCACACAGAATATTAAAGAATTTGATACTACATAAACTTTACCTGCAAATAAAATTTACGTAGTCAAGATTTTCATCATAGCAGATCTTCGAGAGAATCTTTCTTCGATTCAGATACAATAAGAACTTCCCATTTCCGACGACAGAAGTGCTTAACGAATCTTGAGGAGATTGTTAAAGTGAATACCTATTAACGTGTTAAATTATGCAGAAAGTGAACAACCTTAAATCACAACATTGCACACACACACACGTGTGCGTACCTTTGGGCATTTCAACATACCATGAAGACACATGCGGGATGTGAAGGTAGGGTCCGTACACAACCTCGACCATTTGTGGAGGCGATGTGATCACGCCTTTGCCCCCCCCCCCCCCCAGGTTGTCACAGGTACTCATTTATTACAGACTGGGTGAACCCCAGAGCGATCTCCATGCAGGGACATCGCGTGAAAAATTCCCACCTGAGAGACTGCCCGACCAGGGAATCGAACCCTCTTCTCCGGCGTGGCAGCTAGGCGCCTTTCATGTGTGTGTGTGTGTGTGTGTGTGTGTTTGTGTGTGTGCAATTTATTATTTTATTAAAACCAACATTTTAAACATATTAAAACATACAAACAAAAAGTTTGTTTATTGTTTGCAAATGGACATAACTGAAATTACCAGGTTTTACACGCTGTATATTGTAGTTTTATAACACTGAAGACATGGTAAACATCTCAATACATGTACATGTTGCTTATTAAAGCAATGGCATAAAAATGGTTTGTTTTCATATAAATGGACAATGTAAAGGATCTTTCTCATTGTAATAGTGTTGATAGAAACAAGAACAGGTGTTTGCTAAATCTTGAATATCTTATTTCTTACGTAAAGAGTTTTGCTTTGCAAGCCACAAGCGACACGAGACACTTGCCATTTGGAAACGAATACTTCAGCAATAAATACAACATTTCGTACCGGAGTGACACGACAAGCTGCACATGTTAGTTGTCTCTTGCGTGCCTCTTGGACTGGATCGTTTTCTCTGCAGCCCATCGTGTCGCTTCGGTCTGTTTGTCGCGCATGCGCTGTGAGTTATCTTTTACAGACTGTGTCACTTATCATTTCTGTATGAAACCCCCTGTTGAGTGTCACTTGTCGCACGTCACCTCGTTCTGAAAGCTTACCAGAAGAAGAAAAGATGTGGCCATCGTAATAGACCCACGAGCTGCTAGTGAATAGCTACATTTAGAATTTAAAGCTGCGGTAGACTTGGAAAATGCTTTATACGCCTTATATTATTATTATTATTATTATTGTCACAATAGTCCTCTTTTTCAGGGACATGCTAGTGTGAATTACAGGGTATGGGCACAGATAAACGCTTTAGAGATGAGTTTCTTCAATGCCACAGCTCGCGTGATCGATCCGACTCTGTTGACTTCACGCTATGCCAGTGGGTTGAAATTTAACAACGCCATCTGTTGTAAATAGTTTGGTTCAGAAGTGAAAACAGGCGCCTCCTAACGGATGATTACAGAACTTCTTGCAAACAGTAATTCATAGCGCAGAAGGTTTGCTGCCTGAGTTCAACATCTGTCTATAAAACGTTTATCTGTGGTATGGGGTGTGTTTTTGCAGATGGTTCCTCCTGATTACTTGGCAACCCGTCTTACATTCCTGTTTGCTTACACTCTGTCCCAGATATTTCTCGAACAGGCGAACGAAATTTAGTCTCTGCTCAAGTCGAGACGCGAGACGGCTCCACCAAGTGAGAGCAACGGGATTGCGTGGAGTGGGGGAAAGCGACTACAGTTACCAACCTTCCCAGCAGCATGAACTGCTTCGCTCTTCCCAACCCTTCTCTGCCGCTATACGAGTCCTTGTTCCAGAGATACCTGAGACAGCGTATAGGTTGTGAACACGTAAGAGTGCAATATATTTACGTCCTCTCACCAGCCATAGTGAGGGGGATATGCGTAATGTAACATATTTGTAAACCCTATTTTGATACAACAGAAATTGTAAGTAATATTTATATATCCCTTCATCAATACACACACACGTTAAGAATAAGGTATCTGTTGCAGCTTGAACTTTTTCTTTCATGGTTTAATTAAAAGAATTAAACATAATTAAAGTAAGTTAAAACATCTGAAAAATACTTGGTAAACCTGAAAAGAGTAATTTAATTTGGTTTGGCAAAGTGAGGAAGCTTGTAATAGTGTGTGCGTGTGCAAATCAAGCACGTTTTGTCTGCGCAATTTGTATCTTTGTGGCTTAGACGAAAAACAGCTTAAGACTGTTTGAAAGGGCAAAGAAGACGTCAAGACTGTCGCATCCTGTTGCCGTCTCTGGATCGCCCGTGGTCTGGTAGAAAAAACCAGTTCAATTCAATTTCTTGGCAACGTAGGCGTTTTTCCACGTATACGGTTAGGAGCACTGGTATATGTTTGACGGGAGGGGGGAGCAAGTGTCGCGTTTTATATAGATAAGAAGAAAGGAACCAGTTTGGGAACTCGTTCGAATTTTTAAGAGGTGATTAAGAGGACCGAACGGAAACGAGGAATATTGCTGGGTTTTCTTTATCTTTTTTCTTTTTGTCCCGTTCTTGTCCACTTGATGGCAAAGAGAGGGGACATACAACATTTCCAGCCTTGTCGTGTGGACTTTAGTAGGTGTTTGATTATGTCGTTCTTAACGACGCTGCTATCAACTGACAACGATGTAAAATCAGCGTTGTAAATAATGTAATTCACGCTCTCCATTTAGCGAAACTGTTTATTTACGACTTTCCAGAAGTATTTCAGGAGCAGGTGAACCAAGGCGTGTTCCGACATGTAAAATTTCTTGGATTTTTGAGGCGTTCTACAGAAAAAAGTCAAGGAAGCAGGAAGCTTTTTTCTTATTTATACTAAGTTGAATTAATAGTTGAACTGCATGTTTGTTTGTGCAAGTGTGCTTTATTGGTTTAACCGTTATAGACAAGTGCACGAACAGAACTATAAAATGTATATAAATCGTAGCAAATATAGCGCGAAGAACCAAACGAAAGAGAAGAATACATTGAATTTTTTGTGGCATTTCGTAAATTTCAATGTTCGTCAGTTTCGTAGTTCTGCTTACAACCAAACGATACTTTATGTCTTCCCACATGTACGCAAGCATGGTTGCTATGGGCTACGGTTACGATTATCCATTCTTGTAGATGACGAAGATCACATATCTTCTCAGCGTACACCAAGTTCTTCGCATATCCACACATAAAAAACCAATGGGTGTAATGTCACGACTTGCTATTAAGCTGTTCACCTTTAAAGCTGCAATCGCTTACATTTTTTTTTGCTATTAAGCTATTCACCTTTAAAACCACACTCATGTACAGTCAGTCACCGGCAATAAAATGTGACACCTAGATCCTGAGGCTCTGTCCGAAAGGTACAAAGTACGGACTTGAAGTATGGTCTTGGCGGAAGTGACGTCACCTAGTACAGTTCGAAAGCACCAAGAACAGGAGTACGCAAGTGCACAGCTCGCAGTGCAGATGGGAGCTGACTAGGTCACGAGATTTCCAGACTCGTTGTTCATTTGTTTAAAATCGCGGAGGTAGAAAGCCTGCAACACAGGTTAAATATACGTTATGGGCCAGCAAGTTGTTGGTTAAAGTTCTTCTAATGTGTAGTAATGTATATGTACGAACATTTGAAAATGCAATGTGATTTCTATGGTGAAAAACAAGTGTTTAAAACGTGGGGAAAACAAGTACTCAGTTTTATCTACTGAACGTATTTGGCGCTGCAGTCGAAGTGCAATTCGAAAGACTTTCACTTCCAGTCCACGACTTCAAGACCGCACTGCAAGAGCATACTCGGAGGATGCTCACTTCAAGTACGGTCTTGCGTACCTTTCGGAAACGGCCTGAAATACTCGCTTGCCTGCAACGCGTTATGTGTGTTGCCTAACTCTACGGCAATAACTGGATTTTAATATAAAATTTTCAGTGGCAACGTCTACAACCGCCGTAGAGTTAGGCAACACACACAACGCCCTTCAGGGAAGCGAGTATTTCAGGATGTAGGTGTCACATTTTAATGCCGGTGACTGTACACAGTCAATACTGCGCTCTTGGATTCGTGATTTTGCATTTCTACACGTGCAATCAACAGCAAGCAACACTGACAGTTTTCTATTGGAAGATCCTTCCATATGATCCAGTCCTGTCAAATTTGGAAAATCTGTTCATTGAGAGAGCCGACCTGCGTGGCCGAGTGGTAAGCCCTTTAATGCCAGGTGTTCCGGGTTCGAATCCAAAACTGGACATGGGTGTTCTTTGTGAGTGTCCATTCACCAATTTCATCATATCATCACTCATCCTCATCGTCGCGATTAGCCAAAAGTGACAGAAAAGCGACGCTAAATAACAAATGAAATCACATATTTAGTGAGAGAGTTGAATGAATCTCTTAAGTATGCTCAAGAGATTACTAAACTATACTATACTATACTAAACTATAGTTTGAATAGTGATTTAATTAGATATGAATCATCTTAAGTATACTTAAGAGATAAGTAAACTATACTGTATTAAACTATTGTTTGATAAGTCATGTAATTAGATATTAGAATAATGAAGGCCAATTCCACATTTGCATTCAGAGACAGTCTGTCCTAAGCGTGAATGGGACAAGTACGTCCAATATCATTAAAGCTCTCTATATAGCTGATCTTCCTTACCATCCGTTCAACACCTCAGAAAAGCTCTAACATCCACCTACCCTTCTTTTTAGATGTATGGTGCTAGGCTAGAATTCTGGTGGCAAAAAGGAGGGGATTTATTTTTAAAAATACGGCTTGTTAAATCCCGGTTCTCTCTCTCCCTTCTCCCTCTACCTTCCCCCCTCTCTTGATTTTTATTTTCGGAACCTCCAGGATTGACGTTGGGGAATTACTGTCGCCTGCAACCGAACGAGGCTTTAGCCGTTGGTTCCGGGGAGCAGGATAAGCCCGGAGCGCAGATGGAACCCGGAGCCTCCCCTAAATGGAAACGTTATCGTCTCGAACAGCGAAAGGATTCACGGTGTCCTTTTTTTATTATTATTATTATTATTTCTCCCTTCCTTGCTTCTCTCTCTGTTTGGTTCGACCTGTGTTGTCAGAGCCAGTGTTGCGGAGGGAAATTCAAGGGATTTTTCATGCAGAATAGGAGATGGATGGGATGGGAAATTGTCATGATTCTTGCAAGATGTAGGTGAAAGCGAGACGGAAATTCTATGCTATCTTGAAGAAACCATGCCCAGCACGTTAACTATATTCTCTCGTGTAGGGTGGACGACCTATTATTTTTACTGTTTGTTGCTGAACTCATTGGGGATTTATTATTTTTGTTTTAGACGTGTCTCCAAATGATATCACTTAATTTTTGATGCCAGAGGAAGCGGTGATAGGATTTCTAGATGCAAATTGGAGTAGCTACCATTTTTCTCTTATTATAACTGGAAATATTTTGTTAGTTGTAAATTCCTCAGGACAGGAATTTAAAAAAAAAGTAAAGCTACCATTGCAACATGTGAAGGCATATTGAGAGCGAGGGTGTCTTCACACATTCGCAATCTCGGCCACTTTTGGAGGTGACATGATCATCACCATGCTTAGGTCACCTTTACCCTCCAGGTTTGTCCCCAGGTACTAATTTATTACAGGATGGGTGGGCCCCAGAGCCTCTCCATTGCTGGAACTATTCCTATCTGCATTTTGAAAAAAAATTTGATGAAAGGAAAACAGAGTGTTGTAAAATTGTTAGTGGAAAATAATTCTGAAGTAACAACTTGCAATTATATTTTGGGTACTGCATTCATTAAAAAAATGCTTTTCGACATAATGTTGTCGAAAACATTAAACTCACAAAGCGGAAAATTTATGATTTTGTGGCCATCTTGGCGGAATAATTGCCAAATGCGGTTATATCTACAAGCAACACTAAAAAATTACGTTAACTTCGCATTATTTGGCGACTTGTATACATGAAAATGCGTTTAGCATGTAATTTAACCACTTCAGCTGATAAGCTATTTCAGGCAACGATATTTTTCGGTGTTTTTGCGATTGTGAAAAATAAGATTGTTGCATACCGTACATGACAGGGACAACATTTGCTTGTGGTTTTTGAGTTGTTAAGTCCACTTTATGCACAGATAAGTTAATCGGGACTGGACCTACACCGTGGTGATTCGGATACCACTTTAAACTGTAGGTCCAGTCCCGTTCGGCCTTTGTGTGCACAAAAGTGGAATTAACACAATACTCAAACTCTCACACATAGCTCATAGACATATTTGGTGTTATGCAAAATTGACAAAGGATCAACAATTTTAGATATGGCTAATTAGGTATTTAGTGTGAAAAGTGTGCCTGTCTGGAGAGCCGGGTTCAATTCAGCGGTGGGTGATCTCAGGTGGGAATTTTTCCACAGTGTTCCTGGAACAGAGAGGTTCTGAGGAACACCCAGCCTCCAATGAATGGGAACCTGGAGGGTAAAGGTTATCGAAGTGTAATGCTGATTGGACCTCCCCTATGGTTGAGATCGAGGAGGGTAGGAGCCTGCTACCAGAGGATATATCTTTGCTTTATCCTGTTTGTGATTTCGGACTATATCGCGACTTGTTTAACCCGAACTGATACTTCTGAATAAAATTTTAGGGATATGTTTTCGAAATGAGGTTTATTAAAAGGGAAATTTAGTATCCTTGAAAGGGAATTTTTGCTGCGAAATTCGTCCCTCCGTCTCTGATCGGAACGCCTGCACGACCTGCCGGGAAACTGGGATTAGGGCAGGATCGTCGGTCCTTGCCCCTACTCCCGCACCTATGGCGATAGCGCCAGCACATAAATCTGTTCGGGGCGACACTCGGGGGATATCTTCATCATTTGGGAGTGGAGGGGGAACTTGGAGAACGCGAAGCCCCTGATAAGCCGGCATAATGCCACCGGAGCAACAAGAAATAATTAAAACAAGAGAGCATCGCTATCTTTCGCTCTCTCGCTCCCTCAGGCGCCACTTTTATGTGTATCCGGGGGATGGGTTGCGCATGCGTAGATGTAAAGCTTTAATGCCAAAAATCTTCACACGTAAGGTGATTGTAGCTTTTGAATTCATGGTGGACAGAATTTTTTTGGAGTTTTTCTATTGTTGTTTTGCTTCCTTCCCGATTATTTGCCTCTGCAACAGAGAAATAGATATTTTATTGACAACTTGTGATATATAAATACATTATTGTATGTGGTGAACTAGCAGTTATGGCCAATGTACATAGTCTGTGCATAGCAACGATTATGCATCTTGTTTATATGTCTTATGGATGTTTAAGTTTTAATCATGTAATCCACCTTGTTACAAGTTTTAATATATTAATTATGAAGTTCCAATCTTGAGATAATTATTTCTGTTTATGTCATAAATATTAGGACATAACAAAATGGCGACGAGGATTAAAGAAGATAAATAATTACTACTGTAAGTAGAATTATAGTAATTAAGTCCAAGTGAGCCAGTATGGAAAAACACATAAGTTTTATACCTGCATTTGAGGCTTATGACCCAAGCCAGGATATAAATTCGTATATTAAAAGATTCAAGGCTTTTATTGAGGCTAACGATATACAAGAAAGGAAACGAGTGTTTACTCTTATTTCTGTAATCGGTAGTTTACCATATCAAGAGCTGGAACACAGATTAAGTCCAAAGGATCCACAAGATTGCACCTTGGAGGAACTCTTTGTTACATTGAGAAAAATATATGCACCACAAGTTAATAAATGGATTCAACGATTCGCTTTTATGCAAATAAAGCAAGAGCAAGGTGAGACAGCTACATCGTACATAAATCGTTTAAAAGTTGCTGCAATAACTTGTGAGTTTACAACAGATGAATTAGACACTCGTCTTAGAGAAAAACTTGTGTTTGGACTACCCGATAGTATACTAAAAGATAGATTACTGTCAGACATGCCCAACACATTCGAAAAGGTTTGTGATGTAGTACTCCAACATGAGATAATACGCACAAATAAAAATAAAGTCAATCAAAATGCATTTTTGGTACGTGAAAATAAACAAATACAAGGCTCACGTAGATTCGGTACAAACAATTCGTTTGCTAAAGCTCATTTTTCAAAGAATCAACAAGATACAAGAGAATCAAGATTCGGAACAAATAATGCATACAAAGGCATGCCACAATCTAAACCACATACTGCATTGAGCCAAAAATTTGTATCAGGGCAAAATCAGGCAAAGGATATAAAATGTAAGCGCTGTGCAAGGTTAGGTTGTACATTCAAAGAGAACTGTCCTGCATTCAATGCTATTTGCAGTTTCTGTAAGAAGAAAGGGCATTTCTTGGCTGCATGTTTCGATAGGAATAAACAATGCAAGGAACCAGCAGTCAATTTATCTAGTATGTATAAAGAAAATTGTGAAATGAGGAACAGTAATTTGGATACCAAAGCTAATGGTTATGGAGAATACCATTCTCAACATAGCTTATTCTCTGTGCAAGAAGATAGTGCATATACTTTCTTAACTACAAACACGCAACAAATGTACAATAAGAAAGTAAACGAATCTATTTCTAATTTGCAACACGCAGCTGATCAGATTTCATTGAGAAATGAACGTTTACCTTTGTACATTGATATTATAATACAAGACCAATCGTTAGAAGCTATTGTCGATTCTGGTAGTTTTGCTAATTTCATTTCAAAAGATTTGTTAACTAATCTTATTGGCAACTTCACACTGAGTCCGTTATTAAATTCATATACGTCGATATCAGGTGAAAGATTGTGTTTATTAGGCCAATTAAACTTAAAACTTTACTATCATGGCAAAATGTACATGATACCTTTTGTTGTTGGCGATAATATCAATACAAATATATTAATTGGTAGAGTTGGAATGAACATATTATTTGGTGATTGGCGCAGCAAACTTCTAAATGAGTTTCCTGAAACTGATTATGTTCAAAAGGAAGATTCTACACATGCATGCTTAGGTCTAGAATCAAAAGATTCGCTACCAGATGCTTGTTCGAAAATTCAGCGTTCAGGCATAATGGATACTCCAAAGGTACATGTACAGAAGATTGATGACGTGGGTGAATGTTCACGAACATCAAATGTGCAAGGGCAAACTAGCAAAGTCATGATTCTGAAGAAACATAAAGCCGACGTACATAATTCAAGTAATGTAAAACAAATGAACATTGAAGACTGTCGTTCACAATTACTGACATCTTTTGCAGAATTGTTTAATGAGGATATTAGTACACCCATTAAAGATTTCAAGGTATCAATACCTTTACAGAAGAATGCTAGGCCTGTGTTCAGGAAAGCGTACAGAATAGCATATTCATTACGAGATCAAATAAAAGAAGAAATAGATAATATGTGTAAGCAGAATATTATAGCACCTATAGAACATTCAGAATGGGCAAGTCCTATTGTGCCAGTTAAGAAATCAAATAATTCTATACGTATCTGTGTAGATTACTCGAAGACGGTCAATTTTCAAACCGATGGTTTAGTGTATCCTCTACCAGACTTTCCTGATATTTTACAAAAAGTTAAAATAGGAAAGTACTACACCAGGCTTGATTTACGTTCAGCATTTTTACAAGTTAGTTTGCATCCAGACTCACAAAACATATTGTGTTTAAATTATGATTCTCACTTGTACAGAATGCAACGTTTACCATTTGGTACAAATGTTTCGTCTCAGCTTTTCCAACAGGTAATTGATTCAATTTTAACAGGATTGGAAAGAGTTGCAGCATTTATTGATGATGTTATCATTTCTGGAGATAGTCTACAAGAATGTTTCCTAAGAACAAAACAAGTTCTGGAGCGCTTTAAAGATTATAATGTTAAAGTCAATTTAAGTAAATCTGAATTCCTAGGGCAAGAAGTGATTTACTTAGGGAGACGTTTCACGGCAAATGGAATCACACCAACTGAAAAGCATGTGCGTGCTATTTTAGAAAGTCCAGAGCCAAAAGATAAGGTGCAACTGCAAAGTTTCTTAGGGATGGTTGCATTTCAAAGTCGTTTTCTACACAACTTGTCATCTACAATACCACACCTATATCGACTTCTGAGGAAAGGCGAAAAATGGTTGTGGTCTAATCAATGTATATCGGAATTTAAGGCTGTTAAAGATAAGATTGTTCAGACACCTGCTATAATTCCTTTCGATCCTTCAAAAGAAATAATCCTAGAAACGGATAGTTCTTGCTACGGTGTTGGAGGACGATTAGGGCACAAGATAAATGGCGAACATCGAACAGTGGCGTGTTTTTCAGCTACACTTTCACCTGCTCAGAAGAATTACTGTCAGGGAGAAAGAGAGGCATTAGCCATTGTTTCGTCTGTGAAACATTTTTACTTATATCTGGCAGGTCAAAAATTTACAATATACACTGATTCAACGACTGCGAAATCTTTGCTTGATTCTAATACACCAGTGCCAATGCAACACAATGCACGTTGGCAGAGGTGGAAAATATTCATGGCATCTCTGAATTACGAAATAGTGTATTCTAAGAAGGTTCCAATAGCAGACGCTTTGTCAAGATTACCACTACCTGAAGAATTGCAATCAGATTTTGTTTTAACAGCGTATGCAGATCTAGAACAAAAGTTACAACCGTTACGCATATCTGAGATCAAGGAGCATACAAAAAGCGATGAATTGTTGTCTAAAATAACAATTTACGTTAAGAATGGTTGGCCAAGAGGAATTGATCCACATATGAATGAGGAAGCAATAGCTTTATGGAAGAAACGTCTGGAACTGTCAACAGAAGATGGATTGTTGATGTGGGGAAATAGAATTGTATTGCCAGGGACACTGCGATGCAAGTTTCTCACTCAAATTCATGGTCTGCACAGTGGCGTAGTGAGATTAAAACAGATTTGCAGAGATTTAGTTTGGTGGCCTAAAATGACTTCTGACATTGAAAGTTTTGTTGCAAAATGTGATGCTTGTCAGACGAATGCAAGAGCTCCAGCAAAAGGACAATTTATATCATGGACACCGACATCACAACCTATGGAACGTGTACATGTCGATCATTTCTATTTCAAAGGTTATTTATTCCTGTTGTGTGTTGATGCTCACACGAAATTTTTGAATGTTTGGCAATGTTCTAATTTAACGGCTCAGGAAGCAATTAGACATTTAAAAAGCCAATTTTACATACTTGGTTCTCCAAAAGAGTTAGTCTCAGATAATGGACAACCCTTTGCAAGTGAACAATTTAAGATGTTCTGCCAAAGGTTGGGCATTGAACTAAAGCATTCCTGCCCATATAAACCTTCGGGAAACGGGTTGGCTGAGAGAACAGTCAATACCGTGAAAAGGTATCTAACCCTCATAGGAGATTTTCCAAAAGGGGATGTTAGAAAATTGAATACTGAAGTAGAATCACTACTGCGTACAGTAATACACTGGCATAACAACACTCCATTGCCATCAACTGGAACATCTCCAAGTTCATTAATGTTTTCTTACAACACTGCAAGTAATATAATCATTAAAGATGACACTAAAAATGTTCATTATGAATGTGAGAAATTTTCAATTGGAAGTAACGTATATTATTACTGCCCTGAAAGAAAGATATATCGAAAAGGAGAGATTATTGAAAGATGCAGTTTTGCTGTGTATAAAGTAAGAGATGTAGAAAGTGGCAGATACAGAAATGTACACTATTCATTTTTAAAGATTCTTCATGAAACAGGAGGAGATTCAAATCAGTCAGAAATACCCAAGGAATATGACGATAGTGCATATCATGCATATTTATATCCTCCAATTAAAAATGAAATGCATCGGCAGGAACTAAGCGACAGTGAAGAACACAATGCTCAGAGATCGTCTCCGAAGCAAGAGAGTAGCTCATATTCGAAGGAAGCGAGCAGACTTGGTCCAGGAACAAGTTTGTCTTCGAAGGGAGGAAGTGATTTTGTAAGAAGGAAATCTGAAAGAGTAAAAAGGCCAAGAGTGTTTTACCCCTCATAAGTTTGTTTTCTCTTGAAGGGGAGAAGATTGATATATAAATACATTATTGTATGTGGTGAACTAGCAGTTATGGCCAATGTACATAGTCTGTGCATAGCAACGATTATGCATCTTGTTTATATGTCTTATGGATGTTTAAGTTTTAATCATGTAATCCACCTTGTTACAAGTTTTAATATATTAATTATGAAGTTCCAATCTTGAGATAATTATTTCTGTTTATGTCATAAATATTAGGACATAACAACTTGCTAGTTTGTCTCTTGCCGATTTTGACATCTTCTGGCTTCCATTGCCACAATACGAGTTTACGTGACATTCCACTCGAATTCACTATTCGCTCAAAAAGTTATTGGCAAGATAGAGTCATATTATTTTTTGAATATGTCAGGTGAAGCGCGAATCTAGACAGCGAGCCTACCAACAGTGTAGAGCGCGAGGAAGAGGATCAGCTATAGGTGCTGCGTTGAGATGACGTCAGCGGATCACTTGTTGATTGGATGCTTCAGAAGTTGTGACTCGCTCTCAAGCTGCAAATGTGCAACATCCGGAGGTGTCACCAAAGTAATCTTACTCTATCGATAAGTGTCGTGTTCCATTGCTAAAGGCGTGCCCGATAGCGCAGTGGTAACGTTGCCGCCTTTCAATCAAGGTGTCCCATGTTCGAGGAGGCACACAGTGGTTCGGATCCCACTTTAAACTGTAGGTCCAGTCCCGATTATCCTTACTGTGCATCAAGTGAACTTAAAACACCAACTCAATCAATCAGTCAATCAATTGCCAAAGAAGGAAGGTTTCATTGGTTCAGATATTACTGTACACTTTGTGGTCAGTTCTGATTAGCCCAAATGTAAGGAGACCAGGAGATATTTATCTACAAAGGCAGTCACATTTTGTTACACCAAAGTACCATACAAGAAATTCTTATTTGGGTTTAAGATTATTTGTGTGTGTGAGTGAACGCGAGCGCGAGCGTTTCGGGAAACTATGTTAGAATACACACCTTTACACCAGAATATAAAATAAGCTCTGGTGAGCTATCACCAGGGCCCCAGAAAAAAAAACACCCAAAATCCAGCAGAAAATTATGAAATAATGCTCAGATATAATTTTGTTTCATTCTGGAAAGTTCACCGAAGAGCGGACAATTTTCATAAACTGTGTGTGAATTAGTTCCCATCAAGTATTCCAGGCGGCAGCACAAATGCAAGTGTATGTGGGTGTGTGGAAGATCTGCCAGGATTGTGTAAGTCCAGCTCATTATGAAAATCCAACGTATGTACTGCCCTGTCAGGTTCACCGATTTTAAAATCTAGGAAGCTATGTTGCGTGTCTGTGTGTCTAGATTCCTTTTTTCTGAGTGCTGATAGGGGGCGGAATGATCGGCTGGTGAGGCGTTCTGCTCTCCTCTGTCCTGTGCTCTCTTCAACTCCAACTTTCATGTAAATTAATTCATAGGGGTGTGCGGGACAGAATATTTTTGGTCGGAACGGGAAATGTTTTAATCCCGACGTTCGGGACGGAAAAATTTTGCAACTTCCAGCCTATGCCGGCCATTGTGAACTTCCTGAATATTCGGGATACTGAAAAGTCGGGAAGTTTTTTCCCTGATCCCGACTTTTCGAGATCCCGCACACCCCTACTAATTCAGGTTCTATCGGCAGGCCCTTGGAACGCGTAATGATATGCAGACATATCAACCGGGTATGAACATTATTATTTATATATATATATGTCGTATATTTTTGTTTATTGGTCCGTACGTGCAAACTGTGAACCTGCGCAGCGTGGTTGCATACAGTTAGGACAAACATCAGTTTTGTCGAAGGTTCGTAGCGTCGAAACGATGCGTCATACAGAAAAAACATTGAGGCAAGTTGTTTTCGTTACTGACCTCTTTACGCGTGAACGTTTGCTAGCTGACAGGTTTTTCGTTTTCTATCACATGACCGGGGCGAATCTAAGAATGAATAGGGTGTTCAAGAATTTGGGATTATACGAACCTGAATGGAATTGATTTACAACTCAACTTGTTACGGGCACTTGCTGTCGCAGGAATGTTGATTTTTATTCTGAGTAGCCCCGTACAAGAGAAAAAAGAATGGTCGAACGGCAATGGGTCCCGAAGAGGCACTCCTTTCTCCGGGAATAAAAGGAGGACGGAGAAAGGAGAGCAGAGAGGAATCAAACTGCTTTTATGGCTGTCGATGGAGGCGATAGTCCGTGGGCAGGTGATGGCGGGGAGGCTCTCGCCG
The DNA here is from genome assembly GCF_977018435.1 of Lepisma saccharinum. Classification (NCBI taxonomy): domain Eukaryota; kingdom Metazoa; phylum Arthropoda; class Insecta; order Zygentoma; family Lepismatidae; genus Lepisma; species Lepisma saccharinum. The sequence continues at coordinate 80,273,139 of NC_139231.1, read as the reverse complement.
CATTAAGTACGTGTAGATGTTTCGAAGATGAAGACGTCTCCACGAAGGCTTCCACGCGCTGTGCAAGTCTATAAAAATGTTCATTCGGACCCTGCTTGTCCTAAGTGTCCTCCCCAACAGGTCGAAATCAGCTTCATCCCACGCTGCAGGATGCTGAGGAGAGTGGAGCGATACAGCCAGTTCGGGAAGGGGAAAAAAATGTCACGATGGCGAACATAAAAACAAGTTCTCTTCAGCCAGTACTTCCTCTAAAATCTACTTCTTCTCTTACATAAGAAATACTTTAGTGAATTGAAGAGACTTAGGTAAAGCTCATCCATATTCAATTTTGTTTATATACGAGGGTCGTTCGCAGAGTCAACAATGCTAAATTGCATCAAGAGGAAAGATAAAACTCAGTCACGTCGTTCCAGAATTGCATTTCTCCAAATTCAGACAAAGGAGCCTGAGGAGAGGGGGAAGGCGCAGGATGCTACCTAGAACAAATTTTAGACTTCTGTCTTCACGAAACCATGATTATCTACACAACAGTCTGATTAATAACACGAAGACTGTTCTGAAATTGGCGGGAAGAAGTCTAAATTCACAGTGTAGATCTAAGTAGAATATCAGCGTGTTTCTTGGAAAGAGATGCGGCCAAGGACCAACTGGAGGATAATTTTTTAAATGTATAAAATATATGTTAAATCGATGTTAGTTCTTCCGCGTCTGGGTGACTGGTCATGTCGATGTCCTGCGATGTTAACGACTTTTTAATGGGGTTGCTTTCCTTCAGTCTCTACGGTTGCGCCGGGTCAGGAACCGCCGTGGGACCGCCTTTATGGCAGTCACCCGCTGTTAACAGCCAATTAGGCCTACCGATTCTTACGGTATCCAATCCCTCCTCCCACCCAGCAGGGAAACAGGATTTTGTCAAAATAGCCGTTCTGCTCTGTGATTGCACACCGGTCAGTACGGGGGTGGAAGTATAAGTCTTGCTTTCCTTTGGTTTCTAAGTCGAAATATAGATAATTTTGATGAAAGCATTAAAATATTCAAATTGCACGAAATTTTGTTCATAATATCTAAGGGCTTTGAATTTCATTTTTGAAGGTGTGACATAATACTTGAACAAGTTGAAGCGAAATTGTTATAGTGGAAGCTTTCTTTAAATAGCTTGTTCGGTCTATATACCCAGCAAATGTGGAAGAGTCTTTGCCCGTAAAGTTAATTTTAATGTTCCTTTCACATGCGATGGAACGGAACCATCGTCCCTAGTTTGAACAGGTTTTCATAAGTGCAAGGCGGGTGCTTGCGGATAATTCAATTAAAGGCAGTGAATGATCATTTGTTTGTAGAATGGATTCACTTTGGAGGGGGAAAAAAAAAAACAGGAACTTAAATCATGAGCGAAATATACAATGTTGGCAAGACATTCATTGTCTAGTAAGAGTATGAACCCATTACCCTACCATAGCACCTATGCCATGTGGAAATTCTGGACACAACTTCCATTAATCGCTCTTGATTAACAGACCAAGCTCTAAAATTCCAATCTTATGTTTTTCGTTCATCAGATGGCAGCACAACTCTATTAATATTTTGTTTCGGACAAAATTTATATATTGGTAAAAAATTGACATTAATTGAAATTTTAATAACAGTAATTCAGTCCTGAAAGATATGAGAAAATGCTATGCGTAATTAATTTTACTATAAAAATAAATCGCAATTTAATTTCAACTCTTCTGAATGAACAACTTTTCCACGACTTGATGTGGAAAGCTCTCCGTAGATTATAAATAAGTTAATAGTTAATACTATGTTACTCTCTTCGATCCGGCTAACTTTCTGTATGGTTGAATGTGGGTTACACAATGTGCCCTACTGGTAAATTTAGTGATCCCACAAAGGCCCTGCTGCACACGATATGACAATATTCAAGGGCAATGTTGCATAGTTCAATGTTCTATGTGTTTGTCGATCTGTCCGTGTGTCTGTGAATGGAGGCAATAACTGACAACAATAGGCGACATAATGATCTTTCTGTAACCAATAAAAATAGGCGTACATATATTTTGTATGTAAAATACAGTTCAAATGCTAATTAATTATATGAATTGTCGTCTCGATAGCTATTCGTTCTATAGTCGATAAATCAAGAGATACGCCAATGTATTGCTTTAGTACGCAAGGAGCATATTGCGGTTTTTTAGTAAATACTACACTCAAACTTGTGTATATTATTTATGTCACAAAAATGATCTACAGAACCAGAACATAGATTGTCGTAAACCGTAGAACAAATCCAGTTGCGAGCAGTGATGTGGCAACAGTGCAAATTCTGACAGACACCTAATTTCGTGTCCGCTGGTATGATGCGTGTACTAAATGCTCCTCAAACTAGAGTTGCCAGATGTCCTCTTTTTAAAGGATTGTCCTCTATATCACGATCTGTTTCGATGGCCTATAAAAGTTGACTCAAGTGCTGTATTTTGGTTATAACACTTTCAAAATAAATTTTCCATTGAGGGGACGAAATTACGAAAGCAATTGTTGACTGCCATGATAATATCGATTAATCTTCAAACGCTCTCAGTCACTCTTCCTTAGAGGAATGTGCGAACAGCGATCAGGCAAATCATTCTGTGAAACATAATTATAGCTGTGGATTGCTCAACACGAAAAATCTGCAAAATTTCGTTGACGTTATATTCATCTGTTCTGACTTAGGGAGAAGTTGACGGAAGTTGTAACTACTTTAAAGAAAATAATAATCAATGTGATCACAATATTGTAAAAGTTGAATGATAAATTTAACGATGATGTTTTAGTCAGTGGATGTTGCTACGATAACTTAAATGTAATTCAATTCGTGAAAACAATCACATGTGTTGTGAATAATGAATTCGCATTATTCAGAAGAAAATATGCTCAAACGGCAATACAGCATAGTGATGTATTTATGCCAATTTATGCTTAGCATTCCAGCCCATAATTGTAATGTAGAATTTAATGTATATTTTCATTATTGAATGTGCAATTGAGCTATCAAAAGAACAGACTTCGTGTAATAACTGTGGAATCCATTTTACAGTGTGTATTAAATTTAAACAAGTCTGAAATGATTTTTATTAAAGAAAATATGTTAAGAAGTGAAATTATCAGATGAATATACTGACAAATCTCAGCATATTTGTCATCAAGGTCTTCGTTATTAGTGGTAATCAAAAATTTCGTATTCTATTTTCTGATGTCAAAGTATTTGATAGGCTACTTCATGCTTTAGTGCATAAATATATTATTTTTAATATACCCGATCAGTGTGTGTCGTGTATTGGCAAAGGAGAATTACAGCAACTCTGTGTCATAAAACAACATAACAAATACTATGTTCTGGCAACACTGAGAGAAGGGAAATACAGAGCTTTGAGACATGGATGCTGCTCGGGTGCAGTCTGACATTCCATCATGCGCTCCCGTCTCCCGAAGAATCCCCAAGATGGCGCTCATAATTGGCCAGTGATATACAGCCGGTGCAATAAAAGACGTCGCATCCTTATCCGGCGCACCGGTCTCTCATTCGGAGTACAGAGGGGTTCGGCTTTTAATTAGGAACCAGATCGAACGGATATGAACCCGAGCACTGCAAGTGAGCGAGATTGCATCTCATTCAACTTCGAGTTTTGGCATGCGCCGCTCTACCCATGTATGTCTCCGCTAAACACAACAGTTCCGTTGGCGGTGCGTTCGTAAATGCGATGCCAGGTTTGTTCTATTGCTACTCTTTTTTATTGTTACTTTAACCACGAAGTAGAGATTCTACAATGTAGGCTATGATATAACCCAGTGATTCCCAAACGTTTTCGTTTCACGGCGCCCTTAGCGTTTCAAGATTTTTTCGCGGCGCTGAAGTCAGAATGTAGGCCTATGTAACACTTGCAACGCTCAGTTAGTTACTTGCCGTAAGTTTAAAAAAAATCAAATTCAGAAGCATTTTACATGTTAAAAAACACTAAAGCCACGTGAGACTAACAAGTAATTGTGATTTCAGTGAAAATATTGGAACATTTCGTGGCGCCCCTGTTAAGCCATTCACGGCGCCACAGGGCGCGGCGGGGCACACTTTGGGAACCACTAAAACTAATATATAGTAGAGCGTGCTTCCTACTTACAGGGTGTGAAATCTCATATACATGAGATATTAAGCTACCCCCTGCTCATTCCTACATGTCGTGAGGAAAGTGGAAGTAGGACCTCACACGTTTACAATGTAGGCCACTTTTTCACTATCCATTGCGCCACACAACACTAATATCGCACACGCACCAACGGAAAAGAAACCGACACTACATTACAGTAGCCTCACTGGCCCAGAACGTATGGTGATTTCATTCGTCAATATTCCTCCACACGATAGACCGTTGGGTGAACAACGTTCGTATAGTACCCCTGATCAGAGTACGCCTCTTTCTTATCCTGTGGTCACGGGAGAGTCTTTTAGAGAGAAACAGAAAGTGGAGTTGGATATCTAACAGTGGCGATGCACGCCCGGCGTTCCATGACTAAAAATTTTAAAATGCGTGAAAGCTGTAAAATTGTAAATATAAAGTAAAACTTGACTAATTATATACATGTTTGAGCTTTATGGCATTATAATAGCTATTTCTCGCGATCCCCCTACAACGCTCCACGAACAGCTCTCGTTTGTAGCATTTTTCTAATGTCTTTGCTTGTCGGACGCCGGCTAGGTTTGGCGTCCAGTACTCTGCCTGCCTGGAGGGAAAGCTTGGATTTCTACAGCACGCCCGAAATATATGCTATCTTGTACGCTGGCGTACGGAGCACCTGATTAGTTCTAGCGCTCATGTGACCCTTCCTGCCATCCAACGCAGACGACAGAACCAGAATTTCTACCCGTTCTTCGAGCTCGTGCTTTGTGATGCTACAATACGCAATATTCACTGACGTAACTTTACCAAACTCAAATATACCACTTCTTTCTTAAACTGTATAATTTATCGCACGAACAGTGAAGCAGGGGCGATTCCTCCATGTAGGAAGTGAGGAACTTCCTACAGTTCATTTGTACTTATTTCGAGTTCTCTACTTTTTAGGAGTTCAATGCGTGTTATAAAATTGTGAGCGCAAGGTACGTACAGTCACGGACACTTCTGGGTTGTAACGACCCTATTGAAGAAGCACTCAAGCAAGCCATCCATGTCTGACCATCAAGCGCCGTGTGGCTAGACAACTCAAACAACATTGTAATTCTGCGGCTTGTATACCAGTCACGGGTATACATTTCTGTAAATTGAGCAGTGATGCCAAAGAGAAATACGAGATGAAGATTTTCGCAAGTAATGTCTCGTGTTCTCGACATGGAATAATACTCGGTCCAAGTTACGTTCCTTTATTTAATGTTGTTTGGTAACGAACCTGACGGACTGGGTTTATATTTTCACTCCTTGCATTACACTAAGTTCTATATTTTACAGTTATATTAATGCTTTGAACGAAAATAATACCTAGAACAACATCCAACACACGTTCACACCACTCTTGTCACACACATGCACATGAAAACGCACACACAAAGCTAAGTTTTAACTTCCAAGTGAATGTCCAAATGACAGTAAACGGAGAAGCATGATGTGCGACCATATGATATTTCACAGAAAGAATGCGTCTATTTTTGACATACGTGGTTTCTATTCATAGAGAATGAGACAATTATCAGAAATTAAGATGCATTTGCTTTTTCATGTGCTGAGGAAGGAAACAGACTGACTGGGTTCGATCCCCACCATGCGCAAACTTTTTATTATTATTTTCTTGCAGTGAACATGTTTATTATATTGTTTTCTAGGCATTTTAACGAAAGGATACACATCAAATTTAATATTTTAATCTGTCCTTTCATTCTTCTAATAGGTTCTCTATCACAAGGGATATAGAGATTCTCTATCTTGGCGAAGGACATTTTCTCAATAGTTCCGTAGCTACGATTCTCCAGTCCCTTCCACCCACTTATTTATTTACTTTCTTCATATCTACTCACGAAATACCATGAATCTAACGAAAACACACAGATATAGTTAGAACAAGAAACACACCTCGCATCGAAGGTTCCAGGTTTGAGTTCTGGATTTATTGCGAGGGTGGATTATTCCTGTGTGTCTATTTATCATCTTCGTCTAAAAAACATTCCTCACTATTCCTGTGATTAACTTAGGGAGGGACCAAAGCTACTCAAATAACAAAAGTACAGAAAACGCAAGACACACCTTCGCCAAGATAGAGAACCTATTAGAAGAATGAAAGGACAGATTAAAATATTAAATTTGATGTGTATCCTTTCGTTAGAATTCCTAGAAAACAATATAATAAACTTGTTCACTACAAGAAAATAATAAAAAAACCTTTGCCCATGGTGGGGATCGAACCCAGGCCTCGCTAATGAAAGTTCTGCACGATAACCAACACACTATCAATAGCACCACATTTTCTTTTTTCCTGTCAGTCTGTTTCCTTCCTCAGCACATGAAAAAGCAAATGCATCTTAATTTCTGATAATTGTCTCATTCTCAATTAATAGAAACCACGTATGTCAAAAATAGACGCATTCTTTCTGTGAAATATCACATGGTCGCACATCATGCTTCTCCGTTTACTGTCATTTGGACATTCACTTGGAAGTTAAAACTTAGCTTTGTGTGTGCGTTTTCACGTGCATGTGTGTGACAAGAGTGGTGTGAACGTGTGTTGGATGTTGTTCTAGGTATTATTTTCGTTCAAAGCATTAATATAACTGTAAAATATAGAACTTAGTGTAATGCAAGGAGTGAAAATATAAACCCAGTCCGTCAGGTTCGTTACCAAACAACATTAAATAAAGAAACGTAACTTGGACCAAGTATTATTCCATGTCGAGAACACGAGACATTACTTGCGAAAATCTTCATCTCGTATTTCTCTTTGGCATCACTGCTCAATTTACAGAAATGTATACCCGTGGCTGGTATACAAGCCGAAGAATTACATTGTTGTTTGGGTTGTCTAGTCACAAGGCACTTGGTGGTCAGACATAGATGGATTGCTTGAGTGCTTCTTCAATAGGGTCGTTACAACCCAGAAGTATCCGTGACTGTACAATTGACTAGATTAGCTACTGTCAAGAGTTGACTGCTTTCGCACGCACCAGCAGCAGCCGAAAGACGATGGCCTCAGGCTTTCTGCCGGTCGCTGAGGGAACCACGGCGGTCATCCTACAGACAGATGGGTGAGGGGCGGAAGGGGCAGTGAAGGGAGGGGCGGCGAGATTGCGAATATCGGAGAGTACTGAGGAACCAGCAAGTTGTTCCTCAATCAGCGTTGCCAATCCCATCAAAATGGTACTAATCCAAGGACAGTTTGATATTTGTTGTCACTTAGCACCCTGCTTTTGACATAATGGTAAAATCTGCAAACGCCAGTCCCTGGGAGAGGAAAAATCGAATTCAATGGAATATGTTTTCAGGAAATAGAAATAATATTATGTCCAATCTTATACTTCACCAGCGGACATGTTTCAAAGGAAAGGGACTATGCCGATTCAGCGGAAAGCTTTTTTACAACCATGCCACGATCCATCTTCTAGTATGTTTTCTTCATCCTACCCGATTTAGTTCGTCAGGAGATTTTGTGGTAGGAAATCGGTGGCACATAGTGGTTCGGATCCCACTTTAATCCAGTCCCGATTAGCCTTACTGTGCATAAAGTGGACTTAAAACAACAAATCAATCCAATCCAGTCCCGATTAGCCTTACTGTGCATAAAGTGGACTTAAAACAACAAATCAATCCAATCCAATCCAAGGAAATCGGTAGAAATTTGGAGGTAAACAATTTTCTCAAACCTTTTTAAGTTCTATGTTGAACTCATGTTGTTTGTTGCACAATTTTAAAAAAAAATTGGGGAAATTTATACTATTACACAACTGTTAAGTATAAGTAAATAAGTTCAATACTCTAGAAAAGTAGATGCAGAATGACAATTATCCGAAAAAAAGTAATTAATAATAAATCCTAGCATAATTTCGAAGTATTAGCAAAACTTTTTGTTATCGAGAATCCACTCGACGACAGGGAGGGAGAAGAAAAATCTGAAATATCGTTAATGTTATTTTCGTCGGTTTGTATAGGTTCACATTTAAATATTTCATAGTTCAAAGTGAGGAGCAAGAGCAACCTTGCCCTACCTTGAGCATAGGTCTGCAGCTAACATAGTAACATAGGATAGTACAAGCGATACGTGTGAATGTAATTGAACGCATACAGGGTAAGTCAAAACGATGGACCTGATTACAAAAATTTATTCTGTGAAATATAATAAACATATGTTATTGTGAGACATGCGTTTCGAAAGGTTGACTTTCAAAGTTTAGTTTCCACGCAGTGTTTCCACTTTCTACCGCTAGGAGTCAGCAGCGAGCAGGAAAATGGCGTTGACTGGTGAACAGAGATCTTTCTGTGTGCTTGATTATCATGTGAACAAGTTTGTGATTAGTGTGTAACGGCATTTCCGTACCAAATATCGGGGAGAACCACGTACGGGCAAGGCCATTCGTAAGTGGTATGAACATTTCAGAGATTCGGGCTGCATCTGTAAACGAAAATCGACTGGCTGTCCGTCGACTGGGGTAGAGACAGTGGAACGAGTGCGCACATGTTTAGTGCGGAGTCCACAGAAGTCCACCTACCGGGCAGCGAGAGAACTTCAACTTCCACAGAAAACTGGCGGGTTCTGCGGAAACGTTTACAAATGAAACCCTACCGCTTGCAACTAGTTCAAGCCTTAAAAGACACTGATTATGCTTTGCGCGCGTCCTTCTGTGCTGATTTCCTCGCATTAATGGAAACGGATGGGTTCTCTGTGAGGTTAATTTACAGTGATGAAGCAACTTTTCACGTTTCAGGGAAAGTGAATAGACACAACGTAAGGATTTGGGGAACTGCTAACCCCCATGAATTTGTGGAACACGAACGTGATTCTCCCAAAGTGAATGCCTTTTGTGCCATTTCCCATGAAAAGATTTATGGGCCCTGTTTCTTCCATGAACGTACTGTGACAGGACTTGTTTTCCTTGATATGCTGCAACTATGGCTCCTTCCACAGCTTGCAGAGGATAGCGCAGATTTCATTCTCCAATTGGATGGTGCCCCTGCGCATTACCATGGCAGCGTTCGGGACCATCTCAATGGGGCATTGGAACAACGTTGGATAGGCCGTGCATCTCCGGAGGATCGACCTCTCCATCATTGGCCACCTCGTTCCCCCGACTTGACCCCATGTGATTTCTTCATGTGAGGTTTTGTCAAGGAATATGTTTACGTACCACCACTTCCAACAACATTGGATGACCTGCGTGCCCGCATCACAGCAGCCATTGATGATATTGACCGCAGCATGCTACACAAGATTTGGCAGGAGATAGACTATCGGCTTGATGTGTGCCGTGTTACGCGAGGTGCTCACATAGAACACTAGTGATTTGTTTGAAAAAAAAAAAAAACTTTGACAGTTTACCTTTCTTAGCACATGTCTCACAATAACATTTGTTTATTATATTACACAGAATAAATGTCTGAAATCGGGTCCATCATTTTGACTTACCCTGTATTTCAAACCTTCCTCTGTATACTATAATTTCTTCCAACACTCCGAAAAAGTCACGAGTCGCCACTGCAGTGAAGTGCATTTAAAAACTAAAAGAACAACACAGTTTTTGTCAAACAAGTTGGTAAAGTCCTCGTGGTAGAAGTTCAGCCTTGTAGCTGCTCTATCACCCATCCCACAAAACTATTTTTTTTAAAAAAATATTTTTTCGTTAGTATTTAACTACTTAATATTGTGCCAATGGAAATGTTTAGCATTCGTTTCAAAACTCTTTACAACGTATGGTCTGTGGACATAATTATTTTTAAATGTTTATCAGCATTCTCAAGATGCAATAAACAGTGGTCTGAATTACTAATGGGCACTGTTACATCAACAGAGTGTACGATAGTTGGATCATCCACCCACCGCGTGTCAGAGTGTCTTGCACAACGCGCTAAGACGCCAGAGGTTCCGGGTTCGAATCCCGACCTGGGCATGGGTGTTCTTTGTGAGTGTCCCTTCATCAACTTCGTCAATATCATCACTCATATTCACATTCGCCAAAAGTGGTAGAAATTGAAGTAAAATAAACAAAATCAATCACTAGTTGTATCATCAACAACAATAACGTCTACTGTTGTTCTAGATGCGCTTGTGATTCAAGTAGGTTTTTTGACTTGCGTCATGCCGAAAGGTTTCCTTAATTATAAAATATAGTTTTGCTACACATGTGTTATGTGTGGAGCAATAGACTCCGAATAGTGTACGGTGTTTTTGACTTGAGTAATCTAATTACAAAAGGTATAAAACACCAGTGCTCCAAGCATTTGTTGCACACTAATGCATCTCATTTCCTAGATAAAACAAGCATGGATTATGTTTTATGGGAACCCGGCTGACTTCATGCAACAGACACAATGCTTCGGACTTGGCGTTCCCACCCGAAATACCCAAGCTACGCCACTGATATCTAACTGGATATTGTTGTAGACTTGTGGTGGCGACAGGCTGTCCATTCCTTATAAATTCTTGCTCAAGAACTATTCATATAAGAGGATCGAGAGCCCTCGACGCCAAATTACGTCGAATAATACATCGCTTCAGAGCTTACTGGATAACCCGATGCCTCTGACGAGGTGTCTTAGGCCCCAAGGGGTATCTGAGCATATAGCCGAGCCTTGTTAGAATAATCAACCGGGTAACGCTCTAGGGTCGGACGTTACAAAATGAATAGTGATTATTCAAATTACCAACTTTAAACAATTAATAATAATTGCCATTTTAATCATTACAATATTAACCTTATATTACTATTTACGAACCTAAATTTGGATATTCCTAAGTTGTAACAATCCCATTGACCCCCCTACAGGATCGTTACAACACAGAAATGTCCGTGACTGTACATATTTTGAACGGACATAAGGTCGAATTGCTCGCATATTCTTGGTACGCGAATCACTCCACGCGGTGAAGTATCAATGTCCGATTATAAAGAACTGTTTCGTAAATTAAGCGTGGCGAAGAACTACCTGCAGGTAGTTATGAGGTCACCAACCAAAAGCATAGCAAATTTTCCGGAAGCGTGGAACATCGTTGCGACAGAAGAAAACCGAAAATTAATGAAACCGGATAGGGTCTCGTAATCACCCAGAAGGAACTGCCGTGTCGATTTAGGAGGGGAAGAAACAAGGCTTTAAAGAGATCGTAACCCTCCGCCGGAAGTGGGGATTCTCCATGGATCCTCCTGACAAATGACAGCCGAGAAATCAGCATCACCACGCCCGCGATTGAGTCAAATTTGACAATCACCTCCCAGGGTCCTCGGAACGCTCTCCCCACCCCCTGGAGTCTAATTAAAAAATGAACTCTCTTTCTATACGAGCATCCCCCGTCTTTTTTGGTGGGGACCAAATGTCTTAGTCAGGCCAAGCGTAGCCTATGCGTCTTCGATCTCTATTCTTTTCTTTCATCCTGGTTCTTTTAGAATGTTTTTGACTCTCTTCTGTTCTTCTTTCACCTGGCAAGACTGTTCTGTTGGCCGAGACGAGGTGGTCTGGTTCAAAGACAACTGCTGCGTCAGGTGACGGAGAAGAGCGTCATGCGGATTGTAACGTTGAAATTGCTTATTAGGTTCAAAGATGCCCAACGTTGCGAAATGTCGGGCGATAGTTCCAGGCATGGGCGTATTTAAGGGGGGGGGGTCAACGGGTCCAACACCGTGGTTCAGTGAAATTACCAGATTACCTGTTCTATCCGCTTGTTCATAAAAATTTCTTCGGACTTATTGTACATTCGAGACTTATATGACGTAATTCCACACACCAGATGGGACTGCTGACAAATATTTGCAATTTTCTGATAGTTTCGGAATTTCTGTGATAAGAAACAGCATTGGCACGGTCAAATCAGTTGTAATTTTCCCCCTCCAATCTTTGTAAAGGAATTTGGTTTTTAAAAACCAAGGAAAACCAGGGAAACGCAGTAGCATTCTCAAGTTGTTTGACACAAGATTAACAGAAAAACAGACAAAGAACCTAATAATACATAAAAGAGCAAATACACTCCAGCCTAAACCCTGTTCGGTTGTGATAGCCCCACCTTAAAATCAGAAACAGTTTTGGGATCAAGAAACTTTCCAGAAATAAATAAAGTAAATTATACTTATTCTTATAAAAGTTAATAATAATAACAAAATAAATAATAAAAATATAAAACCTTAAATATGTATAGAATTAGACACTACAATATTTCTAGCAACAACTGTTAAAAAATAATTCAAATAGAGCCCAACACATATATTTCTCCCGTGCGATGCCCGACACAACTCAAGAAGCAGTGTTGCTAATGGAGCAAATAGAAAAATCGCTGCAGTGCGCCGATGCACAGCTGTTACGTACAACAAGAAAATTAGAGAATTCAGATCTATATAACGTTGAGTTTTAAACGTCACGCATTATACCAGGACTGGGATTAATATGTACTAACAAGTGGCTTTGTATGTAGCTACATACATATGGACTAAAAATTAGCAAAATATGGACTAACACATACGTAAAATTACCAAAAATGCTGCAAGGAAGACTTCTTCATAGTGATTCCTTATTTGAGAGATTTGAAACAAAATAAACAATTTATTATTTTCCATTGCATTAATGCACTGGTGGCATTCTAACTGTTCACTCCCAAAACCCGTCTACACTGATACGGAACTGCAACGACAGATAAAAATACACGACCGACACTACCACTGCTTTGAGAACTAATAACATGCGAACGTGTTAAACCGCAACAATTGGACCACAACACTCCTCGTCAAGCAGTATTATTGCCTCTCTGAGATCGGCGACAGTCGGTTGCCTTTGTTGTACATTTACAAACGATGCCGGCTTCCACAACAATAACAAGTACATATACTGCCACTAGAAGATAAGCTGCGCGTTTTTTTTTCTTTTTATGAACTTGTCACCCATCAAAGCATGGCAATTTTAACACAGAAAACAATATGCATCGCATTAAGCAGCAAAAATGACAGCCTCCTCTATGTAATTTCTACAAGAACACGTGCCGGAGCCAACAGTTGAAATGCTCATGGAGCCACACAACTTATTTCTTTTGAACAATTCCAAAATTATGAAATATGAACAATTTGTGAATTTCCCGAGCTTGGCTATGCAAGGTTTTTGATTTCAACTTTGACAGAAATGGAGGCATTATGGAATTTAACGTTCATTAACAAACACACATTTTCACATACACACACGCACACACAACGTCAAACCGATCAAATACTTAGTATAAAACAAAAATATGGTGCTTCCAATCCAACAAAACTCACCGTCACTTTAACTGCCTTTCTCCTTCCGTGATAGAAATAGTTCTTCATTATTACAGTTGGCAACACTAGTTACTAGCTAGCCAATGAACATGCACTGCATAAAAGAAGCAACCACTTCGTCATGCTATATTACCACATTACCGTCCCTGCCGAACGGTGTGAACCGCAAGCTGGAGCGCTATTCATTTGTTTTCAATGATGTTTGGGCGAGTGTCTCCAGGAATGGAATGACAATATGGCAACAATGGCGAAGATTGGCGAGGAGCGTAGAACACGTGATGCTAAGAGAGAGGGAGACGAAACGAAAATTGGTATGTGCGCAACGGCAAAGATATGTGTGTTGCACTTTACTAAGTAGAATTAAGGAATTTGACAGAGCATCTGAGTATTTGACAGAATAACTAACCACACAAACAGTGACGGATCTACAAATCTTGGGCCCCCTCGCAAAATATTACCAAAGACCTCCCCCCCCCCTCTACCTATCTACCTTTACACAGACGTGTGTAATTTTTTATGTAATGTTGACAAGGCCTACAGGGTGATTCAAAAGTCCCTTAACACTTCCTATAAAAAGTAAAGGAGTTAGGTTGGGTACAGTTGGTCATGATAGAAACAGGTTAGGCCTAGGGGGAACCACATTGGTGTGTTCCAAGCGGACGTCCGCCATATCGAATTCAACTCAATTTTTTTAAAAATGGAAAGTGGGTGATGTGATTGACACTGTTTTCCCACACCTGGAAAATGATACATTTGTTACAATCATGCAGTCTTATGTTTTTCCTGATTAAAGATAGGTTGAAGAAACCTTCGCCACTACATTTCTCGTGATATCCTAGCCTGATTTAATTCTAATGTGACTGCCACGCGGGGAACAAAGGGTGAGTGATCTAAGGTCGGAATTTTTCTGGCTTTGCCCCACTTAAAGCGGCTCTAGGACCCACCCAGCCTCAAATCAAATGGTACCGGGGAGGGGGTGAAGTAAATGCGGTAAGATAGTCGAGATCGAATATATGTCGAGCCCTACCCTCACATACTCTTCATGGCACGTTGCCATGCACAGGGAACTTTAACTTTAACTTTACCTGTGTATTCGTTTCTGTACCCTTGACTAACTACGTTTATTTTTTACATAAGCATATACGAACTCTCTAATCTGTCAATGGCTGAGTATTACTTGTCTTCGCCCCCCCCCCCCCGCACTGCGGAGTTTTGCGGCTTGTAGATCCACCACTGCTCACAAACACCTTTGGCGTATCATCTCACTCCACTAAAAATTAAAATAACACAACTAATTTTATACTCTACCCTCGATCAAAAAGAATTCTTAAATCTCAACGGGATTAAAAATATAATATACGTTATCAGTTTAATATTAAAAATGAATTAAAATCATCAGTATCGTGTGTTTGAACCATAAAAATTATAATTTAAAACTAATAATATATATGATTAATTGATACAATGAATTCAATATTTAAATTAATAATAAAACTCCTACCATAGCCTAAGTGTTTATAGTTTAAAATCAAAACAGTGTCTTGTAAATCACTAATTAATAATGTATATTCCAAAAACATCAAAGGAGATTATTTACACCATTCATTCCCAAAATTAATATTATTTTGAAACTATCCCATGATATTAAAATACAAATTACAATTATTTTTCTATACTAATAATATCGTTAATAATAAATACCTTCAAATTTCTCTGAAATTTTGCACAAAATATCCATTTTCACCTCAAATTTTATATGATTTCAATGCGCCGAGGAAAATTTCTCTTCATGCTGCAATATTGGGTTGACCCGGACCCACCTTGCCCATCCCCGAAAATCGTCACAGTCCTTACTGGACCCGCCACTGTTTGATGGGTAAGAAACCGGAAGAAAGCCTGAATATCCAAACGGCAGACCTATATAGACGCTCCGGGTGGCAACCGTACAATCACCAGCTAAGATATTTCCAGCATCAATTGCCTTCTCTTCTCGAAGGAAAATAAAGGAGGCATTTGTCGTCTTTCAAAAAAAGAATTCCCACTCTTTGTTTTCCCATCAGCGGCCGCTCGGGGCCCCCTGGAAGAGCCATTGAAGGGAAGGAACACAGGACGTCACCACTGAGGGCTTTATAGATGAGAGTACCATTCCTCACCGGAGGCGCAAAACAAATAAATATTTGGCAGAAGGGACCGTTTGCATTCAGGCACTCCAAAATATACTGTGAATTGAAATACAGGAACGATATGGAGGGCGAGTTTACACGACCCAGCCTCCAGCACACGTGAACCTTCTCGCCCAGTGTTTTTGGTAGGTTCGTTTGCTTTACCCGGCGTCCTAGAGCCTGTCGTGTTTGTATATTTTCACGCTGTCACTTGCGCCCAGAGGCCATTCATTCCTTTCAAGTAGGGCCGTTACAATAAATCAAGCTTAAGATGCAGAAAACAAAACACTCACTTACTTTCCTGTAGCCTTGAGGGAGGGAAGTATTTGATCCGTTACTGAATCACCCCTTTCCTTGTCTTTCTTTTTTAACTAGTAGGGGAGAATTCTTAGACTGAACGCAAAATGAAAGGCTCTTCGTTTTGATATTTATTACTTGTTATTTAATAAATCATATAAAGTATAGGTGTATCAATTTTACGACTGGACCATTGATGCAATATATGGCAAGAAAGTTTTTTAAAATAGATGAAGTGGTCACCTGATTTACAATCCCTGTTTTTCATTCGTCAGCATTTTCGTCAACTTTAAGTACAAATCTACTTGAATTCTGCCTGAATATTGTGCAACCTACAAGGACACACATCCATAGGAACTAAATAAGTCAACAAATCGACATGCAAATGGGTCATTCCACGTGAAATCACCCAATTGAAAGACAAAAAGTTGCTTCATAGTCATGGATTTGCTTCATATATTTTTTACTGATAGATACTTGGTCTAATATGACAAATATGTAATATTAGACTTCTTCCACAAATATTTTGAAAGTTACGATTTTTTTAAAATTTAAAGATTTTCAGAAATTGGGTGAACGAACCAACGCACCATGTGACACAAAACATGTCATATTTCGGAAACTATGTGGAGTATTTTGATAATTTAGGTATTCTTGGAGAGCAGGACAGTCCTAACAGAAAATGACAATATTACCACTCTTACGTACTCAGACAGTAGAAAAATCTTTAAATAAATTAAAATGTTGTGATGAAAAAAACATTCCACTTCGGGTAATTGTTTGATAGGGAGTCCCAGGTTTTTTCCACAATGAAAATTGTTACACAGCATAATCAATACATGTCAAACATAATATTAAGAAATCAGAAAGGTAATATTTTTCATAGTAAAAATATCACAGGTTTCAGTATAGGGTGTATGAACCAATTTTCCAATGGCATACAAATGGCCCTAAAACACTCACTAATTACCACTAATATGACTACACATAATATCGTTAGAAATGTTGAATAAGTAGGAGAAGCATTACTATGATGTTCATCGAATTTTGTTCATAGAAATTGTACTAAGACCAGAGCTTTTGTTCAGAATGCATATGGACCAGTCCATAACGAATGTTCCAGCACTGGTTGCTTGACCACTTTTAAAAATTTCAATATTTTTGTTGTTTTAACACATTATGCAGGGATGTTCAAAGCAGACATTATTTTTCTAAAACTTGTCTTTGTTTAAAATTGCTGGCCATTTTTTTTTCATGTGATCGGGTATCTTTAGCCTTTGCAGACAGTTTCGATAATTATGATAGATCAGCTAAAAAAAATGAAATAAAGGTATGGTAAACAACATATTTTTCTTAGATAAAAGACTTGCATCCAAAGATTTGGCAGAAAATATTTGAGCTCTGCTACTGGTTTCTTCTTCTTCATTTTCATTTTTTTAAATTTCAGCCCCATTATCTCTGATGGAGGAACTAAAAAAATGGAATTTGCAGTGTAATATTATATATATCATACCTTACATATCATTTTAAAGCTTAGAAAGTTTCCAACAACATATGTTTCAATATTTTTTGAACATGTTTTCTCTACAAAATCGGACAGGTTGAATACATGACATACTGCAGGGAAAAGTTTTTAAAAGAAGCATTCAAAATACAGGGTGTTTCACTCTCTCACGGCCCCTGGTTTTCGCTTATTATAAAAATCATATTGGTCATAATGTAATGAAATTTTCTATGTACATACCTTGGTGTTCGTGATTACAGTACAGTAACAAAGCAGTGCAGTTATGAGTCGGTACTCAGTGGAACCCATGTCCTGCGCCAGTAAAATCCTTTTCGAAAGTTCTTCTCCTCTCGAAATACCGCTATGATAGCTTTTCCAAGTTCTAAAAAAATTATATGTTAGGAATTTCTTCTGGAGATTTCAAGTGAATCTTCTTGAGGTTTACTTTCGCCGTTTTCTATATATTTGTAATAGTTACGTGGCACAGGAAGTCTATTTTCTATCACGGATGTCTAGCAAACCACACGAAGAATTATTTGAATGCTCTAGAAGGAATTGTAGATATAATTTCAGACATTATGGCAAAATTTCGAAGCAAGAGAATTTTTTAAAATTTAAAACCACAGTGGCTTTTAGACAGTGTTGTGCAGTTTTCTTTAAAAATTATTATTTTTTAAAAAAATATAGGATTTTTAAATGTATTATTTTCTGGTGCTTAATGAACATGCATTGGACAACACAGACTAAGTTTCACCTTTCATTTCAAATGTCTTAGTTCTTCCCCTTTTTGGTCTAATTTCACTATACTATATGCAGATGTCTTTATTACGAGGTGACAGGTTAAACTTAACTATCACTAAGACTATCATGGACTTTAAAAGAAGAACAAAGCCATGTTTCGACAGGGATTCACCCTTACACCCACTGGTTCAGCACGCAGATTGCTAAGCCAAACAGGCCGGTGTTGCGAGGTCCACACAAGAGTTCATTGTTATTTTATAGTTATTAATGTCCCTTCGTTTTCCTTTTCCGACGAGTGTGAACGTGCCGACAGAGGCATTTAAGAATTCTCCCGTACTTCCTTTGTCGGACATTATCGCTACTCGGGAAGATTTAATATGGTGCCATGCGCTTTGAAAGCTGGGAGCGGATTTGGCGCAAAAAGCGGATTTTCTTCTTGTTAAGGAAATTAAGTTAAAAGCTGCGGCTCGATTAAGTGTCGCGATAAATTGCTGTTTCTGATCGGCGGCGGTTGATAAACAAATAAAGCCAATTAACAACAAATTTAGGCGGCCATATTTTTGCTTTGGAGGTGAGCGATATTAAGAAAAAGGCGTTTCGTGGCGATGGCTGGAGTTGTCGCATAAATATGTCCCGGAGCAGGTTCCCCTTGCCATCACTGCGTGTGGGTATCGTTAACAACGTGCATAAGTAAATTGATCACCTGTAAGTGGGCAAGTGAGTGCTGAAAATGTTACCCCCAAAAGTGAATCACAAACTTTGCGCGTCACACTTCCATTACAGCACACCCTTGAAAATTGACGTTAGGCACGCCAGTAAGGTCAACATTACCTTTTTAAACTTAAAATACCAATAATAATAACATGGTAATATAATTTCTTCTAGTTCATTGTACCAGAAACCGGTCTCTTTGACGATAAGCCGGCTTGGTTGCCGAATGCATTGAGTGGCCAACATTCGATCTTGCCATCGCAGTACCCGAGTTCGAGTTCCGTCCTTGGCGTGAGACCCTCCTCTAGTGTCATTGTGGGGAAACAAGGAGGGGGACATTTTAGTATGACAACGACTGCAGTTCGAAGAAACTGTGGACAGGCATTAAAAAGAATGGACTATCCCGGCTAAATCGGGACGGGACGTCTTGTAACTTTGCAATGGCTACAAAGAGGAGTATGGAGCCTGCATTTTCAAATTCAGTTCTAAAAAAATATAAATATATATATTTTTAATATTTCGAGGTCGCTATGGAAATTTCCATTACCTTCTCTTTAAATAATAAAGAGTTCAATATGTATTTTTTTATGTTTGTGTGTTTTCTGTATCACATGTATCATTAAATCAGAATAATAAACATGCCATTCTAAATGTTTTCACTGTTGCTAATCGAATTTTGCTAATCGAATTTTAAAATCTGCTGCGATATGGTACAATCGGCCATATACGACAACAATGTATAATATAGTTATTCATGCTGTTACCTATAGAGCCTTCTTTGCAAAGAACATTCCAGCACAAGAACTTGTATGAAGTAATAAATTTGATACTTTAAGATCTTATTTCAAAATGTGCAGCTTCATGTTAGTTGGATTCATGGTTTTCTTAGACCGTGTTTACTAAAATAAAAGGCTGGATCCTGACAAAAAGGGACTGGCGCCTGAATTAATATTTTAGTTTCTTATCTACCGCTGGTTATAAAAATAAAAGTACCAAATATTGAGGACTTCAGGCTTCTGGAGCCTGCATCTCTTCAAAAAGAATCCATTAATTTATGCGAGGACAAATTCGAAATTTTTGAAAAATCTGAAAAATCGTCATTATTTTCGTAGATTTTTTTATAGGTTCACATTAGAACATTTCATAGTTCGAGGCACCCCTTGGGCATAGGCATCTTTGTATTCGTGCATGTAATTGAGCAACTGTAAGAGAGGGGAAAATTACAAAATACACAAATGCAAGCTATGCTGTAGCTGT
This sequence comes from Lepisma saccharinum, assembly GCF_977018435.1. NCBI lineage: Eukaryota > Metazoa > Arthropoda > Insecta > Zygentoma > Lepismatidae > Lepisma > Lepisma saccharinum. Next base: position 80,253,011 of record NC_139231.1, on the reverse strand, counting down.
CAACGTATGATTAGTTGGAAGAACAGATCGCCTAAGCCACTTGTAGCAACATGCTCTATTTTTCTTGGAGATATTGCGACCCCGAAAAAAAAATGCGTTATTGTGTGCTTTATCGGTGTTCGTTTTCCAGCGCCTCGGCTATTAATAATCGCCTTACTTCTGCGGTTACTTCCGGGCGACAAACAAAACACGATCGAACGAGACGTGGGTGCTGATGACGTCGAAGATAACGTCAAACACTAAGCTCCGCCCCAGTGTCCCATTTATTCCACGCCTTTCTGGACCTTTGGCGACGCACGACAATAGCGACAAATGTGGCACCTTTGTGAACTACAAGGTAGAAGAGGTGTGTGGAAAACTTTGTGTGATTTATAATTTCTTTACTATTTATGAAACATTGTTTTTAATGTAAAAATCGGTCTATAATAATTGAAAGGTTCGAGTGTAAAACATGGTAAGTGACATTTCTGAGTTCATTAAGAGAAAATGTTATTAGAAGATACTCTGTAGATAAATTGTTTTCGTGTTGTGTTCACCAATTTCAGAAGTCTTCACTGAGTCCCATGCAAATTGCATGACATGGCAATTTCACTCGAAAATTGAAGGATGGCACATTTTACTTTGTAATAAAAAATTACCAAAATGTCACTTACCATGTTTTACACCCCAGCCCTTCAATTTATTTATCGAAGTTCGTAGAAGAAACTAATACAACACTAATTAGAATGCTAGTTTCTGGATCAGTAAGATTGCATAGAAAATTCGTTTGTTTTTTTTAAAAAAAAATAACATTTGCACAAAATGTTTCTATTTTCATCTTTCTTTCCTCTGTTTCATTCTCCCTCTGTCCTTCCCTATTCATCATCTCTTTCCTCTTTCTTAAAAATTACCGCAGTTATACATAAAAAATACATTAATGATAACCATGTATTATATAAAAAATATTTAATTTCTTAAATTGATCAATGCATTCAAATGATGATAGCTTTTCCTGGAACTAAAAATCACCAAAATGTGCAAATTTAAAAAAATTGCTTATGACCTAAAACTTCCATAAATTTACCCTAAAACATTAATTATACCATAATTACAATAATAGTAGTATAAATTAATTAATTGATCTATTGAAAGAAACAAGTATAGTTAGTGCGATTTGAAAATATATTGGCCCCTACTTACAATATACAATTGCTATTTTCAAATATAATCTACAGCAGTGGTTCTCAAACTATTTTCTCATTGTACCCTTTAGTCGTAGCTAAACGTCTAATGTGTAAAAACCCCCACCATAGGGTTTCTCCGAAAGTGGGTTTTGCAGATTTTTTTTTTTTTTTTTTTTTGGCTGCCTGATTGGTGGGGAGTTTTTATATATGTTGCAGGAGTGTATCTGCAATAGAGCAAAATGGCATTCGGGCTGTATGTGGAAAGATGGTAAACAAGTTAACATTAGAGTCCTACGTTTATTATTTTATTGTGTGTTTCTCTATGTTTACAATCTTTATGATTAGTTACAGTGAAACACATGCATGCTAAAAAAACATTAATTTTCATGTATTTTTTTCCAGAGTGGTTGAAAACTAAAAGAAAATAACAAAAATAAGTTTGCAAGCAAACTGTCAAGCACAACCTTGGAGTTTTTATTGTATATCCTCAGAGTTTCTAGTGAGAGGAATGTGCCTGCATAGCCTGACACCGTTTCTTCCACTTTCAAGTGGAAATTCGGCTCCAAATTTAGTCTATTATGGATTTGGAGCGAATATTTTATTTCAAAACATGAAATAAAGATGAGAGTGTTTTTGTGACAAAATCAGCCTTATTTTCCTGATGAATGTTAAGCTATGAGGTCTGTGACAATTAAGTCTGCTCGCTCTACACACCTGCATCAAAAATGTTGTCATGTGTGTATTCTCGATATTTCTCTTCCGAGCTGATGGCGTACCCCCCTTCAAGTCGTTCATGTACCCCTGGGGGTACACCTACTACAGTCTGAGAACCACTGATCTACAGGATAAAATATGCTAATTTATTTCATCGTATATAATTTTTTTTTTTTTGGCAAAGTCAGAAAATGCGACGGAGAAATTTAGATTTGGAATTTTTGGTTTTCCAAAGTAGTAGTAATGGTATGTTTTTAAAGATGTTCTTTAGACACTATTATCAAACGTAACTGAAATATTGTTAAATATGGCAAACTTCTTTTAAAATTAGTAATTCAAACTACGAATTTTTAAATAAGCTGCCAACTTCTCTTCCACGTAGTACGCCCTGGAGCGTATTCTGCAGACTAGTGAGGCTCTGGTCAGCCAGTATAATCCTATTTTCTGTATTTGTCCCTATACGTTTGTGACTGTCCCTTTATCCATCTCATCGTAACACCATTCATCCTCATAATTGCAATTACCCAAAAGTGGCAGAAAAGCGAAGTAAAATTAACTAAACCAATCATTGATTTTTTAATTGGGTTTTCTTTGTTTCCTATTTTCAAAATTTGCAGGGTGTAAATATCATAAACCATGGCATAATACAAAGATATCGAAGAACAATGTCTTTGCTTGGTAGTACGGGTGGCGGTGTCAACAACAATCCTGCTTAAGGCACCAAAATATCTAACCGGGGGGTAAGTGCGTCAGGAGGGTGGTGCTGCTTACATAATTTTCATAAATGCTCCATAACCACCTACCCCCTGCACATTGCAACATGCTATGAATATGGATTTATATATAATTATGTGTAGCTTTACACGCACCCTTAGTAGCCACTGCAACTTGTGTAATAAGACCAAAGATGGTGTAGAACAACAACGCCAATTCCACATTAACACCAGAAGGGGTGTTCTGTTAACACCAAGTCTGAGTATTTGTAATAAAGAGCTTCGTGTTACATTGCACCGAAGTTTTTATAGTGTGTGTAAGTGTGTTTGCATATAATGTATACTGATGTGAATGTATTTGTATTGTTAGAGTAACTCATAACATGGTTTCCTTACACTACATTTTCTAACATTCTTTTCTCCATGAAGATGCATCTTACAATCGACTTTTCTCATTGCAGATTGATCATCATGCAGCGGTAGGAAGCTAGGCATACCATGGTTCACATTCCAGGTAAGTTTTTATCAACGTTTCTTTTTCCTAATTTTATACTTGTTTTAATTATTAGTTCAACTATTTCGGTGAAGCAATTACATATATAATCTAATTAATCTATAATCGGTTTATTTTCGTGAATTTAGAGTCCAGCATATAACCAGTTGACTAGAATTATGTGTGGGTTGAAGAAAGCAAAAAATGTGCTAAAGAATTGAGGAAAACATCCGCGCCTTTCATCAGCGTTGGAGCGCAACGTTACGCAAGTACCACGTTGTCAGAAAACACTTGCGAGCACAGGGGGGAGGCGATGGGTCTACGACCCGCTCCAAAATTTTCAAACATTCAAAATTTTAAAATGAAAGCAGAAAGAACTTGGGAGAAAACAAAGTAAAAAGCAACCCCCCTCTCTTTTAAAATGAGCCCCGATTACCATTTCTGTCTTTGTAGAGTACAACTTTCATAACGAAAGTTAAAAATAGTTATTACGAAATATTTTATTATGGATCTGGCTCCCCCTAGAACCCAGCCCCCTCAGGAAAAATAATTCCTCCGTGCGCTAGTGTCAGCGGTAATAATTTTACCTAATTTATACTATGTAACGTTTACCTTTCTAAATTCAGAACTAGCCAATTTGTTCGTTGTAGAACACCCGATATACAGTAATATGAAAATATTTTTAGTATGTAGTAACGTTTGATTCAGTTAAAATTATATTTTTATATTAAAATATATTAAAATTATATAGTATGACAAAAGCGCCTATCCTTGCGCGAATTCTTGTCACTGGAATATAATGTTCAAATATTTTCACAATTTCATACAGAAACGGTTAGCACAACCTGTGACTGTTTTCAAATTGTAAAATGTATAATCACTTCTTGCGTAAAAGAAAAAGAAAGAAATGTTATAGTATACTGTTTTGTTGCTTGGCAACCAGTTGTTGAAAACAATTGAAGGGGATAACAAGAACGTTTGTGGGTAGTTCGAATCACTTCAAATCGAGCATAAACTAATGTATTTATTTAGTGCAAATAACAAGTGAACGGTGTTGTGATTTTGAACTATTTACATAACTCTTATTTCATAATTTGCTGTGAAGTAGAATAGTGATTTCCTGAGCATAAAGTAAAATGCTCAAGCCTCTACGACACTAGCAAACCAAAAAAATGGGGGAGGGATTCTTCTATGCCATGTTGGTCTGTAGTTTCACATTAACCCCGCCATCTAAAAACATTTTCATTAAAATGCGTGCTGAGCAAAATACCTGATTATTCGCAGAGAGATTGTTTCTTTTTCCGATCCCTGTATTTCTTAACTAATCTTCCATGTCGAGCAGACTTCAACTTTCCGTATCTCCTCTCATTGACCTCTAATAATAAATCATGCACCATCATACCAACCCTCCCCCGTCCACCAAATCCACCATGTATAAAACTGAACTGTGGGAAGTGTGCTTATGCCTCCAACCTCTCCTCCCCTTCATCCTTTTCCCACAATGACAGAAGAGGGTCCCATCTGCTATTCGCTTTCGCCTAGTCGGAACGCGAATTTCAATTCTGATTGCCAGATTAAAAAATACTATTTAGAAAGGCATTATATGGTTTGTGCTTAATTGCGCGAACGCACATGTGGCTCGGGGCCAGCGTTGCCAACTTTTATCTATTTTTTTAACCATGTAAGTAGAGAAACGAGTTTTAACCAGCTTTGAAGATATTCAAAGTGTCATTTATCGTCACTGTGTTGTAAATTTAGCATTATATATTTATCAAAGTCTTATTTTAAATGTGCGGAATCTTTTCTTCCACTCAACCCTATAATTAAAATTATACATGAATATATTAAATAAAAACAAATTACACACACATATATAAATAATTTAAATATATTATTATATATCTATTTAAAATTTAAAATTTGGGGCCTCCCCGATGGCGTAGTGTAACGTCGTCTCCTTGTCATGAAGGAGTCCTATAGGTTCGATACCCGTTGTGGTTCGGATCCCACTTTAAGCTGTAAGTCCAGTCCAGATCAGCTTATCTGTGCATAATGTGGACTTTAATAATAATAATAATAATAATAATAATAATAATAATACATTTTGTGGAATAAACAAAATTCAGATGCTGCTGACAAAACATATATTGCAAGAAACAAAAGAGAAATTACTGTTCACCAAGGGTTAATTTCTTTAAAATATTTTAGTGTACATTATTTTATTACAACTATATTGTTTATTTTTAAAGTGTCCAAATGTTACAGATATTGTGATATGGAGCATAGTGTGGAATGTGTGACGTTGCTTAGCTCATTAGCAATGATGCACTTACTGTGAATTTGTTATAGTGATAGTTTTGCAACGATTACTGACTCCCAAGTTTTGTTGTGGCGGTTATTTCTGCTTTGTGAAAATTTCACTGTTTCTGTAGTGTATACTGCATTCTACAGTGCCTGATACAGTTTTTTTTCTAGGCACTCTTGTCTTGCCTTAAAATATGGTGTGAACTTTGGCCTCCTCCACCAACAGCCTCCATGCATATCTGTTCCTTGCCTCTCTTCAGAGCACATCATCTCAAAATCTTATTGTTAAGATTACAATTAAGGAATGGACAGACCGTTGGCATAAAATGGATTCATTAATGGAAAGAAAATGAAATAATTATTATTAAAAAATACTACTAATAATAATAAATTTACTTCATTCGTACTATTACTATTTTAATATAATTAGTAAGAGAATACTACTTGATCCACTATTACATCCAGCATTACTATTTTTTTTTTACATTTCATGCAGTTAATATACTAAAATGTATAGTTATTTTTTAAATTAACTTTTACACACCTTTTCTAAGACATTTCTTCAAAACTTAGCAGGAAAATTTGGTCTTAAGTTTACAGTATGTTAGCTTTAAAAAGAAACATTATTTTTAGAATTTTAAACCACGAAACCATTTTTGTTCTATCGATTAAGTGGTAGAACATAGAGTTTTGTCTATTTCCTACAATTTGCACTCAATTTTGCAATCTGACGCGTTTTTTATTATAGTAATTTTGTTGGAATATTAATTAACAGAACTTCATTCTGTTTTCGACCTTTGTTTTTTCCTAATTTAAAATGAACGATGCCAATATCTAAAGGGGAGGAACCCATCAGCCTGTTCGATTCCCTCGTGGAACCACTGCTTTCGTTCAATACCATAGGCTATAATTGAATTCGACGTGTATCAGCCATCATAACTCTCAAAAAATTAATGCTGTCATGGTTTAAACATGTCCTTCCTTGTGTGGTAGTGCAGCTATGTACGTAGATCAAACATTTGTGGCATTTACAAACTGAATGACTCGTTTGGATATTAGTCGAAGAGAGAATTTCATATACACACCATGATGAATGAATTGAGATGAAAAAATGAAAATTGAGAAGACATGGAAAGCTTGTAGTAAGAGTAACTTTTAGTACTCTCCGAAAAGAAACGCTCACAACTTCCATTTTCTAAGAAGCTAGGGTTTTACAACGACGCTTTCAGATCTCCTACTTTATAATGTTTACTAGGAAAATGTTACTTACTATAACTGCTCAAAACACATAAACAGAAAGAATAAAGTGTTGAAGAACAACTGACTCTTTCGAAATTGCCAAAACATGGCTATGAATAGTGTGAACTTGAAGAACAAACGTTTTCATTCATCATGAGAAATTCACCAGAGTCTAAACAAGTTCATAGATATTTTCAATAAGTTTTTCTTTTTTATCTAGATCAATAATCGTCTTAGAGATCCGCTAACAACTTCAGTGTAAGCAGAAAACCATAACATAGAACTCACTGTTCTCTTTTTTATGTGCGAAACTGTACCTTATCCTTTTAAGATTGCCGGAGAACGGAACCTAATACTACCGTACATATGTTAATTTTGCATGTACATTACTAAATTATATTTTAAATTGCCGATTCTTACTATATTTACGTATTTCGCTGATGAACATTTTAATATTCTTGCTGATTTTTCTCTTTCTGATATTAGTAATTTAATATTTCTATTAATAAATTTGTTTATTTTAATTCTTTGTTATCTACTTTCACAGAATTGTTTCTAGAAGAATGAAAAACTTTTTTCCAATTTTATTCTGTTCGTGAATCATAATATTTAATAATATTTCCCGCCTATATTTGGACCATTTGGTCAACAATGAGCACTTTGCAGTGTTCAACAAACTTTGCTTTCATTGAAAATTAGGACGTTACATAATAAATTCGATAACTGAAAGTCGGTTAAAACTTCTTTCACTCACTCATATATTGATGAACTTTTTCACTTGCACTATTATTTTTTTCAAGAGGAAAAATTTTCGAATTGTTTATATTACTTTGAGAAGTTCATATTTTTATTCGTCGTAATTTGGAACTTTACACAGATTAAGGTGTGTTAATTTTAGTACGTATAATATCATGTCAATTAAATTTGGAATTTTAGCAGTTGTACGTCCCTTTTCTATTTCACTAAGTTTATCTCAACAAAGAGAAGGTTTGATAATTAGATAAAAATTGATAAAGAGACAAGCAGAAAGGAAAACCAATGTCCAGGTTGGGACTCGAACGTAACTTGTTTGATGGTGACACTAGTTTTCTAGGCGTGGCCACCAAGGCAGAAATAATGAATTTTGCAACAGGAATTGCCGTCTGTATGGTATGCGGCAAAACATTATTAAGTTTAACGAGTTATGGTCACACTTTAATAATATTTACTTTAATTATTCCTGCGGTTGAATTTCTGGAATGACACCCGGGTTTATTGTCCGCATTTCTGACATGTTTCCCATGGTTTGCAGTCCTGACCGCGCACCGCTGCATAACCCACGCTCGCAATTCTGGCCGAACACTCGGATGCCGTTTTGCACGGGGGAGGGAGGCCGGTTCTCACGGATTCAAATTGCCTCGGGGACCGGCGAATTCCCTCCGGTACGCGGAGCAAGCGATCTGGGCCCGAAACCGCAACAGCTACACGTACCCACTTACCCAAGGATAAGTAAATGAAATTTTAACTGTTCGATTGCGCTACTTGTAATAACTCATTTGAGTTTTTTTGCCTCCCCCAACCGCTGCCCCCCTCCTCTTGAAACGAGGGCGTGTGCGTTAGCCCCCTTCCGGGGGAGTTACCACTTGGGTATGATTTGTGCCTTCTGGGTTCACTGTTTGTTATTGTTTAATGGCAGAACCGTCCAATCGTTTCGGCTGGGTACATCCAGCACATGGTTCTTTCGACTTTTATCATCATCATCATTGATTCAACTGGCTCATTACTGGCCGACAAGATTTACCTGCAGGGAAGAGGCATTTCCATTCAATAGACTATATATGCCACATCTCTTCCAGCAGGGGTTGCGAAGAAGAAAAATTGCACCCGGGTGCCAGTTTTGTTGACGCCCCCTGCTTACCCCCAACTTCCGCCAAGTTCTCTTTTCCAACCTACGTGTGATGTTTAACATATTCGCAGCTATAAAATTCCTTTCATTGTGTGTACACTGTACAATGTTCACGGGAGAAATTACGGTCTATGACCGTCAATTTTCGCTGCCATCCAAATCCCCTTCACAAAAATGACCGACCGTAACCGCTTTCAAATTATTAACGGCTAACGAAAATTAATGCAATTCTAACGAGACAGTTTTAAATTATATCTTCATGGTGTACAAAGCTCCATTGATAATTATTATTATCTATCCAATTTGAAAGTTGTTCCTCTTGTGTCTCATATATCAGCGTTTCTCAACCTCCGAGCCGCGGCCCGGTACTGGAGTCAAATTATACCGGGCCGCGAGAGGTTCTCCTGAAGTTTTCGACTTGCAGCACAAGCTGGCAACCACTTGGAAAAATGGCCTTTCGTTCGGTGTTCACCAGCGATAACAGGAAATGCTTTCTCGCCAGGCTGGTGAGAAATCAAAGCAACTGAGAGGGAACTAACTAACTGTCTCCAGCGCAACCTCTAAATTTGAAGTTTAAGAGTTGGGTCTTTCTCGATTGATTGATTGATTGATTGAATAGGTATTTTTAAGTTCACTTTATGCACAGTAAGGCCAATCGGGCTTTTAAAAATTCGAGACGAGACGAGATTGATCATGTTTCCCGAGACAAACGAATATTTTCGAGACGAGACAGCATTTCACAGCATTTCCACGAGACGAGACAGGCCAAAGTCTCGTCTCGTGGGCAACACTAATCGGGACTGGACCACTATGTGCCTCCACCGGCTATCGAACCCGGGACTCCTTGATTACAAGGCAGGGTCTTTCTCGAGTTAGAGCCGGAAATGTGAAGCTACTTGCAGCACCAACTGGCAAGCACCTGGAAAGATTACCTTCCTTCGCGACAGTGGCGGCGTGCGATCGAACAATCTAACTGAGGGACGCATTGCTTCCCGCCTGAAAATTTGGAGGGTGACGGACGAGTACTATGGTCAATTTAGTTTGAGCACCCATTTCCATTAACAAATATATTGAAGTGGAATATTTAATATAATTGGAATTTTTCGGTATCAGAAATGGAACATTCCAACGAAAATCAGCACTTACCAAATTAATTTAATGATATTAACTAAAGAAAACGAAAAGGTTTCATTAGATCTAGTCATTGTCATTTAATTTAAACCAAATTTTATATTTGCCAACAAGTCTAGAAATAATCTCTATGATTATGTCATAAATTATTTATTAATATTATTTTCAAGAGTTTTATATTAATAACTTGTAAAGTTAAAAAAAAAAATAGAATGCTATTTACGAGTTCAATTGTTGGCATCGGGGCATCGACTCAAAAACTAATTTACCGGGCCGGTAGCTCACAAAGATTGAGAATCACTGCTATAGCTATATCATGTATAGACCTCGAATTTTAGGTTTTAACCAAATTTTTGCCTTTACAGGTATATAAGAAGATATAAGTTATGTCAGAGTTTCGTTAAAAAAACACAACTGATGAAGTTTTATAGTGCCTAGTGTTAGAATCTATTTTAGATTTATGCGCCTAAATCAAGCCTTTTTTAGGTTTTCATATATTTTTAAAGGTTTTACAGGATTTTTATTGTCACACAGAGGCATTTGCTTTGTTTGGTCACGAAAAGATTCAATGACGAACGTGTTTGAAACGTACCCTCTGTCGATTTCCCTTCCTCCAAGTCCATGGTGATTTTTCAAAGCTCTAAACAAAGCAAAATGTCTGGTGCCACCGTTACCTGTACTATACAATCCAAAGTGGTCTGATCTGTGTGGCCTTGCTCACAGATCGCGTCACTTCGGTGCTTTGTCGCATTCACGCCTTGCAAACTAACATTTCAGCATTGATGTTTGCACCACTGACTATGATTTTGTTGAAATACTATTTTCAGCAACTTAAGATGATCCTCACAGACAAAATTGCGGAGGTTGTCTGTGGATAACATAAAAAAAAAGATTGTTGCCTAACTATACGGCGGTCGGCGAAGAGTGGATTTTAATAGGAAATGTCCAATGGTAAGATCTACCATCGCCGTAGGGTTAGGCAACGCACCCAACGTTACAAGATAGTGCGTATTTGAGGATATAGGTGTCCCATTTTCATTGCCGGTGACTATACCTAATCAGCATTTTTCAAGAATTTTGAACAATTTTAAGTTTTTTTAAACCTACTTCAGGATTTTTAGAGCCTAACTTAAAATTTTTAGAACCTATTTTAGGAATTTTAGAACCTATTTTACGGTTTTTGGAACCTATTTTAGGATATTAGAGCCTATTTTAGGAACCTAAAAGCACACATTTTAGAACCTAAAGATACGAGGTCTAGTCATGTATTAGTGCACGTATGTCTGTGTTTAATATTCCAAGGGGTTACCGAAGTCATTCTAGCCACAGCACAGAGAGGTTGTGTTGTTATAACACTACGGCAACATCCACAGCTATTTAGGACACAAAGACCATCCTTTTAAGGTCTTCAAAGGCCCTTCTTTTTCTAAGGGAAGGTTTTTCCTCTTCCGAGACAAGTTTAACGTCCAATTCGTTCTTGGCACGTACATATTTCTTTCTTAACTTTTTCTGTTTCTTCCTCTGTCTGAAAGATCTATTAGGAAAAGATGATAGGGAAGGGACGAGGAAGGGAATTCATCTTTGGAATCCCCCCCTCCTCTTCCTCCCACTTCGGCAGCGTTATTGGCTTTTCCGAATGCAGACACAAACGTTACAATTGCTGTGGGTGGAAGGAGGACCCCCATAAGAACGAGGCACGGGATATATTTCACTGTCAGCTGATGAAAAGGGGGTTCTTCGTACGGGAAAAATTCCATGTCTGCAGACGTCGGTTGAAGGTTGGGCCCATAAATAGAATATGACATATACGTGCATACTCACATATTTAGACACACACACTTTCAATATCATGATTTCTGAAGTTCGGATAAAATATTATCTGATATCCGGATGTGCATTTAGTTTGTCAGTTTGAATTACGTTATCCTCTCTTTTTCTCTTTATCGTATCCATTATAACTAACAGGCACACGTAGAAGGTTTCACTCAGTCTTCCCACGAGAAGCGTATCGAGGATTTGATTTTGAGGTGACAGGGCCTGAACCAGTAGGAAATGAGTTTGTGTGTGTGTGTAGGGGGGGGGGGTATACACACACATGTAAACAACATTACATTTTGTTAGTGTCTCCCCGATCAATTGAGGTATTATGTATTTACATACAGTATTTGTAATTACTCGTGTGGGTGGGTGGGTGCGAAAATCCGGACGGATACTTGCATAAAAGTTTTAGTTCTAAGGTACTTATTATATCTAGTGGTATAAAAATGACATAAACAAGATACGAACATTTGTAATGCTGTATCATTGTGGTAGTTTATCACTTTAATGTTTCGATTGAAACAAAGTATTCAACTATAAGAATATAACTTTGATACAGTGCTTCAACACATTCATTCTCTACTTTTATCTGATTTAGGTGAGAAAGGGAGAAATATATATCCTAGTGGCAGCGAAACACAGTGATTGATTCATAAGAATTTCTGTCAAACTTTGACGAGGTGATGTTGCCTTCACACCATTAGCAGCAATTACAGCCTTTAGTACTTATATACCGTGAAACTGCAAATGATAGTGCAGTTTCCTGGCATTTGGACACGTAAATAATTTGTTTTAAAGTATTTTCACTTGAAAAAACCAAGTGTTCAGTGGACACAACATTCTTGACACGTACCGTCTTGCCTCTAAAGTCAAATATCCATCTTGCTTCCTTTTCTAGTAACAAAATACTAGAGCTAATCAAGTATAGAAATATGTGTCATAAATAGACTGTAAACAATGTACATGAGTACCATTGATAATGACTGTAAAGCCTTTTGGCGTTTCTTTTTCGGTTTTCGACAAAGTTAAAACCTTTTACTTGCAACAGTATGTCCAACAATTCGGTCACTGTCAAAAATATTAACTTCGCATCGAGAAAAAATGGTCTTCGCAAACAAGGGAGTAGGCGGGCGTATGTCAGTTTGTGCTGCAAAATTTTCGTCACAAAGAGACGTAACTCAAGATACGACAGTTTGTCTCAACTTTTTCGCTAAATGCTGAGATACGACTCTTTGACAAATCCTACAAAACTGAATATCTCGAAAATGGATAATAGTTCAGGGACGTCGATTTACCAGATTGTGGGGACCATCATATACTACACATAGGTCAAATATCTCAAATTTCGCTTTGTTTTTTTCTTTCCTTGTAAGGGGGTAGGTCCGTACATAGTCTGGCGTGCAGTCAGAGTTGTTTGTTCCTCGTGTGTTCTTCGTACAACGTACTGTTTACATAGATGGTGACATTAGGTGCCATGTAAAGACTGTCACTAGCAGAGAAGTATTGCGAAGTATTCCAATGAATGGAAGCAAAAGCCGATTGTAGAAGTATTATTATTTTGAAGGGGTGAAGGGGTAACCTTACACTCCTGGCACCCAAGAGTCAACCTCACTTCCACGTAGTATAAGCCGATAACAAGCAATTTTGCAGGACAACAAGGTTCTGAAGCCTGGAGTAGCAGCAAGTATAAAGCCCGCTTTAGACGAAATCATTTTCGTTAGCATTTTTCTTAACATTTGTGCCATAACCAAAATGCTATCGTGTAAAGTGAAAAATCTTATGGGTTTCAGATGCCATGGCATATTTCATGGCATTTCTGAAGGATAGAACCCGTCCTATTTCCGTAGCATTTTTTCGTAGCATAACCAATCAGAAGCGACCTCCAGGTCACGAGTGCAGGTGTAATGGCGGCTGCGTGAGATACAAACAATGTATCACTTCACATTTTTAAAAGCCGATAAGTATTCAACCGAGAGGAATAAAATTTCGCATAAAACGTTATTAGAAACAAAACAATGGCGCTGTTTAAGTACATACTTTACAACGTTTACTGTACACGTATGGAAGAATATTTTAGTTGTTTCAAATGTAAACACCGTGCACCCAGCATAGATGGTGTAACTCGACGTGCCTTTCATGCTGTATATGTTATACATTGTAATCGCAAAAGCTAGCCGAAAAGTTACACGAAATGCTTGCGTGTAAAAGTACTATCTGCTACATGATTTTTGGAAGCATTCACATAACATTTATGCTAGCAAAAATGTTAAAGAAAATGCTTTCGTCTAAAGCCAGCTTTGCCCTCAGTGTAGCTTTGGTTGTGTCATCCATATATATTTGTGATTGTCCCTTTATTCATTTCATCTTATCACAGGATTGTATTTTAAATGGCACACACAGACACACCCACAGTTATGTAATCAAGAGGAAAATGTTATGTAGGCAAAAAAAAAAAAACTGATGGTCAGAGGTAAATGCAGCACACTTTATGTACATCATTGAGAAATTTGAGCCCCAGTAATAAGAACGATTGAACTAGAGCAGTGGTTCTCAACCTTCATTAGCCCGCGGCCAGGTAAATTAGTTTTTTAAAAGTCGATAACCAGATCCCGACAATTTCACTTGTAAATAGCTACTATTTTATTTAAACTTTATACGTTAATTTATATGTACCCTTGAAATTTAATATTAATAAATACATTATTGCATGGTCACAGAGATTATTAGTTCGATTATGTCAGGATTACTGACAAAATATAAAATTTGGTTTAAATTCATTGACAACGAATTGGATCTAATGGAACCTTTAAGTTTCCTCTGACTGATATCATTAAATTAATTTGGTAAATTCTGATTTTCAATGGAACAATTCCATTTCGGACACCGAAAAATTTCAATTAAAATATTTCAACTTTAATAAATCTGATAATAAAAATTGCTGTATAAACTAAATTGACCGTAATCAACATCCAAATTCGGAGCAAAGCACCCCCCCCCCCACCGGTTAGATCGTTTTATCGCTCACCGCCACTGTCGCGATAGCATTTCGTCTTATCGCAGTCGTAACCCGAACGAAAGACCATCTTTGAGGTGCTTGCCAGCTCGGGCTGCAAGACGCAAACTTCACGAGAACCTTTCACGACCCGGAATAATTGACGCCAGGGGTTGTTGCGCCACAGGTTATAAATGATTATGGATGTGCGAAAATTTCTCATGCAGGTTATTTGGATGATGAGAAGACTACCGCTAAACTTATTTCATGGTGGGCTAGATCCCACCCTCACCACCCTTTTGGCAACGCCCCTCCTGGATGAACACCGAAATTTAGCAAGCTCCTATACGGGAGACCAACGACGTGAGCGCTAACCATTAAGTTAAAGATGAAGTATTCGCGTTAGAAAAGTAACATTCCACCTCGTTCCCCTTACAAATACTGTAAACACTTGAAGATGCAGAATTATGCGTAGATACAAGGATAGACTGTCGTTGCGGTTGCGCGTGACGTCCGCTCCCCTCTCCCCACACGGAGCATCTCCCCCAACCCCAATCTCTGCATCAAGTCCTTGTGTAAAGCACAGTAGCTGTTCAGGGCAGATTCAACAAACACGTGAAATTTACAACGGAGGAGTATTTCTATCCTTAGGAAAGCAAACCCTGCTCCTGTTTACGTAAACGGTAGGCTCCAAGGATCTCTGCTGTTTGATTTCCGTCCTCCCTCCCCCACCCACACCCCCCTTCTTCATCCTTAGCACGGATCTCCAAGGTGCTCAGGCAGGTGATAAAGCAACGGAAGGTCCACTAGCTTCTCGTTACGACGACGTGTGGCGATGAGGCGATTGTGGACTGCAATGAAAGAGCTCAATGTCGCTGCATACAAGGGAACTTTCACACCGGAGCGACAGGTGACACGCGGCAGTCTGTAAGAAGCATTCATTGCCCAAGCGGAACCAACAGACACAATGCACACTATTATGAAAATGCCCTATTCGGAGCGACACACATGCAAGAAGCGACTTGTGTAAATTGCGTATTACGTCGGTGCGAAATGTTGCATTAATTTCTATAGGTTCGTATCTAAGTGTCGCTTGTCACTTCTGTCTGATATCTCTCTAAGATAAAGGTTCGTACTGGCGCTTGTAGAAAATGTTCTATATATATTAATGTTAGAAATTAAGAAAGACTGTGAGTAAGACAACGGATTAGAAATAAAGGAGGGAGAGAGAGGAAAAAGAGAGTGTACGATTAAATAGTGTCCGAAGACTTAGGAAAGCAATAAGGAAAAAAAATAGCAATGAGAACAGATGAGCGGGGGAAAGAAATGGTTGAGTAGTTGGTTAGCACACTAGACCCTTTGTAGGTTCGATTGCCAGAACATAACAAAAAAAGGAATTGCACACTTGAGAGATGAGAGAAGGAGTGTTCTCATTGTTTGGCGGTACTTGTCTGATAAGGCCCGAGCACCTCTCACTCGTTTATTTCCTTAATTTTAGCATTGATACTTACATATTCTGCATTGCGGAAGATTCTTTAAAGGAAGTTATGCCTTTTTCCATAATATAGTGTCAACTTTTCATATTACAAGTCATTATTTGTCTTCCTTGTTATGCTTGGGTAACAGACAATATGGCGTGCAGTCGTGCTTGTGTTTTGTCGATTTGGAGTGGGTATGCAGTGTTTCAACCTTCTTAACCGAAAAATACCTACTTTCGTGTTTATTATGTCATCATAAACCATTGACGGATAGCCCCAAAAACCATCCACGATAGCCCCACGAACCATTGACGGATAGCCCCAAAAACCATTCACGATAGCCCCACGAACCATTGACGGATAGCCCCAAAAACCATTGACGGATAGCCCCAAAAACCATTCACGATAGCCCCACGGACCATTTCCGGCAAGGTTAGGTTGGTTAGGTTAGGTAAGCATAGTTAAAAAAAATTACAAAAAATTCTCGTAAAAAAGGCGTTTGGAAATACTGCCGAGACCGCGTGACTTTCGACGCTCGCGCCATCTGCACGTACATAATGGAAACAACGGCCTAATGTTACAGAAGATGCAAGTTC
The DNA here is from genome assembly GCF_977018435.1 of Lepisma saccharinum. Taxonomy (NCBI): domain Eukaryota; kingdom Metazoa; phylum Arthropoda; class Insecta; order Zygentoma; family Lepismatidae; genus Lepisma; species Lepisma saccharinum. Next base: position 80,236,485 of record NC_139231.1, on the reverse strand, counting down.
CTTACGTAAAAACTGATTATTTATTGTTCTGCAGCATTCTATGGTAAAGTTTTTAGTTTCCGCGAAAGAAAATACCTCGAAGAACCTCGACAATGATACAGAAAGTAGTGTTGCCCACGAGACGAGACTTTAGCCTGCCTCGTCTCGTGGAAATGCTGTGAAATGCTGTCTCGTCTCGAAAATATTCGTTTGTCTCGGGACACATGATCAATCTCGTTTCGTCTCGAATTTTTAAAAGCCTGTCCGGTCTCGTCCCGTGGGCAACACTAACAGAAAGTGATTTCAGTAAGTAGTTTCTCCTGTAAATTTGAAGAAATCCGTTCGGGCGATATCAGACAGTTACTTGTTAGGCTTCTACGTAGCTCAAAGCTTCTTTATTGTACACTCAAGCATGTAAATCCAATATGATAGAAAAACGCTTTCTTCTAAACTTACCTTTCGATAGATATATCCACTCCATCAGTTCTATTGCTGTCCCGTCATAGCATCCTACTGCCTGCAGTCAGTAAGGAATTACCTGATGTTATCTTTAAATTTTCCCCTATATTTTGTCCTTTTGACTAATAGCAGTAATTGGGTGAAACTGATAAAATGACTCTCACGATGCACATGCCCGGGCCAGTTCTTCACTGGCGAGATTGTGAGCCCAACTCTACGCCCGATGATGTTAGACCCGGACCTAAAATATCTGTTACTGTGGACCTGGTAACTTAAAAAAACAAAATTTGATAATGGATGTTCAAAATCAGAAAACTGTGTTGAGGTTTGTGTGTCTTAAAATGCCATGTAGAATATTTTACAGAGATACAGAGAAAGAGAAAGAAGAAAATGGGAGAGAAACACAAATAAGTGAAAAAATAAAAAGGAAAGAGAATTTAAAGAAACGAAAAATAGACGGAAATAAAGAAAAGGAAATAGTAAACAGAGAGAGAAAACGAGCGAAAGGACAGACAGACACAAAGATACGTCGCCGCCTTGTAATCAAGGTTTCCCGGGTTCGATATCCGGTGGAGGTGCTTCGGATCCAACTTTAAACTGTAGGTCCAGTCCCGATTAGCCTATATGTTCATAAAAGTGGAATTAAAACAAAAACTCAAACTCAGACAGAGAGATAGAGAGAGAGAGGAGAGAGAGAGAGAGTGAGAGTGAGTAAAGGAAAATCGGACAGAACAGGAGAAAGAAGGTAGAGAAATAATCATCAAGAGAATGAGTAGTAAATCGTGAGACATAGAGAAAGGCGAAAATGTAGAAAGAAACACAGAAAGAGAGAAATAGGGAAAGGAGTTGAAAGAAGAGCAACAATTGAAAAATAAGCATTGTTCCAGACTTCCACGAGGGCTCTCACATGACCCTTTCTGATCTTCCGTATGAGTCCTTATGGCGATTACTCAAGACCATGGCACTGCAATGGAAAAAAAAGTAATGCGCCACCAACTTGTTCCCAGAGTAGGGCACATAACAAGTCTACCAAAAGAAAAAGTCGCTTGAAAAGATATATTTACGGAGAACGCGACAGCACGCATTAATTTCTAAGTAATAACAGTAAAAAAGCAAATGGCCGTGCCGCTTGGATGATTTATTTTCGCCGCTGACAAAGCAGCAGAGATACCTGAAAGTGTCCCTTTGGCTGAACACCGAAAACATTCTTACGAATAACAACATGAACAACCAAGACGGGTGCTGTTTGGTGACTTTCGAGTGTTAATTCCGGAGCGAAGAATCCGCATTACGCCTCAACTGGTTGCTTTTGGGACGTGCGATGTAGAGAAAGGCAGTATTGATGACGGTGCTTAACCTCTTGCAAATTCGTTTCCACCGCGAAGAGATTGGTTGCTATCTGTGTTTCCATACTTAGGTTGCAAAAAATTTCCCTTAAAATATCCCTCTTTTGCCCGACTTTTCCCTTCTTGGGTTACTGGACCTCCGAGAAGACGTAGTGTTAACGTCGTCACCTTGCAATCAAGATGTTTCGTACTGTTTCATTGCATTTTTCTGCCTCTTTAGACTAGTCGCTACGATGAGCATGAATGATGAGCAGATGAAATTAATTAAGTGACACTCGGAGAGAAACATCCAAGCCGGAATCGAACCCAGAACCTTCAGATAGCGAGGTACTACTCGATGCGCTAGGCTACAAACAAATTATTACGAACGACATATACAAGGCTATGATTACGTAGAGATTTTCAGCGAAAAATGCAGGCTCGACCACGACTCGAATCCGGGTCTCTGGCATACCGTGCCATTGCTCTAACCACTGAGCTACCAAGTCGGCCTGGCCTTGCCTGATTCACGCCTGATTTTCGCCCAAAAAAATGTCTACGTAGTACATCTCCTGTGTGTGTGTCTAATCTACAATAAGGCTATGATTGTTCGTGTAGTGTTTCTTTCAATGTTCCGTTGGGCTACTTTTCGACGCATTTCTACTTCTTTGGTTAGGATGAATGAAGGAACGATGAAATGGATGATGCATGATGAGACAAACATACCCAGGGTTCAGTGGCGTATATTCTAGGCTAGCTAGGATATGTACGAAGTCGAAGCCCAGAGACTAAAATACAGAAGAAAATTTATTACAAAATCTGAAAAAGAAATATGTATATATTCAAGAAGTGAATAAGATAATGATTGTGGTGCTTCCGGAGTTGGCAATCTGATTTCTAACGAGTTTGCAACCTGGCTGCCGTTAGCATTGCAACGGCAAAAACGAGCGGCGTGGCGGTATCTAACCACTTGTACACGACGTTTACCGGAACCATAGGCGCCGACTCCATGGGGCTTAGGGGGGCTCGAGCCCCCTCAATGTTAATTATGTGGGGGCAGAGCCCCCCCAATGTTAATGATGTGAGGACAGAGCCCCCCAAATAATTTTGATAAGAGGATCTAATGTATTATTTTTCTTCTCTTGTAAAGTTTATTCTGAATTGTGCCACATGAACTTAACTTTAAATACATATTTGAAATGTTCTAGACCATCAACTTTGGGGGGCTGAGACCGCTAAACCATCAACTTTGGGGGGGGGGGCTATGACCGGAGACTGCAAAACACATGACTTAATTACTATATACTAAGTATATAATTATTATTTACTATTTTACATATATTAATCAGAGACATAATGAATTTAGCCAACGACTTGTTAAAGACTGTTTGGGAATCCCCTAAAAGAATGCAAATATTTAGGAACATTATTGATGTGAATGAGAAGGCTGGCCATACTGAACTGCGACCACTTTGCCCTCGTCGGTGGACGTTGAGAGCCTCCAGTATGCAACAGATCTTAAGGAACTATGAAAACCTTCTCAAATTTCTTGAGAAATTTTCTGAAGAAGATTCTACTGACGCAGCATCAAAATGTGCTGGATACCTGGAGACAATGCTTCACTACAAGACATTTTTCTTTCTCTCCCTCTGTGATGGGTTCAATAGAAGAGGTAAACTGTAAGATTCAGTTTCCACGCATTGGTGCTACAGAAGTGGAATCAAAACTAAAATACTTGACTGACATCTTTCAAGAAAAGCGAATGGGTTTTGAGCAGTTCTGGCTGAAATGCACAGAGGGCAAATCAAGCCTCCTTGATGAGCCAGAATTGCCCCGGCAACGTCACGTCCCTAAGAGAGTTGAAAATCCTGATGCTGCCAAACATCACAAGTTCTACACTCCAAAATAGTATTATAAATCAATATACACTGACGTGTGTGACACAGCAAAATCATGTGTTAAACAAGGACATGAATGTACAGGACTACAAAAAGTAACAGAGAAAGAATGCATCTCATCTGTGAACAGTTGCACAACAAACTTTCAGCAAACGCGAGAATTCTTTCGGCAAGATTTGGATGCCGATAGGCTCTCCTTACACATGTCCATGCTTGGTGTTATCGCCAAACAGAAGAAAGTGGTTCTAACTACCATGCGTGACATAAGGAAGTTTCTTTTGCAAGATACCACCCTCCAGGAGCCAAATTCATGATGGTCCTCCGCACTGTGCCACTGACGACAGCCACAGCCGAAAGGTCATTTAGTGCTATTAGTCGACTAAAGACATATTTGAGATCTACAATGACGCAGAAGAGACTAAGCAGCTTGGCGGTACGAGTATTCCACATACATCAAACTGTGCTTGATAATTTGGACCTGAGACCGCTCGTTGATGCGTTCATAAAAATAACCCATTGCGTAGAGCAACTTTTGTTTTATTTTTAAATCATGTTCATATGTTTTTGTTGTTTATGTCACTTTATATCTTAGTGTACATGCTATTTTTTTATTATTGCAAAATTAAATTTAAAAAGTAATATATTGTAGCAAGAACAAACAAGTAAAACTATTTTCCTGCGATTTGTGTTAGCATTTATGTAAATAATTAAATAAAACTGTTAAATATTCATTATTTGCAACCCATCACATGTCTGTTGCGGACATTAAAACACACCCATGCCCTCACCGGGACTCGAACCCGAGACCTCTGGATCAAAGCGAGTTGAGTCGACCACCCAACACGCTCGGCTACCGAGGCCAGCATAAAACTGTTAGGTTGGTCTCTTAATGTAAATACATACTTTTCAATAAAAATGTTAATTGTTATCTAAAAAACAAATGAACAGACACAAAAGACACAGCTAAGGAGACTTTGAAACATTTTCTAAATGTTTTTCCTGTTACATTTCATTTGCATGAGGAATATAATAGCTGCTTAAAAACTGCTATACGAAGACATAATTTTTATTTTTAAAAAAAGGGAGTGAGTGAGTCATTCATTCATTTATTTCAGTGATCAGAGCCCCCCCAATAATTTTGACAAGTCGGCGCCCCTGACCGGAACATAGTCTTCTCCCTACCTTCATAACCTAGCACCAAGAGTGAGCAGAAAGATGGGACGCGAGCCTGGCAAATTAAGAGATCGCCCAAATTTTAGATTCAGCTTACGCCACTACCAGGGTTCGAAAGTGGAACTTACAGCTCCGTTACGAAGGCATGCTATTTGCCATAACTGCAATTTGCTTATTAATAATAATATTTTAAATGTTAATGACCCTTTGGCAAGTGAACCCTTTCCATTCATTCTCTGCATAAAAATACTGCCGTGTATATTTATAATTTCTCCCTTGTCAGGTGGGAAAAATATTCCTGCTAAAATTTATTTCGAATGTGGCAACACTGTCTTCTCTATCTATCGGAGATGGGGACATTTGCATCACCTGTGCACCTGAAATTCTTGTACGGGATGTTCGCAATTATCTGAAGCGATGTCTCGGGACAATGTCAGGAATTCCGACACGACTCGGTATCCGCGGAAAGATGGCCTCGCAGTCAATGGATGGCGCTGAATACTGATGAGCCCCGGCATCGGACTCTTTGAGTAACGGCTGCCCAGGTCCGACAGGACATTTGATGAATACTTAGCAATAAAAGTGTGTTTTTGCAGATATGTGCAGCGAATGTGTTATCACCCGAAGAGGCTCTGTGGCTACCAAGATGTATTCGTTCAAGAGCAGAGACACGTAAGTTTCTATGACCGGTCGCCATGCCGCTTGAAAATTTTCAACTGGCGCGTGAATTTTCAAATTCAGTTCTCAAGAAACTATTATTTTGATTTTTCAAGTTCCCTTAGAAAAATTTCCATTTATCTTTTTTTTTTAAAAAAAAATAACTAGTACAGTATGTGTTTTCTGTATCACGTGTATCATTAAACCAGAATAACAAACATGCCATTATAAACTTTTGCACATTTGCCGAATTTTAAAATCTGTAGCGATATAGTGGAGTCGGCCGTATATTAGAATATATTACATAGTTATTCGTGCTGTTATCGCTTTAGCCTTCTCTAATTAATAAATTGAAGACTAAAATTGGCAAACGCTGTAAGTGCCACAAGAATTCAAACACCGTTTTCCACGTTAAACTGTGAAATGTGCCATGCTTTATAATGTGGTAAACGTGAAAAGTGGCTGGTAGCCCTCTAAGTAGTTCAAAGGGCGTGTAAAAAGGCACTAGTGTGAACGTTCTTACGGGCTGATGTTCTGAACGATGCGATTTCCCAACACTTTCGCTTTTGGCACTTACAACGTTTACCACTTTTAGTCCTCAATTAATGTTGTAAGGTCGCAATTCAAAATGTGTATTTTGTCTTTCTTAACAAAGCTGGCTCCTGAATTATTGTTAGTTTTGTCTAGCCCTGGTTATACCTATGTTTGAGAGAGTAGGAACATCCGATTGGTTTACGTTATCTTCCTCCCTCATTCTCATCCATCGTGTCGCCAAGTGCCTGGGCTTACTCGTGTAGATGGCTTCCCGGATAATGAGGGCGTTGCCGTTGCTCAATATTCAATCGACTTCGAACTAAAAAATGAAGCAGTTCAGTTTGATAAGGGTCGGGGAAACTAAGTACTCTGACCCATACTATTCAGAAAATCTGCGTGGTAATTAAGCTTTTGTCACCCAGAGATGATTGACTGATTTGGTTTATTTTCCTTCTCATTTCTGCCTCTTTTGGCTAATTGCGAAGATGAGGATGGGTGGTGATAAGATGAAATGAATGAACTGCCAGTCACAAACATACATGGACGGCACGACACAATTCCTACAGAGGATTATACTGGCTGCAGGTCCAGGCGCCAGAACCTCGTTAGTTTGAAAAATCCAACCCAGAATGTACTACGTGGAAGTGAGGTTGGTAATTGGGTACCTTCCGAAAGTCACCCCTTACACCCCATCATCCAGAGTTGAATTTATGTGCAGAAATAATAATAATAATAATAATAATAATAATAATAGCCACTTTTAGCTAATGGAGATTAATGGTGATAAGATGAGATGAGTGAGAATGCAATCACAAACACTTATGGACGACACAAGAGTTTATACTGGCTGTGAGTCCGAACGTTAGATCCTTGTCATTAGGCCGTATCCAGGATATTTTTGAGGGAGGGGCCAGATCAGAAAATGTGTTAATATATACATTTTACAGAGAGAGAGAGAGAGAAAGAGCTTTCAAAATAATGGAAATGTTCAAATGTTTTCTTAAGTGTTTTTTTTTAATTATTGCTTTCTGTTAATAATTATCAATAACATTTCATACTAGTCTTGCATTCGTGTTTTATCTTTATTTTGTGTATGTTGCTAAGGTCTGTACCCAGGATTTCTTCAAGGAGAGGGGGTAGATCCGAATATGTGGAAGAAAGAGAAGATCAGAAATGCTGTGGGGTTCATTAAATTAGGATATTTTAGGTTGCTTTTCTGCCACGTTTGTCTAATCGCGACGATGAGGATTAGCGATGATATGATGAAATTCATGAAGGAACACACTCGCAAAGAACACCTATGCCCAGGCTGGAAATCGAACCCGGAACCCCTTGCGTCGTAGCGCACTTCGCTAATCACTCCCCCGCCTTGTAATCAATTGGTCCCGGGTTCGATTCCAGGTGGAGGTATATAGTGGTTTGGATCCCACTTTGAACTGTAGGTCCAGTCCCGATTAGCCTTACTGTGCATAAAGTGGACTTTAAACACCAACACAACCCAACTCAAGTCAGCTAATAACTCCCCTCGGAGAAATGCTATTGGAATATTAGATGTGACCTCCAATGCTTTGGCAATATTATAGCTAGAGATAAACGTACGTACAATTGTAGAGTTGTTTCCACAGTAACTGGAAATATTCAACTCGCCGACACCACCCACCCCCTCCTCTCATCCCAAAAACCAGCTACACAGTCGCTTGCAGACAAGTGCTTATTGTTTCATTCAATTCTCCGAAGTATTCAAATAGTTCTGTGTTCCACAATTTAACAATGTTCTAAAATTTCCTTCATTTTCTTATACCAGCGTTATTGAAAAGTCATGATGATTCTATATTCAGAAAATAATATATTTATAAATTAAATGTTGCGTATTAGCAATTATTATTACAATAAAGAACATGTTTAAATGGGAGTTAACAAAAGCAAATTACATTTTCGTATAATGCAGTTCGAAGAAGGTCCAGAGAGGGATTAAAACTAAAGGACTGTTCCGACTAAATCGGTAAATCAAAGGTCTGGTAACCTTGCATCAATGGTTATAAAACTAACACTACCCAATATTGCAGGCTAGAGACTTCTACACAAGAAAAGCATTCATTTATGTAAGTACAAATAGAATTTTTTAGAATTTTGAAAAATCGTCGATGTTATTTTCGTAGCTTTTTATAGGTTCGCATTTAAATATTTCATGGTTCGAGGAGGGGGCAAAGCCTCCATGGCCCCTCCTCTGGGTACGGGCCTGCTTGTCTGGTTTACCTGTGTGTATTGAGAATAAGTATGCAGAGAATATTGAAAGCAAGCCACACGAAGATTCACGCGAATCCTCTAGAAGGAATTCTTAACAGTGTCACGTACACAAACTGCATTGTTGTTGTTTGAGGTAGAGGATCATAGATGGAAAGATGCAAAAAGAACGACGCTTATGTTTGATGATGCATAAAGCAGTTTAGAAAGTGGGCCAGAGATGGCAGCACTCAAGAAAACATATACAATTGTAAGAAGAGAAAAAGGAAAGCGCTGATGTGGCGAAATAATGATTGTAGATATTAATACTAATTATAATGGAAGAAATAAATGAACTTAGCACAATAACAGGATATAAATAAGGTGGAAAGGGTAATTAATATTCAGTAATAGCATAAGTGATCATTATATAAAAGTAAGGAAGTCGAATTGTAATTACGAGTCTGGGTCTATTACGGTTCCCACGAACTGAGAGTTTCGTGCGGCTTTTGGGTTGTTTTTCCCAGGTGTAGCGCCATTTCACGGCAGGCACCCAAGCACTTTTGGTAGGCGCATCTATTGCAGCTCCAAGTTAAGGTTAGCGCTGGCCAAGCGGGAATCTTTAACTAACCTCTTTCTCTTTGTTTGTCTGTGAGATCGATTTTCTTAATATTTCCGTCAATTTGGAAAAGATCGACAAAGAAGCCCCAAGAAGAAAAAATACACAATATGCAGTAATTACAAGAAAAACAAGCATTAGTAATTACAAGAAGAAGAAGAAGCCTTAGTAATTACAAGAAGAAGAAACCTTAGTAGTTATAAGAAGAAGATGCCTTATTAATTACAAGATGAAGAAGCTTTAGCGATTACAAGAAGAAGAAGAAGTACAAAGAAGAAGATTGGCTACAATTAATAAGAAATAAAAATAGAAGAAAAATATTGTATGAAAAGATTTCTAAAGTTATCTAATATTTGTTCATGATTATTCAAGAATATATTACGAATTGTACCCTCCGTAGTGGGTTAAATCTATTGTTTCTTTCCATATATTCGTAGTGTTAGTCACCCTGATCTGTACCCAGATATATCTCATTGTTTCTACCCTTTCCTAACCTGGTAGATGCTCACGTGAGAGGACGTGGCATTGATTAATGGCGACCAACGTGTGGGGCACGATACAGACCAGCAGTGGCGAAGCGTCCTATGAGGCCCGGAGGCCGGGCCTACCCCAATATATTTGTCTATAACGGATTATTTTATTACTTATAAATTTCATTAAACGACCCTTAATAAAAGAAAACTGAAATTCTTGGTCTTCCGATAATTACCGCAAGTTTGCAACCCTGCCTGGAACCGTATCTGAGCATTCAGCGAGGCCCGCCCGACAGTGCCTCAGCTGGTCCCATAACAACCTATGTGATTCGTGCGGGAAAGCATAATTTCAGGGGTGCGTTCGCCTGTAATGTAACCTGAGAGGCCGGCCTCTTTTCACTCTCTCACCCCCCTCCCTGACTTCCGAAGAGTGCCGATCGTGTACGAGCGCGTGACGAAGCAGGCAGTGGACGTACAGAGCTTGTTGAAGCAGTGTTTCCATGGAAGATTCAGAGCTGTGCCGGGAGCGGAGCACACCCAGCTGCTAACATGTAGCGAAAATGTGTTGCTAACACCTCTAAGCCTGGCCTCCTAACCTATCAAAGCAGGCCCGTAGCTAGAGAGGGGGCAGGGGGGGCAACTGCCCCCCCTGAGAGCCTGCTTTGCCCCCCCCTGTGAAATATACAGAACACCTGATATTCTCACTAATCATTACAATTAGCAACCTAACAAAGACACTTATTGATTTTGTGATTTAATGAGGTGTGTGAAATTCCGAATAATGTCGTACTAGGATTCAGACTTTGGGAAATTATTTCGTAATTTTCAGTATCTAGAACAGTTATGACATTTTGAGAAGTCTTATATTAAAGGTGCCTAATGTGTTTGGGTGTTTTTCTTGGATGTGTTGTTATGAAGTTTGAACTACTTAATTTTTGGTTTCCCAAGTCTACCATTTGGTAATAGTGATTCATGCAGTAGAGAGGGGGAATGGATATTTAATTTTTGTTACTTAGCTTTGCTTTTCTGCTACTTCTAGCTAATCGCGACAATGAGGGGGGGCAGGGAGCATTGTTTCCCCAACCTTGAACGGAAGTCCATTCTAGGGGGGGGGCAAACATTTAAGTAAAAAACAAGACTAGCAGAATCTAAGAATAGTAGGACAAATGGATACTCAAGATGGAATTAGTTTTTTCTTCCTGACGGCCAAGGGAACTTGCAAGGGGGACACAGAGGGTGAATTGCCCCCATTGATTTAAATTTTTCGTAAAATTTTCTGGCTCGCTACGCTCGTAATATCTGATTTTATTATGGTCCAAGTTCAGAGTCATGGGGCAAAATGGTCTATGAAATAAAAAAAAATGTGTTAAAGAGAATTCCATGGCGCCCTGTGAAATTTTTTGCACCCTATTAAGTTTTCAGTTAGAAAAAATTGGATCTAAAGATGTTCTTGCTCGCATCGATCCCAATAAGATTGTTTTCTGTAATGCATTCTAAATTACCCGAGAGAGAAGTAAGACCAAATATGTAGCTACTTCAGACTGTTGCTGCTAAAAAGTTTTGTCTCAAATACACGAATAATTCTTTTGAGGAAAAGGAGACAAAATTTGTGTTATTTTTACTGTTGATTTGTTATGAGACGGATGAATTGATTATGTAATGTATTTAATGTATTCTCATTAATATATATATATTAAAGAAACTTTGAATGCATAAACAATTTTGCGTTAACATGTTGCATACTTATATACTATTTTCTTATTTTACGTCGTTCCATGTTGCATAAATAAAAAGTATGTTGTACATGAAAGTAATACATGTCATATGTACAAACAGAATTATATTCATCGTGCATTTTGTGTCTTTAAAAAAAATACAGTTGTGTGCTTGTTTTCCAGTATTAGCTAATGTGAAATTGAACGTGTTGGAAAAATATTTTCAAATCATTTGTTCCATCACAAATGCTTTAGCACAGACTTCTAACCCCTTCTTTGATGCTACTATTATTACTACCACTACCACCACTATATTACAATGATTATTATTTGCACGTTTGTCCTGGTGCTGGCCCCCCTCCAGACAAAAGTTCGTGGTTGCGCCCACTGGCGTACACAGGATTTTTTTTTCTGGAGGAGCTGGAATTGTATAGGTGGATGCTTTCAGTGGCGCAAACTTATAGGGATGCGTGGGAACATAGCGCACCTAAGAATTTGTCGTGTTATTATTATTATATTTGTTATTGTTATATATTTTCGTATTAAAATCAATAAGTAATAATTTTATAAAAGGGAGTATTGACTTACTTGACTTAATTCCTGTTGTTCCCTGTTGAACATAGGATATCAACAAAGCATCTCCACCTGGTCCTACTGACGGCAATTCTCTTCACTGCATTCCAGCTCTTTCCTTCCTCCAAGGCCTCAGCGTGAACAGATCTTCACGTCTGTCTAGGCCTCCCTCTTTTCCTTCTTCCCTTAATCGCTCTGTGGATGCTCAGATAGACCAGGGGGAAAAGCGAGTATGTTGCATATTAATATCGTAATACATGGAAGGGAGAATTTGAGATTTTTTTAAACTTATAAGAACCCAATGTTTTTCAAAATTTGGCATCCCTGACTGCTTTCTAGTGGGCGGCATACACAATAATATATATCGTAACAGTTGGGCTGAAAAGTTCGTAGGCTAACATAGTAAAAAATATTTTTTTGACAAAATTCGATTTTATTATTCAATATAGTTGCCTTCGAGGGCGATACAACGATTATAGCGGTCATACAATTTTTCGATGCCATTTTTATAGTACGATTTCTCTTTAGCCTCAAAATAGACCTCAGTTTCGGCGATTACCTCTTCATCAGTGCTAAATTTCTTTCCAGCGAGCATTCTTTTAAGGTCTGCAAACAGGAAAAAGTCTCTGAGGGCCAGATCTGGAGAATATGGTGGATGGGGAAGCAATTCGTAGTCTAATTCATATAATTTTGCCATCGTTTTCATTGATTTGTGACACGGTGCATTGTCTTGATGAAACAGCACTTTTTTCTTCTTCAAATGGGGCCGTTTTTTCGTGATTTCATCCTTTATACGCTCCAACAACGCTATGTAATAATCGCTGTTGATGGTCTGGCCCTTTTTGAGGTAATCGATGAATATAATACCATGCGCATCCCAGAATACTGATGCCATAACCTTGCCAGCCGACTGTTGCGTCTTTCCACGCTTTGGATTCGGTTCATCACGTGCAGTCCACTCGGCTGACTGTCGATTGGACTCTGGAGTGTAGTTATGGAGCCATGTTTCATCCATTGTAATATATCGACGGAAAAGTTCGTGTTTATTACGGTTGAATATCGCTAAACATTGCTCCGAATCATCAAAACGTTGTTGCTTTTGATCGATTGTGAGCACGCGCGGCACCCATTTTGCACACAGCTTTTGCATGTTCAAATATTCATGCACAATATGTCCAACACGTTCCTTTGATATTTTTAAAGTCTCAGCTATCTCGATCAACTTCACTTTACGATCATTTAAAATTATTTTGTGGACTTTTTTGATGTTTTCGTCGGTAACACCCTCTTTGGGGCGTCCACTGCGTGCATCGTCTTCGATGCTCATTTCGCCTCGTTTAAATTTAGCAAACCACTTCTCAACGGTTGATTTTCCTGGTGCAGAGTCCGAATAATGTTTATCAAGCCAAGCCTTGGCTTCAACAGTATTTTTTTCGCCAAAAAGCAATGCTTTATTAACACACGAAATTCTCTTTTATCCATTTTTTCACAATAACAAAAGCTGCTTCACTCACAATGCTATATCTCACGAACTAATTATCCGGCAGCTGTGAAATGTATACACGTATCTTTTGAAGGTTAGTACTAAGTAAAAATCACATGGATTTAATTCTAGTAACGCCATCTATGAGTCAGCCTACGAACTTTTCAGCCCAACTGTTATATTTAGAACTTTCCACTCTCACAAATGTCAACTGGGGATAATTTTGTAGGACTTGAATTTACCACTCTGGTTTTTCCAGAGTTTATGGTGCTTTTACTTGAAAATGTCGAGTTTTCAAAATTTCAGAGGGGACTGTAGCGTACGCCAGTGGTTGCGCCTCTGCTCACAAAGAACACCCATGCCCAGGCTCGAAACTGGGACCCTTGGCTTCGTAGTGTGTTGTGTAACCATCCCACCATAGAGGTCGGTTGGTGAAAGATGTAAGACAGCTTAGTTGGTCAAATTATTATCAAACATGATGAAAATGTGATAGTGTTTCACATTTATTATTTTGGTTAAAAAACGACAAAATTTGTAGTTGGATTCTCATTATATTCCTTTGTGCGTAAAAATCTTGCATACTGGAAACTAGAGGGAAACATTATGAAGCACGATTTATAAAGGGCTCCCTTAATCAGCTCTGCAGAGGAGCTCAAAGCTGTTGGTACATAGGTATTAATCGTCTATTAACATTATCGACCTGTAAATATCAAGTAGATACAGTCCCGACTAGACTTTATCTTTGTATTCTTTGGCAGCCTGGAAAGGTCATTATCGAAATACTGTTATTTGACGTTGCTCGAACTTTTTTTGTTCGTTGGAGTTTCAAGATATCATCCCTTTCCTGTTACTTATAGCTTTTGCTATATCTGCCAATGGGACATAATATATTAAAAATTTGCCCCCTCTAAGATTGACTTTGCCCCCCTACTAAGAATTCCTGGCTACGGGCCTGTATCAAAGTAGGCATTATTAGAATTTTAACTGCAAATAATGCATGCAAGTTGGTTACCAGTGTTAAGTTTGGTGCTTTCAGCTCTTTTGAGGAACCGCTTTTCGCGAAGTGTTAGCTGCTGGATGTGCCCCACACCAATCTCGATTCAGAGGGGGAAAGTATTTTATTTCTTTGAGGAAAGGGATATTGAGACGAAATTTCCTTTCATGCTTAGTGACATAACTGAAAACGCGCTACTTTTAAAATGGGGCAAAGTACGTACAATGCAAACGTATAGAGAAAGTCCATGTTACTGAAATTTTCTGGTCGGTGTGTTACACAGTCCGTGTTCTCATTTAGCATTTCATCATATTCTAAATCATATTATAATTTTTTTTAAAAAGTCGCCTGTTGAAGAAGAATTATATGCATAAAAAAGTTAAAAAGGAATAATTGATTGATAGATTTAGTTTATTTCACTTGGCTTTCTGCCATTTTTACCTAATTGGGAAGATGAGAATGAGCGATAATATGATGACATTGACGAAGGGACACTCACGAAAAACACCTATGCCCAGGTGGGGATTCGAACCTGAGGCCCTTGTCGTAGCACGCTGTTATAACCAATCTGCTGCGGAGGTCAGCATTAAAAAGAAATAAACGCTAAGTGACGATCAAGTGAACCAACCATTTCTGTAATGCGAGAAACATTTACAATACTGTTATTGAAGTAGCAAATAATTTTTACGAGCAACTTTAATCTAACAAATGTAAGATGGCTAGAGCCTGACAGAACGGCTTTTTCATTGGGTGACGCGTGGTCAGAACATCGAGTCTCATTGTCCCTTTTTTCTGACAGAAGCGCCTTTATTCTCAGATACCTAATCGAGACTAGATTAAAGTAGAATCTGAACCAATGCCTCCAGGGGGAATCGAACCTTCTACTTCTTGATTATAAGGCGAGAGCTTTAAACACTACATTATCCTTTACAATCACTATCCCGACTTAAGCGGGGCCTCCCGGATGACGCAGTGGTAGCGTCATTGCCTTGTAATCAAGGGGTCCCGGGTTCGATACCCGGTGGAGGCACAAGTGGTTCGGATCCCACTTTAAACTGTAGGTCCAGTCCCGATTAGCCTTACTGTGCATAAAGTGGACTTAAAACACCAACTCAAACCAAACCAAATCCCGACTTAAGTAGACGAGATTCAGGCAATATGTTATCTTTTATTTTCTAGGGGCTATATTTTAACATACTACTGTTAAAAAAAATCACATTTTTCCCTTCCCCCAAACCCTGCTCCGTCCTTTGCCTACCCTTCCAGAGACAGCACGCTTCGCCACTGCAGACCAGAGGTTGAAATAACGCGAATAATAAGAATTTGGAAAGATAAGTAAAGCAAAAATGGAAGAAGGAAAATATATGTTGTGGAGAAGAAGGAAATAAGGAAGAAATAATACAGTGTAAGGTATGTGAAGAAACGAAACACTGGTTATGTGAAGAAATCCGGAAGGAAAAATATGAGAAGATATGTAAAAGGGGAGAAGGATACGAATGCAAGGAATGAAGGAAAGCAAAGTTAAAGGAAAAGGAAGGAAAGAAAGAAGAACAAAACACGATGGAGATGTTGATGAAAATGATGATGGAAATAAAAGAAAGTCAAGATTACAACAGCAGAAGATTCTAAGAGAAAATAAGAGAAAACAGCAAAGAAGTTAAAGAAAGGTTGGAAGAAAATAATCGAAAAATAGAAAAGATGGCAGAAGTATGCGAAGAAAACAGGAAAGCATTTCAGAGAAAGATAGAAGAAATGATAAGGATGGTAGATGAAAGACATAAAGAAACTAATAGAAAGATCGAAAGAGAAGCTTCCAGAATTAATGAAGAATGCCAGCAGAGGAGTACAAGTTTAGAAAACAAAGTTTTGGCAAATAAGAAGCAGATAGATATTAACATCTCTAAAACAGATGAAGTAGAAAACAGAGTAGAAGAAATGAAAATTGTGATAGAAGAAACAATAGTAAAAGAAACTTTGATATTTAGAGAAATGATAATTAAAGAGCGACAAGAAGTTAGGGAAGAATTAGAGGAGAGTAATAAGAAGATGCAAACCCTCGAAAGTAAGATCGACAAAGGAAAGAAAGAGAATAAAGTATAATGGAGAAGAATAATACCTAAAATAGAGGATATGAGAATACAAGATAAGCCAATACGTTTCAATCGAGAAGAAAATGATGGAAAAGAAGAGTATGAAAAGAGGAGAATAAAAAAGGAAAGCAGTAGCGACGAATCGGCTAACAGAGGAGGAAATAAAGCATAAAAGGAATCATCAGAAAAAGAAAAAGAAATGGAAAAGTAGTGAAGAAGGGAGCGACAATGGAAGATGGTTGGACAAAGTAAACGGAAGTAATTTGGAAGTGGGAAAATATAAGACAAGAATCCCTAAGCCTTATGAATTACAACACTTGCCCAAGTTTAATGGAAATATATCTGATAAGTGTCCACGAAAATTCCTGAAGGAACTGACAACTAACGGGAAGCTAATGAGAATACCAGGAAATATGATACTAGACCTTATCGAAGTATGTTTTGAAAAGTCTGCGGCAGGCTGGTATCAGTTAAATCAGCACAAGTTTGGGACATTCGAAGAGTTTACTAAAAGATTTTTGGAATATTATTGCAGTGGGGAAATTAAGGAAAGGCAACTGGAGTCATTGAAAAGAAAATATATAGATTGGTCCAAGGTTGAGAGTTTGGAAGCACACACATGGGAAGCATTAAGGAGCTTCCGAAATTTGAATGAAAAATGGAACGAGGAGGAGTCGGTTAGACAAGTGATACAAACGCTACCAATATGGACACAAAGAGCGGTGGCTGTAGTAAAGATAAGGAAGGTTGAAGACTTGATAGACTACCTCAGAACAGATGACATGCTGAAAAGGACTCAAAGGTCATGGGATAAGGAAATGAAAGGTAGATATTATCCTAAGAGGCATCATCCTGAAGAGGAACAACGTCCAGAGCAGAAATTCCGGAAACAAGAATTCGGGATTAGAAACATAGAAGTCAGAAATGCATATAGAGGCAGAGGAAGAGGATTCTTAGAAGATAACGGAAATGGCAGAAGGCGAAATTATGTTCAGGAAGAGCAAAGAAATTATGATAGAAGGAATATAGGACCGTGGAGAGGAAACCGCTGATATAGAAGAAGAAATGATTATTGGCAAAATATGAATCGAAGAAATTCAGAAAGAAGGATGGAGATAGAAGAAAGGCAACCTAGAGGAAACAATTACAACGAGAGGAACGAGAGGGGAAATACTGAGATAAATGAAGAGCGAAGAGAAGCAGTGGAATTAGTCAGAAGCCAGATGCAGAACGAAGTAGGAAATGCTGGAAGGCAGCAGATAAATGAGGAGTCGAGGAACGTGGAATCGGTCGAGAGACTAAACTTGTAGAGCTCTCGCAGCAACTCCCAGTTCTGAGAGCAAAGGAAAATGAATATATGAAGGGAGACCATACGATGAAAGAAGAAGGAATTCTGAAATTATTTTTATTTGGAGAGCCGAGTTTTGAAAACTTAAAACCTGGAATATCATTGTATGTGGAAGCAGAAATAATAGAAATTAAGGTTAAATGCTTGATTGATTGTGGGAGCGTTGTCGAATTAATGAGCTATAAATGTTGGCAAAGAATTAAACAGAAATACCCACAAGCAAAATTAGACGCTTCTGATAAGGACAAAGTCTGATTAGTTATGGCTGCGGGAAATGAAGAATACAAAATTCAAGGCACGGTACGCATCATGATAAGCATCACAGGAGCTAATTTCGAAGTAAAATTTCTGGTGATAAAGGGTTTGAGGTGTGATATAATCCTAGGAATACACATAAAAGAAAAACGGGTAAATCTAGAATCAATGGAGAACATGAAAGTAGATATACCTATGGAGGATGAAATAAAAAGTTCTGAGAGCGAAATAGGCATTAGCAAGCAAAGTCTTGTACATAAGAAACATGATGCAGTGTATAAGAAGAAAGACTACGATGATATAATTGAAAATGAAAATGTAAAAGGTGAATATGAAAAAGAGGTCGAAATAGAGGACCATAAATACAAGGCATCGAAAGAAGAAATACAAGCCAAAGTGGATGAGTGTCATTGGATCTCGTAAAATGAAAAAGAAGAATTAAGATATATTTTGTTGAGACATAGGGGAATATTTAGCCAACGCCCAGGAATGACGGATGTATACACCTATAGGATTGAGGTAGACACAGCGAGTCCAATAGTGTCAAAGCAATATCCTATACCTTTTGCAAAGAGAGAAGCTGTAGAAAAGGAATTGAAGAAGTGGTTAAGTTGGGGATAATAGAGAACTCCAATAGCGTACATGTAAGCCCAATGCACGTGGTAGACAAACCGGACGGAGGTGTGAGGCCCGTACTGGATTTAAGGAAGCTAAATAAACACGTGCTACTTCCCAGAAATCAAGTAGAAAGAATAAATGAATTACTACACATTTTTTCAGGCAGCATATACTTCACATCATTTGATCTGACTTTGGGATATTTTCAGATGGAAATAGAAGAAGAGTCTAGAAAATATACAGCGTTTCGATATGGATCAAGGTTATTTCAATTTAGAAGGATCCCAAATGGTCTAAATTCATCAGTGTCAGCTTTTATGACGGCTCTAAACAGAATATTTAGTATAGAAACAAGAGAATGGCTTGCTATATATGTGAATGATATGTGCATACATACGAAAGATTGGGAGACACATTTAGAAAAAATAGATTGGGTATTAAGTAAATTGGCAGAAGCAGGATTAACTGTCAAATTACAAAAATGCTCTTTTGCAAGGAAGGAAATACGTCTCCTAGGTCATGTAGTATCTGGAGGTGAAATAAAGATGTGCCCAGACAAAAATGACGCAATAAGAAAGTTCCCAAGGCCAAACACAAGGAAACAACTCCAAAGATTCCTGGGAGTATGTAATTGGCGATCAAAATTTATACACAATTTAGCAAGCAAAGCCAAGTCATTATATGAACTTCTCAGAAAACATATAAAGTGGAAATGGGAAGGAGACGAAGAGGAGGTTTTCCAAAGACTTAAGCAAGACCTTATACCTTATTGGAAACAATATAGTGTATTGACCACACCATCTCAGCATTTGTCATTTGCTAAAATTATTATTATATATACAATTATTATTAACCGTTATCGAGAGGAAAGTTTAAAATAATATAAAAACTACACATTCATTTTCTTACACAGATATCTATCGACTAGGTGGCCGAGTGCGTTAAGTGAGCTTCGATCTCGACACACAAGTTCCGGGTTCGAGTCTCGAGTCTGGATGTTCTTTCTGAGCGTCCTTTCATCAATTTCATCTAAACATCACCCTTCTTCAACGTCTTAATTTGCCGAAAGTGGTAGGAAAGAGACCTTTTAATGACAAAAATTTCTAAATATTTTTCTCGAATATTCGCTGTTCTACTGCTTCCCGTGCCGAATGTTCATTTCTCGTGAATTGTTATCGCATTCTGCATTGGTCATTTTCTCATTCTACAGAAAATTTAACTGCTTTTCTATTTTCTATAGGCAATGAACTTCAAGAAATAGGTCATCAGTTTCGCCTTTTGGTACGTACAAGGATTCCATGTGAGATGACAAAAAACAAGATTGAAAGCCTTGCAATGGTGTAAAGATTCCAATCCTAAGATCGCTTTAAATTAAATCTATCATATATAATCATATATTGCTCTCTTTTAATAGCCATCAGTAACAAATACCTAAAATAATAATTACTTATTGAGAAAGAGCTTGTACTTATCGCTGTTCACAAAAGTCAGATGTGTGGTCATCGATTGTACTGATAACATTTGAAAGTACAAAACCATATTGCTTGCATGAAAAAATCCACATTCTAATGGCCATATTCGTGTTATAGTATTAAATATGACTATTGTATTACCATGTATGGGAGGCATAAAGCCTTCCCTTGTTTTGTTGCCATTGATATTTGGTTGTCGTGAATGGGGGGGGGCGGTAATCCTCGACACCCTCTCCCTAATTAACACCCTGTGGAAAAGTCAGGACAGAATGGACCAAAAAAGGTCAAATATTTAGGTTGTGGCACAGGAATAGTCATCTGCATGTATGTTATAATCTTAAGAGCTCACAAATGTTCTTCATAGCTCTATATTTTAACAAAAATATATTGCATATCCTTTGTGCGGCCCAGTAGCCAAGCGACTTGAGTATTTGATTAACGATCTCACCACCAGAGGTTCATATTTCGAGTCCCGCCGTCACCATACATCTTCATTGTCGCGATTATCCAAAAGAGGCAAAAAAGCGAGGTGATATAAAGAGTTCAAAGGCAAATGATGAACCTTAGTACAGTCACGGTTCACGGACATTTGTAGGTAAAGACAGAGGAGTATCCTTGACTACTTCCAAAAACTCGTTCTTAGAATTTTAAATTTAAAGGAACGAAAAATCACATGTAGGAGTTTTCATTCATTTTCACATCTAAACACTTCTCTATCCGACTGCAGTAATATCTCCATATATCAATTTAAATAAAGTTGTGCCAACACCTTCGTCGTTCCAATGCCAAAACCACTTCTGTGCTAAATCTTACTTTGAGATAACAACTTTTTAATATCCAATTTCCTAGGGAAAAATTGTTTTATATTTAAGTAAATGTTGTCATCGGTAAAATGTACGCCTACTTATGACTTGTTATTAGGTCATATAAGTTAGCACAGGAATCTACTAACAAAAAGGTGAAAAAATCAAAACTTGCGTATTCGTGCTTTTGGCATTGGAACGACAATATCAGCAAAACTGAAGAAATGAGTTTAATATTAGATGTAGCTTATTTATTAGCTATGAACATTTTAGCATAGCTATTAGAATATTTATGGATTAAGTTGCATTTCTAGAAAATTGACTCCTTTTAAATGAAATTAGAGAAGACACGAGACGAAACTGATACAAGACCTACGGTAATCCACTAGGCGAGACAGGGGCCTCCCAGATGGCGCAGTCGTAGCGTCGTCGCCTTGTAATCAAGGGGTTCGGGTCCGATACCCGGTTGAGGTACATAGTGGTTCGGATCTCACTTTAAATTGCAGATCCAGTGTACTTAAAATCTGAAAAATGAGGCGAGACAGAAAGCATTTATCATTACCAAAAACATATCAGCACATAGTTTTGTTCTCAAAAATAATAATTAGAAAATTACAATACCCTCTGAGAGTGTGTCTCGATGTCATCTCGATTGTAGCGTCTCGAGAAATCTCGACTAGTTTCGGTCTCGTCTCGGTCTCGGTGCCATCCTAAGTTTTTATTCCAGCACTAAGCAGCTTGCAAGTTCGCCTTTCCAATTCTTATCGCCCCGGTTGCGTACAACAAATAAGGAGATAAGAAAGGGTCAATTCTCTTATATGGCTTTATTGTTCCGCTCTCAGGCCCACATCCTGCGTCGATGGCGCATCCCGGCTGCCCTTATCGCCTGCCATTTTTACAACGTGGATGTTTGAAGAGGCCCCAGCGAGTGTGTTGTAATACCAAATACACCTGTCTGCTCTGGTGAGAGCGTCAGTTCTTTGTTGGCGAAAGTCTCTCGCATTTCCCTCCGCACAGGATGTCAGCCATAAAACGACAATGGCATCAACATGGCTCTGCGCTGTATACATTAGGTATCAAGGCCTTGCTGTTGTGTGGGAAGCACATGTGCTGATGAAGTTGATTGGGTGGGAAGTCGCGTCGTGGCGTTTCTGCACCCTTAGGTTTCCGTTGGGACTGTATTTGCATGGACGTTGGGACTTGCCCCCCCTGGGATCCACCCCCCAATAATATTTTTAGCTCCCTCGAACTTAATAAAGCCAACCTACGTGGCGGAGTGATTATATCAGCCCGCTACGTTGGCATGGGTCCTTAGGCGTAGGTCTTCTTTGCTCTCCCTGCAGTATTATTATTATTATTCAACTCCTGAAAAAAAAAAACCTCTTTAAAAAGAATAATTCGTAAAAATTGTAACACGTTCTGTAGGTTTGAAGTTCATCTTTTTTATATCCGTTGACTTATTTCGCTCAAATATACTACGTCCAGCCCATCGTGATATATTTAGTTACACTTTCAGGTCAAAGGCCCAGTTACCTTGCTCGTTACAATATTGTGGTTCCCCCTCCCCTATTTCGCACTCTTTCCCTCCTAACGCCCACTCTGTATTAAAACATCTTTTAAAATTATAACATTATAACTTGAGTGATATCCTAAAATATCTGCCATTTTCGATTCTTAATCTCCGAAAATGTACTTTAGATATGCAGATTTGAAAAACAAAATAGCCGAATTTGTAACGCTCGCAACTTCGCCCATCACCTTTGAAACTCGTTGGTTGATTTCAGTAAACTTCAATTTCAGATCAATGCTCCAAGGTGGGCTGTGTAGACCTTCTACAAAATTTTCAGCTGAAAAGCTCTAATTTTAAGGCGGTTATTCATTGTAGTCGAAATATTAGTAATTTGACTCCCACTTCCCTTCTAAATTTAGAAGTTCTATTTGCAAAATTTTAGCTAAAGTTATGCCTTAAAATTATTTTCATTTTAGTTCTTTACATTCCCAAAAATGTAGTCTGGGCAGAGGAGAAGTTCTTTACATTTCGAGAAATGTACTCTGAGCAAAGTTTTTTTTGTTCTTTACATTCCGGAAAATGTAATCTGGGCCAAATTTTTACATTCCGAGAGTGTGTAGTTGGACAGAGACTTAGTTCTTTACATTCTGAGAAATGCAGTCTGGGCAAAGTTTTTGTTCTTTACATTCCAAGAAATGCAGTCTGGGCAAAGTTTTTGTTCTTTACATTCCAAGAAATGCAGTCTGGGCAAATTTTTTGTTCTTTACATTCCGAGAAATGCAGTGTGGGCAAAGTTTTGGTTCTTTACATTCCAAGAAATGCTGTCTGGGCAAATTTCTTGTCCTTTACATTGCGAGAAATGTAGTCTGGACAAAGGTTTAATTCTTTACATTCCAAGAAATGAAGTCCCAGCAGAGATTTAGTTCTTTACATTCTGAGCAATATGGCTAGAGGTTTTGTTTTTACATTCCGAAAAACGGAATCAGGGTGGATTATAACTTATTTATATCGGTCAGCAGTTTCCTAACAACGTCATGGTGACTTGTAAATATCTCAAGAAGTGCGGAGTACCCAGCTGATGGTTATGAATTAACCCCTCATGGTTACTGTTACTGAAGAGGAATGTAGTCAGTCAGTTCTTAGATGCCAATCGACCTTCACCGTGTAACACAAGTAATTGAAATTCGGACGACCCAGGACAAGGCATTGACTCGTCCCTTCTCGATCTTGAAGCACGCCCACCGAAGGACCTTTATGACCGTGGAGAATCTCGCGGAAAATTGGTCGATTACGGAAGAGGTGAGGAGCGAGTGCATGCCTAATGGAAATTGAGAGGCCCTTCTTTAACATACAAAGTATCCTCTTTCTCTCTCTCCTTCTCTGCTGTAGCTCTTTTCCATTTTGTTTTACGTCCGTTTCCTTTTTTGCGCAGAAGGACTGTAAAAACGAAGGCGTCGAGTTTCACAGGTCTTCTCCTGCTTCCAACGTCCTCACCGATATGGCCCATAAAGGGTTGTCGCTGCAGTGGTGCCAACTGCCGATGATTTCCCAGGGCTAGACAATACTGGAAGACGTTTATGTTGCCTAATCAAATGGGAAATATTTGTTCTGCAAAAGCTAATATTGTACTGAAAGTGGGAGCAAAGTCATCCCAGGAAAAGATTAACATTTAATTCTGTTGCCAAAGGGGGTGGGGCTGCCCTAGGTTTCCCCGCTTAGCACATTCAATTAGATAAGTAATAGATAACTAAACGATACTAAAACAGCAGACGTCACAAACGTGCTGTTCGGTCAGCAGTTGCAAAAGGTTTTAGACAAAGGTTCAATTCGATGGTCATTGAAAGAGATCGTCCGAGACCTAACCGAATCGACAATTGAAAGGCTTTGAAAAAACGTTATTATTGGAAATCATGAAAGGTCTAAGACTGCACTCGTACACGATAAAAAAAATCGACAACGATTTCACATTTTACCAAAAGATGGCAGTGGGTAGGGCAAAAAGAGAAAGAAATACATTAACCGTAGCAAATATAACATTTTCTTTCCAAGGGAAGATGTAGGCAAACTCGATAGAAGTATGATGTATTTTCTCGGTATCATAAAGGTAATCTGAGACATTACAAGATAAACTATGTGATGGCAATGACTCAAAATATTTTAATAAAATATACACTAAATATTACTTTCACGATTAGCAGGTAGATTTTTTATTTTGTTAGTCTAAAACATAATTTAAATATCAGTCATCAGGTTTAATCCCTATTTTGCATTATTTTGACTGAAAATGTATTTTTAACGGTGTCTGACCCTCTCCATAGTACATTGTTAGAATGTAGCGTCAAATTTACAACAATCTACCGTTAAAATTTAACAGGCTTCCTCTTAATTTGCAAAATCGGGACGCAATTTTTTTAAAATTTGATTTGATCTTGGTTTAAGATAGATAGTGATTATGCATTTCAGTTGAGTGTAACATAAATATATTTTTAAAAATTTAAGCCATTAACATTACACTAATTAGGTTAATCTCCGTTAATTCTTTAAAAACGGTCATGGTCACTTCTACGGTAGTGGAAAGGCAGCGGAAATTGACTGTCCTGAACCGTCATTTTTCAAGTCTACTTTTTAAAGTGTGGAGGGTAAGTTCTTGTTTTGTGAGTGACCCTTCTTCAACAATTTCATCTTACCACCATAAATGCGAACACTGCCTTCGAAAGAGGGTATAGCGGGGGCTACAAAACATCCACTCAGCCCTTCATATATCAAGTACAAACTATGTATGTATTTTATGTATTATGTCAGTATGTGTGACACTTTATCTTTTATTCACACTATGTTGAAAAGAAATATTCAATACACCTGGGTATATGGAGTATCCGCCACTGATCGTCCTGATTAGCCGAAAGTAACACAAAAGCGACCCAAAATTAAGAAAAGTACAACAGAATACAAAACATTGAGGTCAATAAGTGTGCAACTGAAGAATTGTTTGGTGCTTATTTTTCATATTTGTAACGCCTATAAAGATACACCCAACTTTTAACACATAATTGCAACACAAATAACTCCGTCTTCTCACCATAACCCAACTAGTATTCGTTAAGTTCTTTGAACTGGCAAATTCTATGCTCCTAGCTTTAGTAGTTCTTGGTATACGAAACGATAGACAAAGATGGAGGCGCATTGCACAGTGGGTGGGATCCCACTTTATACTACAGGCCCAGTCCCGATTAGCCTATTTGTGCATAAAGTGGACTTGAAACAAAAATGCAAATATTCAGTTCAAACTAACGTTTGAAAAGACGGCTTGACTAATTGATGATTAGCACTCACACCAACTTCAGCGGTGGAGTTTGTGTGGGAAAGGAAGAGGGTTTGCAACTCTGCTACCGAAAAGGCAGAAAGAACTTTATCAGTGGTCGACATATTTACACTAGAACCATTAGAACGAGTTTATGGTTTAACAGCGCTCCCGAGACGCAGATGAGGAGACATGAAACGGAGCAATGAAAAAGAATGGCTCACTTGCCAACTTACACGCTGCCCAGGAAAGAGAGACTGCTCTTCGGAAGATTGATAGGAATAGGATGGTGCTAGGCTATGAACCAGAAGTGATGCTTAAGAATTCTTTTAGAATAGAAAAACTGAAGAAAATGTTTTAGTGGGGCTTCGACATGTCTCACCAAGGTGTTTTTTTCTTCTTTGATGCCAAAAATTCATTCATTTGAAAGAACCACGAATTACCCTAATAGTAATAAATATGTTTATATTTTCTTCCATAATATCAGGAGAACCGTTGTGTTTAATAGACAATAAGTTTACTGTGCCACAAAATTAAGAAGTGAGGACACTCGCTAGTAACTTATTTCAACAAAACGGAGTGAATGTAATAGACTAGAATCTATTTATCTAGCATGAGTTTTTCCTACTTTTCAAACCTTAAAACATTTTTCCATATCTCATCCTTCTATTGCCCCTCATGCAAGTAGTGTGATTTGACCTATAACCAGGACCGGAAATGATGAGCCCCTCTCAGGCAGATTTGGCTACACTTAAAACAGGCTCAACATGCCCATATGAGCTTTTTGCTCAAGTGTGGAACCCTGCCTAATCCAAGATTTTTGTAAAAATGCCCTCGGGAAGTTCCCGTGAAATGATGACCCCTCTCAGATTGATTTGCCTACACTTATAAAAGGCACTTCTGTGAGATTGTTGTCCATAAATTTGTTAAAAATATGCCCCTCTTGATATTTTTTTTGGCCACACCTAAAACTACGCCAAACGTATTAACACACACACACCCACACACACACACACACATATTTACTTCCGGTTTAAGTTCAATTGGGCACCAGGCTCAACTTGTATATCTAGTATTAAGATAATGTAATTCTTCTAGAATTGTTCTGTGACTCTCTCATTTCTTACATCATAAACATATGATTTTTCCCCTATGAGAATAACACTACATATGGTGTCATCAGGTAATGCCTCATGGAATTCACAGATAATTTTAATGTTTGTCCTGTCATTCACCACAACTTGTTTCCTTTTTGAAGCATTGATGACAAACATGGGTCTCTGTGTTTTGAATTCATCTGGTGTGTAATACATGTCAGTATTGCCAGTAGTGACCCTTTTGTATGCTGTAAATGCTTCATATAATTTAAGGAAATCATCCTTGGAAATGTCTAAATTATAATTTTCTCTAGGAAATACCTCATTTCTGCCATTTTTAAGATATATGTTCTTGATGTTGCAGTTATCAAATCTACTTGAATTTTTTTCCTGATTATTGTGTCTTCCATTCTGAAACAATACCACCACAAAATCCGGCATGTCATATTGTATACTGGAGAATGAATTTGTAGCATCAAACTCATAATAAGTACCAGATGCGGGCTTCTGTACACATTGATATGTATAAAATTGTAAAGGAACTTGTGGATTTTTTATTATATCTGCTTTGTATTTAAGAGCATAACTGGCTTCATATTCAACAACTGGGATTCTTAGCTCCATAGTCTGAATAATGCATTTGCCTTCATCAGGTAGGGTATTGGGCAAAGCTTCCCCTGTAGAGTTTAATGTGCTGTACCTCATCAAAGCATTATTATCATTGGCAGGTCTTCTAAATGTGATTCTTAAACCACCCTTCCACATAATATCTTTGTAATCTGAGAAGAATCCTGGCAACAGGCGC
Organism: Lepisma saccharinum; assembly: GCF_977018435.1. Lineage (NCBI taxonomy): Eukaryota > Metazoa > Arthropoda > Insecta > Zygentoma > Lepismatidae > Lepisma > Lepisma saccharinum. The sequence continues at coordinate 80,209,081 of NC_139231.1, read as the reverse complement.
ATGGGGAACAGCACTGTGTGGCTCTTGGTTAATATTTTATCACCAGCCTCAAATCCACCTATTTTGTAGTAAGAAGCCTCGGTTTTGGATAATTTTAGAGTGGCCAAAGCTGTGGAGGTAATGCCGGGATAATCCACTCTGTTTATAACAACACCATGCTTTCTGATCTCAATTTCAGAGAACAGATGGGGCACAAAATTATCTACCAATCTTATATTTGAATTTGCCGGATAATCTGTTCCATCGAGCTTTACAACATCAAATTTGATGTATAGATCTGCTCTGTGGGGGTGTATAAAGCCATCCCCTACATCAAGATCAACCTCAATTTCTGTGTTGGGTTGATTTAAATTTGCAAATGTCCTCCTGTTTGGGGGGAATGATTGTAGCTCATAACTCTCAATATTTTCCATTTTTTTTGTATGTATTTTTATTTAAATATTAATCTCTATGATAGCAGTTGTTGTGGCTCCAGCAAAATCAACTAATTCTTCTTTTTCATTAGTGACCATCAATTCAATGTTATCTATTCTATTATGGCACACAGGAAAATATAATGTTGGGGATGGAGTGTAGATGATTGGCTCCATAAATTCAGAATTAGGTTTGAATGTTGCAATGATGCCAGTTTGTTTGTGAGTGCCTATACCATTTGATTTGGTGATCATACCCTCAGCCACATTACAGTGAATATTCAGAATCTCTATGGCTAAGAATTTAGGTATATTAATAGCAGTGTGTTTGATGGCCGCTTCAAGTTTTGTGTTGTTCTCAAATCCTAACAGCTCTCCTATAGTACCCAGATCCACTGTTTCTGTAGCAGATACAATCTCTACTCTGTGAGTGACAGAATTTTGACTTAACACTACACCTCTGGGTAATTGAGCATTTAGAGTAGACAGATTATACTGCCCTGGAGTGATGACAATTTTTTGATCCCCTACTGCAATTTTGTTGTTGTGGTGTGTAATATTAGGGATCAAGTACATGCCATAAAATGCTCTGAGAGCTATTGTTTTGGGATACACTATATCATCATGTAATTTGAGTTTCAATGTTGAATTTTGGCTGGTGAGATGGAATACCCCCATGATGTTTTAAATACCACAGGGCCTTTTGAAAATTTTCAATTGATGGTTTATTTATTTGAGACATATATCTAAGAACAGATAAACACAAATGTCCGCAATTAACATCTTTGAAATTTTGAACACGGGCATTATTGTAATAAAGATTAGCTGAATTTAGATATTTTATTAAATTTTCAGGTGGAACACCTCCAAATGAATCAAACACAAATGCCTCATTTTTTAAATATTTAAGATAACAAATCCAGTGAGTGCCCTGATTTTTGTACTTATCCAAATTAACAATGCCACACTCTTTGTTGAGTGGTTGTTCTGGTAAAGAATCAGACATGTACACACCTCTAAAATTTTTGATGCCCAGTGGCTTGATTAAAGCTTCAATATCTTGGTTTGTAAGCGGCTCTTGTTTTTTTAAAACTTATTCATGGCTCTCTTAACACCTTTGCTTTGTTTCTCCATGGCCAGGTTATGGCGCTTCAATTCATCTAATTCTGCCCTATTTTTCTTGGCATCTATTACTGTTTTTGCTATGGCAGCTGATCCCCCAGCCAAGCTCCCAACAGCCCCGAGAGCAGCTAAGATGGCAGGGATAGTAAATATGAAACCCCCCACATGTGATTTTTTTCTTGATTGCTGTAATTTTTTTAATTGGGGGGTACTAAGCAACAATTTCATACCATGTCCCTTTGCAATACAAGAATTTTTTTCTTGCGCTGCTTTTTGGTCAAAAGGCTATCAATAGGCCCAAGAGATTTGAGACCTGCATAAGGTATTTGATACATAACACCCTTGGCCTTCATTGTAGGTTTATTATATACATATTCACAACCCCCACCCCAGTTTTTGTTTGGTGCTCATAGCTATGGTGGTCCCAATGCTGCTATTTTTTCACTTAAAGAAGCATCTTTGCTTACAAATCTACCAAATGCAGCCTCTTCTAATTTCTTGTCTGCAACATGTCTCTTGTCAAGATCAGAATGTGTGTTGTATGCTATGTCATGGTCTCTACAAGCAGCATCTAGAGGATTAACACCAGGATCACCTCTGTTTGATCTATGGTCCAATTTTGTGCCTGGACCACAATACTGATAGCCTGGAATGTGTAGTTCAAATGGCAGCTTGTTTATAATGTCATTAACCAGGCCCCGACCCTCAGAAATATTCCAAAATTTAGGTGGTAGAGTATTAATAATTTTTATGAGATATCCAATCCCCTTAGTGTCATTCACTATAAAATTAGACAATTTTGTGCTTATCATGTCCATAATTCCAACCTTTTCATTGTAAAAATTGTGGTTGCCAGCATTTTCCTCCCCAGCTATCACCAATAACCTATCTACAAGTTTCCTGACATCATCAACCCAGACAAATTCTTTAGGCAGGGTGTTGTATTGTTTGATTCCACTGCCAGTCTTGATCTGTGACCATATGGGCTTGATTAAATTATTGTATTTTGCCCCACTGCTAGACTTGACTCTTTTTTGTGTGGGATCATTGTTCTGGTATAGAGCATCTGATTTTATTAATATTTCTTTGTAATGTTCATAATCTTGATCTGTATAGCTGCCAGGCCTTTTCCTAGTCATCAGTTCCCACAACCCAGGTGTGCCGGGATATTTAACAAAACCAGCTCTTTGTCCAAGATGAGATTCTGAATAAACAATTATATCATCTCCCATAAATGTTACTCTGAAATTGCCAATTCTATGTATGATGCTACCATCACGCTCTGCGTCAGCATATAAGCCAAAGACCTCATCTTTGTTGTCTTTAGGTGTGCTTAAATATTTTTGAGCAAGAAGACCCAATTCAATAGGATCCTGTGTAGCTTCAATTCTTCGAGGACCAACAGGACTAGGTGTATGAATACTGGAAAGTGGGGTGATTGGATAATCTAATATGTTCCTTGCAGCTACAGGTACAAGCTCTGTGATCAAATTTTGATTTTGCTCTGTAACAGTTTTGATATTTTTACCTAATTCACTAATAGCATCAATGATAGGCTGTTCTGTTTGTTTGTGTTGTTCATAAATTCCTCGGTTCTGTGATTTCCATCCCTTAAATCTTTTTACAAGATAATCTCTTAATTTAAGATCATCAAGGATTGGCCTTTTCATGGTTATTTATATATGTTTCAATGTCTAGAAAATTGTTGATTTTATTTCTCTATTTGCCACTACTGGGTTTTCTTGTCATATCAATTGTGACAAACCCATAACTGTCCTGGTTCCAGCACCTACTGCAAAACTTGGAAAAATCATTGTAGCCCAAGTCCCCACCTACATATTCATCATGTATGTGTTTGAGGTTGGTATGATCTTGATGAAACACACATATAAAATTGCTGTTGTCTCGGATCAGCTGCTTCGGTATTTTTGAAAAAGTCTGTGCCAGGTAGAAGCAATCAATGTTTTTGTGTCGGCCCTGTGTAAAGAAATTTCTAACCTTGTTTTGATTATCCAGTATAATGTCATCAAACACAACAACAGAATTATCGAGACATTCATGAAGTGGCTTAACATCTGATTCAAAAGTGGCAATATCCAATCCATTATATAGCTTCATCAGCTGCTGATATTTTAATTGTTCCAAGCTCTTAGAAAAGACATACAAGTGTCTGTTTTTCCAGTCTAACCAGTTGGGTGCCAATAAAAAATTATCAACCATTAGTGTAGTTTTACCACAAGCAGATGGCCCAACAATAAGACACCTAATATTATCAGGCAGCAAGTTGCCATTTCTCTTATTCTGTTGTTCAGGTTCTGGCAGCCTTTTTATAACATCCCAGGTGTTCATATTATTATTTTGTTTGCATCGATCCAGCTGTTTTCCGGATGACCCAGCCATTTGACAAGTAACTTGTTGCCTTTTCTGCGGATGATTTTTTCTATGAGATATGTGTCAGGCTGTTTAGTTTTGCTGAGTTCTTCTTCATAGAATCTGCCTTTGAGAATTTCTCCTCGGTGATCTTTTATTATATATGTGTTAAGGGTCCCAGGTTTAATTTGAACCACTGTAAATAATTCAGTGCTCCAGTTTCTTGTAAAGCCTCTTTTGAATAAGTGCTTATATTTGCTGATTCTTACTTGATCACCCACTCTGTATTTGGCCTTTCTTGTTGTTGGCTGGTATCTAGGATAATAAACAGTTCTGATCAATTTTTGCTCATCAGATGAAGTTACTTCAGAGGGTTTCATGTTGATTGTGGAATGAACCGAGTTGTTATATTTATGTAGAAGTTCTGGAAGAATATTAATCCATTTATAATTACCTTGGAGGGTAAATTGTTTATACATAAGATTTTTTAGGGTTTTGTTGAATCTCTCTACAATTGAGGCTTTGAGATCACTGTAACTTGAATAATGTTGTATTGCCTGGCTTTTAATAAATTGTTGAAACACTGAATTATAAAATTCTTTGCCATTATCTGTTTGCAAATAGCGCGGTGATCTTCCACTCTGATTGATGATTGTTCTGATGGCTTCTGTAACACATGTTCCAGTCTTGGATTTGAGTGGCACAGCCCAGGCAAATTTTGAAAATGTATCTATTACAGTGAGTAGATACTTGTAGCCCTTGTTGATTTTGTCTAAGTTTTTCAACTGTCCACTTGCCATTTCAATCAAGTCCCCTTGCCATAAATCATCTATGCCTTTTGTGACTACTGGCAGTCTCTTAAAATTATGTCTGGCTTGTCTGTGTAGTTTATCAACAATAATTTCTCTAGACATAATATGAAAACAAGAATATTGCAACTATGGGGTGTTCAGCAGCTGATACTGCAGGATTTTCTAAATATAATTTGTCCCCTATTTGTATTTTAAATTCCAGAGATCCATCATCTTCAACATATGCTGTTTCTAATGTATTGGGATCTGTAAAATCCTCTAACTCTACACTGGTGATTTTTGGTTTGTTGTCAGCATTTGTTATTGATAAGGTGGGGTAGTGGTGTGCCTGTGGTTGAAGCCAATATTTGATCTTGATTGGTCTCAATGTGCCCCCAACAAAAAACTGGTAATAAAATTGTGCAGGGGACAGCATATATATTTTGCCACCTGGTGTAAATGGAGAATCATATTCTTTGTTGGGGATGCTGTACAATTCAAGAATTACTGTATGTTTTGGATTCTCGATTATGCCTGTTATTTCCTTTTCTGCTGTAAGCAATCTACTTGTTACAGATTCAAGGTGCTCATTGATGGTCCTAACAACATCATCATGGCCTGGCTTAATTTTTATGTCCACAACAAGTTTATTGTATTGTTGCACAATTTCTTGAAGCTGGGTGGCAAAAACAGACAGAGCATTTGCTTGATTGGATTCCATGGTTCCTAGCTGTTGCTTGATATTAGCTACAATTTGTTGCAAATTTTCAACAACTGCCAATTTTGAATTTTGAGCAGTAAGATCATGGACCTGTCTTCTGATATCCTCAAACAGGGCATGCAGTTCATTAATATGTTGATTGGTTGGTAGAGTGGCCACTGTCTGAGTGAGATGTTTGATCTCTGCTTGGATATTCTTGATATCTTCTGATTTCAATATCCTATTCACTGCCCTCTTAATATTTTTAAGTTCCTGTGATGTAGGAAGATTTGATACTGTATTTTGCAAAGATTCAAGTGCCAATTTTACATTGTTTAATTCAGAAGCATCAGCCACATTTTGCATAGCATTTTGGAGCAGGGCTATATCTGCCTGAGTGGGTGTTGATTGTTGTAAAATTTCAAGTTTTGTTTGGATATCATCAATCAAATGATGAAAATGAGATAGTTCAGATTCAGTGTTGAGGTATTCAAGCTTTGTGATTTGGTGCTGGACACTAACAAGAGTATCTACAATACCGGGCAGGCGAGATTCTAGAGTTTCTTGTACATTTGCCAAATCACTTTGCACTGCTGCTATTGTACCTTCAAGATGGGTTATGGTACTTTGATTTTTTCCAAAATCTTCATATGTTTCAAGTTGCAGCTTAATATTTGCTACACTCCGAGTTATTGCACTCAAAGCATCAGAAGATGGCAAATTGTTCATAAAATTTTCAAGGGTCTCAATTTTTTCTTTAACCTCGGCTATGGCATTGTGCAGAGGATCCAGATTAGGTATTTGGAGTGATTGAATCTGTTCTTTTAGAGTGGAAATCACTAGATCAAAATCTTCTTGTGATTTTATGCTTTTGACAATTGTTTGGAGCTATGCCTGGACATTATTTATTTGCTCTTCCAATTGTTGTTTCAATTGCTCAGAATTGGTGGCCTGGGTCTTAAATTTGGCTTGAAGAGCTGCTACAGCTTCTTCTAAACTTTGAAAATTATCTAATGTTGCCAGATCAGTATATTTTTGAAGCAACAATTTGAGTTCAGAATCAATTTTAAGAAGAGGGTCCATGCATTGTGATTGTAAATTTGTAATTTCTAATTGAAGACTGGCATTGAGTGTGGTTTGTAAAGCTTGTAAATCACTTCTTAATTTCTTGACTCTGACATCAAGCATCAGAATCTCATCACTGTGATCTTCATGTCTTGTATGGCCAAATATATCATTAGGCATTTTTGTTTTAGTGGTAATTTATTCTTGAATATCTGATTCTTAGTTCTATAAAAGAAGGTATAAGCTTGTCATATGACCCAGGGACCTCAATATATAAGCAGTCACCAGCAGAAACAGTATATACAGTGCCAGAAATCATGTTTGAGTGCTTAATTCTATAAATATTTCTCCCTACTGAAATCTTGACATTACCCTCAGGGGTTGTAATAAATTGCAATTGACCACCTACAGGTAATTGGTAATGATTTAAATTATTGTTAAATATGTACAATGTTTTACCTGTTTCATCATCAACATCTGTAAGTATGCTGTTTAGATGAATAATTAAGAAACCACTCAGTTTAGATATCATATCAGAAGAGGGTTGTGGTGTCGGCAGGTCCATAATACCTTGTTTTTTAAACCCAAATAAGTTCATAGGCATGTTTATTTATTTCAAATCATGCTCTGTGTTTGGGCATTGATTGCCATTTTTCAAATCACAATGCCCCCATGGTAGAGTATGTATGCCACATGACAAAATGCATCTCTTATCATCATGTGGGTCCAGAGCCACTTTTCTTACAATATTGCTAGTCAATAAGTGATCCACACTCTGAATTCTGGATTCTGATGTTTTGATTGTGCTACATGATTTGAGACAATTTTTATAATCTTCAAATTGGAGCTCTTTGTCAACAGTTACTCTGCCAATGCCCTTGGCTTTTTTGGCAACAGCACCACTACATGTTTCAAAACTGTACATCTTGGCTCTTAACCCAGCAAATGCCACAATAACATCACCAAGTGTCTCATCTTTTAACTTGCCAGGCACCTTTTTGTTGTGGTGTTGAATCTTTGTATGTTCACTGGTATCAAAATATTCAAGCAATGCAGGCTGTGCCATATCTTTATAAACATCTTCTGTTTTAATATCAAGAACAAAACTATCTGTATCCATGTACATCAATTTTACACAATCACCATAAAAAGGTTTCAACACATCATAATACAATTTTAACATGTGTAATTTGGCCAATTCCAATATTACAGCCCCTACATAAATAGGTTTATCAAACTTAATTTTTGTTTTTTTCATGTTGAAAAGTGCCATATTTTCATCATAAATTCTTCTATAATTGAAATTAGGCTTTGCAACCAATTTTTTGCTCAGGCTGGGATCAGTAATTATTTTAACATCGGTATGTTTTCTGACATTTTCAATAGTTTTGCCATATACAGAATTGACCATCAATTTAAACAAGGCCTTATCAAATTGGCTCATTGCAGATGTTCGAAGCTCTGTATTTGTATGAATATATGGCTTCAACCATTTTAAGTGCCTGAACCTCAAAACTTTTCCAACTTTGGTCACTTGAACACCATGATGCATCAGGAACTGGAGGTTTTTGTAATATATAACATAACCCTGTTTTGGCTCCAGTGTCATCATGAGCTTCTTCTGTTTAGAGCCAGGTGAGCACTGAACCTCGGGAATTGGGGGCAGATCAGAAAATTTGTTGTGTAAATTATCTGGAATTGTCAGATCAACCTCTAAGAAGAGGCCATAGTCACTGTCATCAAAATCCTTAAGATTCTCAATATTGAAATCTTCAACCCATTCAAGCCCTGAATATGGCAGTTTATCCATCATGGCATAACCATACAGGCTGTTTGCATCTACATACAGTATATAATTTGATGGCAGTGCTGGATCACAATCAGGAATATATTTGTTATTTGTTCTGGCATATCTCTGAGAACATTGCACCATGCCTCCTCTTATACATTGTTCCATAAACAGATACATATCTTGATCTTGGATCAGATCCAATTGCATTTTAGTGTTTAAAAACATTGCAGACCATGCTAGGCCCGGGGCACTGTAAAAATATATTGGATCTAGTTCATAATTTTGCATGGAAGATTTTCTGAATGCCTGCAGTATATCAGCTAAGAGGGTCACATCAAGTTTTAAATAAGCCTTGTGATAATCACCAAATGTCTTGCATTTTAAATTGTTCCACATCAATTGGGCATGGTGATAATCATCATCAGTGATTCCAGATGCTCTGATTTTGCTGTAAAACTCTTGTTGTGGTGGCAGAGAACACTCATCAAATTTAGAAAAATCTGTAACATAATCATATGGATATACACCCTTCCGCCTAATTAATTTCAGGTCCTGATTTGGAAACAAATCACATGTGATTTTGAATTGATCATCAGATAATTGAGTGGCCAGTGTAGCCAGGCTAGCCGATAAAATTCTGTAAGAATCAAGAAATCTTATGTGAATAGGAACACCATTAACTTTAATTATTTTATTAATGGCAATATATTTCTCATCATTTTCAGCTAAAATATTTAAATTCTGCTTGTCAAACCCCTCGTACCTGATCAAATGATGAAAATCATAATTGGATGCACCATGGCAAAATATGGGGATAAATTTTGGTCTCTGGATCTGAATATTGCAGCTATTACACAGGGCCATTAAGAATTTACCATCTGTATGAGAATGGTGATGAACCTTGATATTTGCATCTGAAAATTCAGAATCACATACCGGGCATTTTTCTGCATTGTTGAAATCTTCAATCTGTTTCTCTGTTAAAGGCAACATGGGTTTTGATTTTAATAAAATATTAGATGCTATGTCATGGCACTCATTTTCTATTCTATGTGCAAATTCTTTGATGGCATCTGCTCCCATGTATAAATTTTCTTTACTAACAACACCATCCTGTACAACCACATAATAAAAACTGGAAGGTTCATGTAACTGGTATGGTGTAATTGAAGATTCTTCAGGATCTGGATTGCAGAATGCAAGAGGTTTGAGGTTTGATTCAAAATCACAGACAATATATGCTGGGTGTTCCAACAAGGCTTCAAACTTTTTGAATTTTGCTTTTTCACTTGGCTTAGGCATAAGCATATGAACAGGTTTATGATTCCCACAGTATTTCAGATGCTCAATTAACTTGTTTTTAGCAATTTCTACATTCTTTTCACAAACACCATTCACCATTTTTCTACCATCAAATACACTCAAACATCTTCTGCACAACTTGAATATTGTATTGGATTTGTCTAGTTGTGTTCTGACTAAAGCTTCAAGATTATGTATCAGAGTGTAATGATTTGTGCCATCCTTTTCAATTAAGAGCAGATCAATCGGAACAGCAGATTCATCATCAAGTGTACTGATTCTAAGAGGATCTATCAAGCAATTGTCACGGCCACTAGAACAAGTAAATACATTAATAGATAATTGTTTGCCATTGATGTGCCTGGCCTTTTTTTCAGAGTGTTTAATATTTAATTGATCTATCAAAGTGCTTATTATTTTGTCTGAATTTGCATTTGAATATACCGGTACAGTTTCTGTTATGTGGGGCTGTGTAAATTTTGTGCCATTTGGCTTCTTATATTGTGTAAACAATTTGAGGGATAGCTTATAAGAGCCATTTTGTGCATTTAGAATTGCCTGCACATTAGGATTTACACTGTTCAAAAAATTCTTAATACCACATCCTGGCTCTGATACAAACCGATAATCCCTTAATTGGCCATTAAAACTGCTATGGATGGGTTCATAGCGTGGCTGCTTTGCCGGTGAAGCATTAACAGGTGTTTCATGCTTCCTTTTCAGACCAGATGTAGATGGTTGAGGGGGCAATGTTGATGACTGTGCAGAGCAAGTACCTTTATGTGTATATGTGATGTATTGCATGCTATATTCTCTAATGCATTTAGGGCATATTTTTGTGGGAGTTCTGCATTTGTCTGGATTACAATTCCTTTGATGCCTGGCCCAATTGGGGCTGGTTATATTCTTTTTGCATTGATTACAATATTTTTGATTTGGCATTTTTGTTGTTGTTTATTATATACAATTTCCTGGGGTCCAAATCAAAATTCTATGCTTAATAAAAAATATCAGTTGGGTTCAGCAGTGTGATTTGTATATTTTGTGTGTGTGTGTATGTGTGTATGTGTGTTAATATTTTTGGCTTTGGTATTTATATAAAATTTCTTGGGGTCCAAATCAAAACTTTATACTTAATAAACCTATGACAGATTGTCAAAAATTCTGTATATTAAATCAAATAGATTTGTAATTCAATTTATACAAATCTGCAATATTTTTGTGTTTAAAAAATATGAGCAGCACTGCAACAACACATCTGTACTCTTCAACAACTTTTTCAATACTGGCTGATATGCAATGCAAAATCTCTTTATATACCCTAAGCACGGACCGCATTGAAAACATCTGAAACAATAAGCCAATCAGAATTTAACACATCATCACATTATGTCATAAGCAACCAATCAGAAAACAACACGTGTCTAATGCATAATATTGGGTAATAATTTGTTGCAAAACATAATGCAACAGAAATAAAGCAGAAATAGGCCACAAGTGGACCGGAAGTAAATATATTTGTGTGTGTGGGTGTGTGTGGGTGGGTGTGTGTGTGTGTGTGGGTGTGTGTGGGTGTGTATGTGGGTGGGTGTGGGTGGGTGAGGGTGGGTGGGTGTGGGTGGGTGTGGGTGGGTGGGTGTGGGTGGGTGTGGGTGTGCGTGGGTGGGTGTGGGTGTGTGTGGGTGTGTGTGGGTGTGTATGTGGGTGGGTGTGGGTGGGTGTGGGTGTGTATGTGGGTGGGTGTGTGTGGGTGGGTGTGTGTGTGTGTGTGTGTGTGTGTGTGTGTGTGTGTGTGTGGGTGTGGGTGTATGTGTGTGTGTGTATGTGTGTGTGTGTGGGTGTGTGTGTGTTAATACGTTTGGCGTAGTTTTAAGTATGGCCAAAAAAAATATCAAGAGGGGCATATTTTTAACAAATTTATGGACAACAATCTCACAGAAGTGCCTTTTATAAGTGTAGGCAAATCAATCTGAGAGGGGTCATCATTTCACGGGAACTTCCCGAGGGCATTTTTACAAAAATCTTGGATTAGGCAGGGTTCCATACTTGAGCAAAAAGCTCATATGGGCATGTTGAGCCTGTTTTAAGTGTAGGCAAATCTGCCTGAGAGGGGCTCATCATTTCCGGTCCTGGTTATAGGTCAAATCACACTACTCATGCATTTTCATCCTCTTTTCGTTCATTACAAAACCTTTAACCAGTACTCTTTTTTCCTTTCCTCGCTCCCATCTTACTTTTTGTATTACATTGGGTTAGACTCGACAATGTTTTTCTTTTCTGGAAAGTTATTGGTGTTCCTGAACGTACTTTTGACGCTGAACTGCAAGGAAAAACAGGAAATTGTATGTTTTATTCCAAAAATATTCCTATACAAGAAAAATTACACAACTGTATTCTGATGTGGATGTCCAAAAATGTGTGCATCAGAAAATGTATAACTCTCTTTTCACTGTTACAACCAGTGGCGTGCCCAAGGGGGGGGGGTGATGGAGATTATAACCCCCCTTTCGCCCAGTATTCCTAAAAAAAAAGAACGTCAAAGGTAGGAAAATATGACAAAATAAAGGCTGACTACCAAGAAAAAGTATACATAACCCCTCCCTTTCGAAAATCCTGGGCACGCCACTGGTTACAACTAAAGATCGTAAAATTTGCCTACCCTCTGTTCGCAATGCTGTGCCATGCATATAATATGCGGTAGTTGATATGGAAGGAACATCCATTTTGAAATAGTATCTTCTTGTTCACTGCATTTTTTGGAAGATTGTACGTGTGACTATACTTTCTGAAGGTTCGTCATCATGTGCCTACCATTTGCATCACACTTGCCAATGACAGTTTCAGTAAAATTGAAGAAATTGCAGTACGTTATTATTTTCTGGTGTGCAAGACAGTGTAGTAATTGTAAACACACCAAGAATGTGTTCGAACATTCCAGGTCAGTTTTGTTACCATCAGTAACTGCGGAGTACAATATTGCCAAGGTTACAGCTGTTGCGATAAATATCGTAAGAATTGTATTTCGGTTCCAAAGTTGATTCAGTACAAAACGTGAATCCCATGATGTCATTCGATGTTGTGGTCTGAATCAAAGAATCATACCAGTGAGTGGCTCGTTTTCAGTGTCTGTGGGATGTTGAGAGATGATAGGTGCAAAATTGGTATAAGGGTCTTCATTGACCCTCAGATACTTCAGGCCAACTTCTACCGCACGTTCAGTGAAGTTAGGTTTCACTGGAAATCAACATAGAAAACCTTCTGGAAAACAGGCAAAGTGATACATACATATGTGCAAGTGGAAGAGGAACTGTTGTTCAGCTAAAATTACATTGCAACATGCCACTGTTAAGTACATTTTCTCCACTGCCATTTGGAGTTTTTCCATCCAACTTATCAGCTGTGTCTCGTGAGCACGGTGAAAGCATTCACCAATCACTCTAAGTCTTGGTGATTAAGAAATTCGGATGTCTATGCAAGCTGCTGGAACTTAATATAGGACAAGTTATCAGGCATACTTGAAAGGAAAGCACCATTAGTGTAGGTGTTTGATGTTTTTATGCCATGATCGTTTTATAAATACAGTAAAACCTCGTTAATCCGTACTAATGGGGGGATAAGTTGACCGGTTTAACGAAAGTCCGGATTAACTGAAATAACCTAAAAGAACAGTAGAATGTGCATTAAAACTCCGTTTATAGCAACAAAACAAGTTTATTGTGGTGTATTTAAAGGGCATAGGCCTAAATACACTATACAGTACTGTACAAAGTCTGCGGGAAACAGAATTTCATAAGTGGTTGACTGCTTTTTCTTTGGGAAGTTCTCTTGTTTACTTCTAGCCACATATAAAACCTTGCATTCTGCTTTTTCTTTTTTTTGCCTTTTGCCTGTCCGGATGAAGCGAAGTCCGGCTTATCGGGGTCCGGATTAACGAGGTTTTACTGTAGATATGAAGTTTATGGCTAGTAATTACTATTTCATGTATGTTTTTTCGTCACACGGCCTCAGCCTCCAAGCTCAAGGTCTGCCTCCGACCTCACACATAATTCATATGTATATGTAGTCACCAGAAGTATTGCGGAAGATACCATTTCATCTCGTATTTTACTACATAAATTATAATAATAACTCATATGAGAGATCATAGTTTCACAACTGGGTCATTCCATGTCAATTGGTCTAGGGGTCCCTGCTCGACCCTCTTCAATTTTGATGAAACTTTTGCAGGTTGTGTATAAATATCCCACATGGATAAGTTTCAGATTCGTAAGTACTTTGGTTGGGGCAGCCATGGCTGCTTCTGTGAAGGCCACTTTTTCAGCGACGGTGGTGTTAGGTATTCAGAACTTCACTATTCTGCACGACAGCCTTTGACTACCATCATCGCCAGTAAATCACGGCCATAAATCTTGGAGTTTTGAAACGGCCGGCAAGGCGAGACTGTTCCCGAGTTGTGAAGCCTCTCTCGCTTCACTCACTGGGCAGGAGGATGCAGCTACGGAGCGGGGGCAACTTGCGCTGTCAACTGTGGCAGCACTGTGGTTTCTTCAGGAAAAGGGATGGGGTATGATCGTTAATGAAGGGTGAAGCCTACACCTCACGATTAGGGTTAGCTCATCGAACTTTCAGTCTGTAAAGATGAATGGATTTTGAAAACCTCTTCTGAAAAAGAAAAAAGTGAATCACAATAACCATAGACTTGAAACTTCATGGTTTCACAAAAATAGAACGTAAGAGCTATTGCAGAGAACAGTTGTGTTTTTACCTTGACTTACTTATAAAGACGATTTGACAAGAATTAAATTTAAGAAATCTAATCCGAGTCCTGTGAGCTGAAATTCTTTCGACGAAACATCGATACCACGGGCTAAGAAAAATGCCTAACGAGACGACAACCAGAGAATGAGTGGCAGCTCGAGGGTGTCACCTGACCCTCGAAGAACGCCCTTCTAAATTTAGTCTGAAAGAGGGAATGAAGGACAGAGGAATTTTGAACTTTGGAAAAAAAACGCCACTCGTTGAGAGACCGAGGGAGTGCGTGAGGAGCAAAATACCTCCCGTCTGTTCCCAACTAATTTGTTTCGACGCCGGATAAGCGACAGGAGATTGCAGGGAATGCCTCGATCCGGGAAGCTGCCTCGGTAGCTCAAGAGTGGAGCTGAAATCTCAGTTTTCCAATTTGCAGAAGATTGAGTTGTTTCCAATCTCAATTTTGACTAAAAGGTTTCTCAAAATACCAATAAATCTTCGTCAAGTTTACAGAAGGCTAAAAAGTACATACATTCGAAATCTTTGTAGTTTATTTCTGCGAAGATGATCCTTCGAAAATTAATAAAATAAAATAATTTAAATTTAAGTGGCGAGTGGTCTTGGAAGCAATTCTGAAAACATATACTTTATCCTCACTGTCAGCTCCTTAAAAAATAAATCTATAACAAATGGTTGTGAGTACAGGCGACAGAACCTCATTGGACTGCAAGATTGCACTTACCGGGGAAGGGAGGTTGACTTGTGTACCTTCTCGGAAGGTCACCCCTTGCACCCAACGTTATGGTATGGGGCGCAGAAAACCTACATGGTATTGTCGAGTACTTGAGAGATTCACTAAGATCGAACATATTTTGTGCAATAAGCAGACGCAAAGTGTTTGGTCCCTTCTTTTTTGCCGAGGCTACTATAACTTAGCCACATCTACCTGAGCATGATAGATAATGATTTATGCCTCAGCTTCAAGAGGGTCTTCAACGCACTTTTCAACATGCTGCTCCACCACGTTTCTAATTAGACGTTCGCAGGTACTTTACTGCTAGTCTATACTCTATCCCGGGAATCTCTGGAGTAAGGTTGCGCATAAAGTCAGATAAGGGGAGAAAGCGAGTGCGCCGAGCGAAGCAGTACACATTGCTACAAAGACTGATAACCGCAGTCGCTTCCCCCTCCACGCAATCCCTTTCCCTTGATCTTGTTCATTGGTCGAGCCCTCTCGAGTCACTATTTGCGCAGAGACTTGACTCGCTCTAGACATTCCCGGGAGAGAGAATATAGAGCCGTTGGATCGGTTATGCCGGAAACAACGATCTGCCATTGCTGCTCTGGTCCGCAAGATAGCCAGATTTAACACCCTGAGACAAATTCCAGGTGTATCTGCCCCATGTCACAACATTTCGACAGGTTGAAACAACGCATCTCCGAAGCAGTCATGTCTATATCCGAGTATATGCTGGGATGCGCCTGGGAAGAACTGGACTACAGTCTTGAAATCTGTCGTGTCACCAATGGCGTCCACATTGAACACTTGTAATGTACGTACAAGTAAAACTTAGATACGTCATGTGTTTTTCATTTAATTACAGTTGCATACAGTTTCGATCACGTATGAATAAATATGATTTACTTTTGCACAATCCTTTTTGGATCACCGTGTGCTTACAGGGAATATCGCAGTTACAAAGTAGACCAAGCCACTAAGAAAACGACAGTCACTTTTGACTTAACAGTTTAGTTTTAACAGTATAAGATATGCTCTCAGAGCATAACTTGGATTACAGTTTGAAACTTTTAAAATACAGAACGTGATTTCGAAGGGGCCGAGTGGAAAAGACGACCAAACGGACGCCAATCTTCTGGCCACGCTAAGTGCGGTAAAAATTTGAGTTTTTAAGATGAAATTACTCTGTAGATTGGTCCTGTATTGCATGTGCGAAATTGGTCAACAAATTGCAAGATGGCTGACGAGTAACAAATTACCCCATATATTACGCGCGTAAGAAATCCTGTATATTAAAGATATTGAGGTGAAAAAGTTCAGAACAGCTAGATATATATACTCACACTCTTACCCCCGGCAGGACTCGAACCTGATACTGTTGGTGGCGAGATCGTGAGTCCACCACCCAATGCGATCTGCCAACCAGACGACTATGGTTTATTTCGCGACTTGTACACTACAAGGTATAATAATTGATAACATTTACCAAAATTACTTTAATCTGCAATACAGACATACGTATCTATCAAGCGGATATCTACCTGATTTGAAGGATTCGGGGCAAAATTATTACCAAGCTAAAGAGATAGCTTTGGAAGTTAGGAAAGAGAAAACTAAATATATGCTTACAGGCCGAAACCAAGTGTTAAGTAATAATCAAAGTCTAATCAACTCGTTTGAACCAGTTTCAAAATTTAAATACTTAGGAGTAATACTAACAAATGAAGATGATACGTATTAAAGAGGAAAATAAAAAGCAGGCTTAATTCAGGAAACGCATGTTACTTTTCTCTTCATAAACTTTTGTCTTCTTGTTTAATATCTAAGAAACTAAAAGTTAAAATATACAAAACAGTAATTTTGCCTGTAGTATTATATGGATGCGAAACTTGGTCCCTTACATTGAAAGAGGAACATAAATTGAGAGTATTTGAAAATATGATCCTTAGGAAAATATTTGGGCCTAAAAGGGATGAGGAGACAGGTGAGTGGACAAGGTTACATAATTTAGAACTACATAATTTGTATTCATGTGCAGATATTATTAGAATGATTAAATCAAGAAAACTTAGATGGGCAGGCCATGTGGCACGAATGGGAGAGGAAAGAGGAGTTTACAGGATTCTTGTTGGGAAACCTGATGGTAAGAGACCGGTAGGCAGACCAAGACGAAGATGGAGAGATAACGTTGAGATGGACCTAAAGGAAATTGGTAAGGATGGAAAAGAGTATATAGATCTTGCTCAAGATAGGGACAGATTGAAGGCTTGTGTTGCTGCAGCCATAAACCTTCGGGTTTAAGAAGGCTATAGAGTTAGTTAGTTAGTTATATTTTCGTGCTTGTGAGAAACAGAATTGGAAGTGCATAGTGAATGTAAATATGGCTTGCAACTGTCTCTCCTCAACCCTTTCATTTATATACTCGTACAAGTCATAATTTAATATCGTAATTGCAAATCTCACACATGTAACGTGCTTCCATGCATTCTGGAAAATTTCCGTTCTTCAAAGGGTTCGTAGAATCGAAACGAGGCTTCAAACGGAAAAATGTTATTAAGAAATTTGGTTTTCCTTAATGCTCTATATACGCAGTGAAACGTTGTGTATACGTATCTGGTTTACACTATATATTTCGAGTCTCGAGACGAGACCGACATGAGACCGAAACTTACCCTTTGACACCAAGACGAGAACGAGATGGATGTCTATAAATCGAGGGCGAGAAGGAGACAGACTTTTACAAGAGACATGACCGAGAACGAGACAGACGTCCACATATACGAGACGAGGTTCTGCCAAGTCTCGTCTCGATAGCGCTGAAGATACATCTTTAATTTTTCTTATTTACTGCCTCCATATTTTGCCTCCTTCGAACTTCTAATCGAAATTCAAGAATGAGAAGAGATGGAAAGGAGAAGATGGAGATTAAATACGCATTGTTCTCTCTTTTCCTCAAACTCTTCCTTCTCTCTCTGAATCCTGACGCATAGTCCTCATACCAGAGGGAACACGTGAACTGTATGTGTAGCAGGCACCATACCGAAACGTCAGAGGACAAAAACAGAAAGACGGACGGGTGTATTGTTACCTCTGCTTGCATAATCACTCTTGACCCGAACCAAATCAGACTTCCAGATTTCAGATGGAAATCAAGTTCTGTGGACAACAGTGTGTTTGAACAGCTCGGGTCTTCACTAACAGTTTCCTAATTGTTACGATATTACGCATTGCGAAGGTTGAAGATGGCTGAGCATATCCTGGAGTATAACCTAACGAAAAGGTAATAATGTCTGTATTCAGTTAATAGTAAGCAAATTGCCCATCGCTAGTTTTGGTCTTTATTCTTCTCCATACTGTTTTCATTTGAGGAATGAACTTTTACCGGTGATAGAGCGGAGTTATCCTCCTCTAACTGGAGTTATTATTTCCATAGTTGATCATATTACGGAAAATGTAGAGAATTGGTTGTGGTTTGATTTGGTGTTTTAAGTACACTTTGTGCACAAAAATGCTAATCGGGACTGGACCTACAGTTTAAAGTTGGATCCGAACCACTATGTGTCTCCACCGGGTATCGAACCCGAGACCCCTTGATTACAAGGCAACGACGCTACCACTGCGCCATCGGGGAGGCCCCGGAAAATGTAGAGAATGAACATGGTGATAAACAATTTGCCTACTATTACACTGGCTGTGCCCTGTGCAAAATAAGTACAATTGAATATTATTTATATAATTTCAAACAGGCTTAATAGCAAGAAAACATTTTAAATTGTTTTCTCCATTAATTTGATTTCTTGATTTAGATCTGTGGTCTCGTGTTCCGCTAACCACTCCGTGTGCTTAGGGGAACCAGCTATCATTAATTTTCTAGCTGTTTCGTCAAACTTAAGGCTTTTAGCGATTAGTCACTTGTTGTTCCGTAAGTGAAACATTATTCGCTCCTTTGTCGTTGGGTAAAATATGTATTTGTTGCTTCAATTGCGTTTGTCATTTTATTAATTAATCTTTAATTGGTCGCTATATTGATTAGTTCTCATTTGTAGCCGCCGTTTTATGTCTCGAAGTGGAAATTCAAGGGGATCCGGGGACGAATCTACCTTCGTAGAATTACATGTTGTTTACAGACTACTAAAACATTCCTTTCTTTTTCTATTATTGAAATATCCATGTGGCATTTGTTATTCAAGTTTTCATTTTTTCGTAACGGTTATTTAATCCAATTCTATTACTGTCACGTGTGTTTTTATGTGATACTTTTTCACTATGTAACGGTGGAAGCACACTGTGGTTCAGATCCCATTTTAAACTGCAGATGTAGTCCTGATTAGCCTATCTGTGCATGAAAATAGACTTAAAACAAAAATCAAATCAAATCAATAGTAAATTGCTATTCGAGATTACTCAAGAGTAAAGTCGACCGTTAAATTATTTCAATTACAAACAAACGTACAAGTATTAATGAGCGTTTCCGTGGTGGAATGATTAGCGTTACACCCCTCAAAGTCAGAGGTTCTAGGTTCGAATCCTGTGCAAGGCATCAACATTTAATTATGTTTGTACCCTTATCTATTTCAACAAATCATGGTTACGATTAATCTAGCAAGGTAGAAAACTGGTGTAATATTTTTTTCTTAATACATGTTTGTTGAATAGGTTTCTTCTGAAGCAAAATTCGACTTTAATTAAACGAAGAGTGCCATAAAATATAATTTGTTGCGCCGATATTTATTCATGAAATGGATCTAATTTAGTTTTACCAGAGGATGAACCAGTTAAGTAGTTTATGCATTTCAGTAACCTAATGCACATCACATTAATGACAATGAAGCCGACATTCACTTTGCTGCATATGTAACATTTGTTTGAGGTTACAAGCTTTATGCACCGCAGTGTGTTAAATGCGATTGCTTTTCTCTCAGAGTGCAAAGGGTGGAACGTGAACATCATTTCAGCACTGTACTTCGCGATAAATTACCTTTTACCTAGCAAAAATGAATGCATAATTTAGCTGCATTTAATGCAGTTATTATAACTGGTGTGAAATTGCATTCATATAACTCCACAGTGAATTGCACCCTCCAGCATTCTATTGAAACAGCGGCTGTTCTGAGAAATGTGGTCATTTGAACAGCTGCAAGCGTGGCTGTTTCTCTCTATCTTAGGAGTACATGGATATATACGTGTCTTCGATAGCTCTGACAGAGGCCATTTATTGATATTTCTTTAGCCCGATTAATTTAATCTCAGAAAAGTTAAAAATCATAAGAAAATGTTCCCTTTATAAGCATCTGTAGCAGGAGGAGCAAGGTCTACTGACCTCACCCTATATCGCCGAAGTGAAGAGAGTAGTGGTCAATAGTCCAAATAAGCCATTCTATTTATTCACTAAAGTCATTTGACTAGGAGTCAAAATTCTGAGGGCCCCAACTTTAACACCAATTATGTTATTATGATTACGGTGGGTAGCATATAGATACATTTTTTTTAAAAAAGTACTGTACTTACTTATTGATTTCATCCCAAAATAATTTGCAATAAATCAACACAGTAAAGGCCTCCCCGATGGTGTAGTGGTAACGTTGTTGCCTTGTAATCAAAGGGTTTCAGATTCGATACCCGGTGGAGGCACATAGTGGTTCGGATCACACTTTAAACTGTAGGTTCAGTCCCGATGGACCGAACTGTGTTTAAAGTGAACTTAAAACGCAACTCATTAACAATGTAAAGAAACTGGTAAAAAAATTTAATGAATTAATTGACATAGGCTATTCAAAACAGAACTATTTCGGAGTTATTTATTGCAATTACAGCTAAAGGATTATGATGATGATGATAATAATAATAATACTAACAACAACAACAACATTTTGTGGTTGCCTGAATAAGAGGTCGCAATTAGTAATGTGTGCATATGGCAGCAATACGGGTTCGCAAGAGCCTCAGGAAGTCCTCCGAGCAGTGAGTTTCGAATGAATGGTCTAAATTTTGTTCCATACCCTGAATTGCCTTCGGAATATGAAGCATGTCAATTAAAGAAAAGCCCTTATTATTGTTTCTTAAAAATAATTGTCGATAAACCGAAGAATTCGAAATCAGCCACTACAAATGGTGAAATGTGTGTGCACGTAAATCTATTTTTAGACAACTACGCCATGGAAATTGCATTACTTATCGTTATCTTTCTGGTAGCGGTTAATATTTGAAGAGTTCAGGGAGAGAACCTAATAAGTCATATTTTCCTGTTTTTACAAGAGAACAAATTCGAACTTTCAAGACTCACTACTTTTCTCCTGTATACCATTTTTAAACTTTCACGTTTGTCAGGACTTAACGAGTTTCTCGTCTGTACAGTTAAAATATTCAGAATTACACTGGCGGAGCTATTTAATGCCATAGACTTTTTTCTCATTGTACCTTTTAGTCGTAACTAAACGTTTAATGTATCCCCACCATAGGTTTTCACTGAATAGTGGGGTTTTATCATTTTTGGATTCCTGATTGGTGGGGCGTTTTTTTATATGTTGGAGGTGTGTATCTGCAATAGAGCAAAATGGTATTTGGGCTGTATGGTAAACAAATAAACATTAGAATCCTATGTATATTATTTTATTGGGTTTTACAATCTTTATGATTAGTTACAAGAATAAAAATGTGAAACACATACATGCTAAGAAGTACCCAAAAAACTTTAATTTTCATATATTTTTTCCAGAGTTGTTGAAAAAGTTAATAACAAAAATATGTTTGCAAGCAAACTGTAAAGTACACTTTTGGAGTTTTTATTGTGAATCCTCAGAGTTTCTAGTGAGAAGAATGTGCCTGCATAGCCTAACTCCGTTTCTTGGTATCTGGTTGTGCACTTTAAACTTTCAAGCGGAGATTCGGCTCCAAATTTAGTAGATTATAGATTTCGAACAAGTATTTTATTTCAAAACATATGAAACAAAGATGTGTCAATGACAAAATCAGCCTTATTTTCCTGTTGAGTGTTAAATCTATGAAGTCTGAAACAATGAAGTCTGCTCTACACGTCTGCAGCAAAAATGTTGTCGTGAGGGCATTCTCGACATTTCTCTTCCAAGCTGATCGCTTCAAGTCATTCATGTACCCCTGGGGGTACGCGTACCACAGTTTAAGAACCACTGCCATAGACAATAGTAAATCTATAAAATTGGACATATTAGTACAGAGTTTTCCCCTGTAGCTACTCTTCATTTAAAAACTGTCAAGGTCATTTTTACGGGAGTTTGTTGTTAGCCGAAATTGACGGTCTCGTACCGTAATTTCTAGGGTCAGTTTTATGCAGTGCAGATATATAAAACATACACTGCACAACCTAGATGATAACCATCATTGTTTTCTGGGAAAATCAAAACCATTTTTCATTTGCAAGACATCGGGTTCATGTTCTGGTGCACAAACTGATAAGTACTGGATGTAGCCAAGTCCCACATTACTCTTAACATTAGCACACATTTGGGAATACGATCCAAACTCAATTGCCTAAAGCGTAACGTTATTACCCAACTATGGAAATATATAGCTATTTGCATACCAAGGAAAGTCTGTAATTTTCACCGTAGAAAAATTGAAAATTTCGGATCGCTTCATTGACATGGGTACGAGGTACAGTTTCACATAAGGTTATTTCGTACAAAAAATAGAACATTGAGTTCTAAATTATGAATTTCTCTTCACATTATAGTTCTACGAGGATCTTTAAGTAGATTATTAAGGTAGATAAAGCATATTAAAAATATGACTAATAAATGTGTTTAGTTTCCTATGTATTCCTTATGGTGAATGAAGGCGTTCGCTCGTCAACTTCAAGTTTTGACAAATGAGAGCTATGTTTGCCAATTTTTTCTTCTTCAATCTTTCTTCTTTGCGTGCATGTATGTGCAGTTATAATTAAGTAACATATTCCAAGAGAACTTAAAAAATAATACTTCGATAATCGCTCATGTAAAATTTTAGCTTACGTCTGATCTAAGACCGGGTCTCGTTCGTGAAGGAAATTGTACAGTCACGGACACATCTGGATTGTAACAATCCCATTAACTTTCAATGTGATCGTTACAACTCAGAAGTGTCCATCACTGTACCTATCGTCTTTAGAGGTAGCACGAATACTACCAGTGGCAAAGTTTGATTAGTTACTCGTTTTCGTTGTTGAGTCGACGACCTATTCTGTTCACCAGGTAGAAACTGCAAGAATTAGTTACCAAGGCCGGCCCATCCTTCCGAAAGCACCGTCCGAAATTGATTTATCGCCGAAACGCTGAAACAAAGCAAGCAAATGGCCTCTTAGACAAGGCTCGACAAAGAGAACCGAAGTAATTATAAACTTAAATCCTAATTAAAAGATCGCCTTCAACGATAGCGCACGGGAAGCATGTCGTATAGTTGGTGTAGCATTACATGTGACAACATATCGCTAACAATTAATGCGCGCAGATAAAAATCGCCGTGGTTAACTCGAGCCTTAAAAACGATAATAAAAACCTGTAATGAATCTGGGAAGACGGTTATACTCGAGGGAAGGACCCGGGGCGTAAGCCTCTTCCTACGGAGGTAAAAAGCCAGCACCCGTGACCTCCGGTTTTAACTTGGCGGACATCACGCGAAACGGTGGCTCCATTTTGTCGAGAAGTGCCCGCTCCTGGAAGAAAAAGAACGTGGATGTGGGAGGAGCTTGGTCATGGACTGTGACTTCGCCACATACTCGCGTTGTCGCACGTCCTCCGAAACGATCTCTCGACCAGGAGGCCATGCAATGTCGCAATTACCTTCCCCCTCCTCCCGCCCACCTCTTAACTCGGTTGTCACCTTGCCAAGATGGAATGTGCGCTTGTGCTAATGCCATTTCGAGAATCCAACCCTAACGCTCTTGAAACTCGGGAGCTGCCTAACCAGAAAACAGAAGTTCTGACAGAAGCAGAAAGAAGTACTGAAGTAGTATATATTAGAGGACAAGACGGTTAAACTTTCCATCTGGAACAGCTCTTTCCCATTCGCTGTCTTCATCAACACTACATTTTAAACTTAATTTCTTTCATCCATTAAAAATTTCTATAATTTCTTAATATTCCTTACTTTTCTAAGAAATTTTCAACCGTCACAATGATTACATAGCTCGAGGTAATAGTAAATATTTTGGGCTAAAGTTAGATTGTTTTGGTTACATGTGGTGTTTAAGGGAGAATTTACACCGAAGAAACACGCGACACGCGACATGCAACACGAAACACGTGTCGCTTGGAAGCCACTCAGTAATCAATGCAACCTTTCGAACCGAAGAGACACGGCAAGATGCACGTGTCGCTTACGTGCCTCTCGGACTGTGCCGTTTTCTCAATACGTGCATCGTGTTGCTTCAGTTTGTTGTTCGCGCATGCGCAGAGAATGCATCATTCAACCGAGCTGTATTTAGACTCTAGAAGAGAGCCCAACCTGCATTATGTTTGATCCTCTAATTTGTTGATATAATAAAGTATCGATATGTACAATGTTTTAAGATTTAAACACAACGTTCATTTCGCTTTATCAAGTTTTTTGATGCAGTTATCTATCGGCTGTAATTTGCCTTCAACGTCGTGAAAAGAGGCCGTGTATTGGCCATTTACCTGACTGCTTTTATTTGAAAAAGTCAGCTTATGGAGGCACTTTATTCCAAAATATATTAGTCAACATGGTAAAGTACTCTAGTGCATAGTCTCTCAACCACCGGGCCGCGACCCGATACCGTGCCCTCGTATCAACTATACTGAGCTGTGAAATGTTCTGCTGAAACTCGTTGACAACTCTCATAATACCAATATCATATTTGAGTTGTTAGTTTTCGTCTTTTAAATCCATTTTATGCACAAATATACTAATCAGAACCGGATCTGCCCGGTGCCTCCTCACTTAATTACAAGGACACGACGTTACCACTTTGTCTTCCATATTATTATATTTGTCAACAATCCTACATACGTAATCAAACTATTATTACTTTTATGATTATGCTAGAATTTATTTATCAATATATAATTTCATAGGTACATGTTAATTCATGCATAAAATCTTCAATACTGTAAAGATTTACGAGGAAAATTCTTCTGCTAAGGGCATTGACTTAAAAAAAAATACCGTAACATGGTTTCACGAAGGTTGAGAACCATTTCTCTAGTGTTTAGGTATTCGCTTTATTCAAGCTGAAAAGTCTAGCATATACAGTTTGAGGTCAGTGCATATTATTTCTCAGTTTTCTCGTGCACAACATGCCTCTCCCAAGTTTCAATAACTTGCACAAATTTTACAAATTTTACAATGCAGTTTACATGTAACAATGTCTTTTGTTACGTTATTTTCGGGTGACTAATAAGCTGATTAATGCAATTATGTCGGTACCATCATGCAAACTGAGCAAAGAAAACAGTGTCGCTTGCCGCGTGCATCTTGTCTCTTCGGTGTGAAACACTCGTGTCGCGTTGTCACGATATCCATTTATATTGCAAGGTCGTGCGCGTATGTGATTTTTGCTCGCGCCGACGTTTGATTTGTGTATTCCGGCAGCTGGAGCCGATTAAGTTTTGCATCGCTATGTAATGGTGTATTTGTTCTCATTGGACGAGATAGGCTTATGTGTATTACCCCCGTCCGATAAACTTGTTAAATGAAGTGCTTACGACTGGATGCATAAGTTCATTCGAACGAAAGATTTAACCACGCCGACCCAATTGTTTTAGATAACCGCTTTCCGAGGGCTGGCACATAAATAATTTAAAAGAGCACAGGAGCTGGCAGACAAATAACCTAAATTCACATGAGATCCATGATTTGTATCTATACTTCACATGTAAAAATGCCTCAGATGTGTGAATGAGAGAGAGAGAGAGAATGAGTGAGCGATTGAGGAGGCAATGTAAACAGTTGTTGATTGCAATATTTTTTTTTGTTGTTACAATATATATTCACATTCTACCGTTCGTCAGTGTTGTTATTTGATGTTTTTCAGGTATCTGATATTATGCTATTAGTGAGTTATGATTGTTCGAATCTACATGTCCAAGGTAAACAAGACAGTGTAACATTTCAAGGTATTTATCTCCGCCTCGCATCAGTACGACAATAAACGACCGTCTCAGTACCGAACTTGAAAACCTGGACCGTAAGAGTCACGACCGGTTTCCCGTACACATAACGACGTTTGGCCCCGTGCCGGGGTATGAATGACACGTCATTTCGGGGCCCGTGAGTGCACTAATTACAGCGTGTTGCATGTAGCATGTTGCATGTTGCGTGTCGCGTGTTTCTTCGGTGTGAATTCTCCCTAAAGGAATGGTGTGCATTTTCACATAAGGTGCAAATTTATTTCAATATGGAGGGCGCCGAAATGTTTACTCTTTTTGCTCCTTCGCCGATCTTTTTGCCTCGGCAGTCGCAGGGACCATCCTGAAACTATGGCACAGTGCGATTTCATGATATCGAAAAATCGCCACACTTTGCCGATTCAAAAGTGAAAATCACTTGAGAAATTTGTTTTTCGAATTACAAAACAATAACGCATCACATACACCAAGGACTTTAAAAGGGGCAATTTACAATTGCATACAATTGTATGTTTGTTGTCTTACTTCTATAAAACAACAGGAAATAGCAATTACTAATAGCTACAGCTCATATTTCAGACCATTCTAAGTAAAATTTCAATTCCATCATTTCAATTGCCGGGAAAGACCCTGCTGATTGATTACTTTTGTGATTTTTATACTACTAGCTAAACCTATACGAAAATTATGTAAATTATAGCTGATCCCATTCTCGTATTATAAGAAGAATTCAACATATTTTTTCATGAAGAAAGAGATACACATTGGAGGTGTTATAATTTAATTTTATCAGATAATATTTGCAAAAACATTTCTCTCATCCTAGACATTCAACCATATTTTTAACTTATAGCAACGAAAAAATTGATTGAAACGTTTCTTTTGCCAACCATTCTTGAAACAGATTTATCCAGAATTTTTCATCTTGGGAGGGATAAGTTCGTATTTGAGGACGAAATGAAAGAGTAAATATAGAGAAGAATGACCAAAATTTGAGACTTTGTGAAAACTTTAAGAAAATGTTGAGAAAATTTGCGGGGGTGTTGGGGGATTGTGGATAAATCACTGTTTTGAAAGTCGGCCGAGAGGATCGGTATGCCACTCTTACCTGAAAGTCTATAACGTGTCACTAAATGCATCTCTGAGTGCATTAGGTTTACAGACTAACGAAGCTCTGGCACCTGAACCGACATCCAGAATAATTCTCTGTTCAAACTGTGTTATGTTCCTTATGCGTTTGTGATTGTCCCTTCATCCAGGGTTGTTATAGGTCCAGGAAGCCATGAATTCTAATGGGTTCTATTGGGTTCCGTTGAAGGACCGGAATCTTTTTTCTCGCACAATTTAAATTCGGTCCAAGTTGTGTATTGTATCATTAAAAAAAGTTCCTAGACCGAATTTAAATTGATCGGGAAAAAAGGTTCCTAAACCGAATTGAAATACTTTACAGATAAAAAGATTCTTTACGGTCCAGAACCCATTTACGCTTACTGATTTTCTCTCCTGGACCGGAATTGAATTTAATTAAAATTCCTGGACTTTTAACAACCCTGCCTTCATCCATTCATCGTATCATCAATCATCCCTGTCGTGGCGATTAGCCAAAAGTGGCAGAAATAACGAAATTCAGTCAGTAAGTAAGTGAATTAGGGTCTACCAGAGACAAAATGGTAACGTCGTCGCTTTGTAATCACGTGTCTGGTTAGGCACAGTCAGTACAGTCCCGACTCCCGATTAACCTATCTAAGCACCAAGTAGACTTAAAACAGACAAATAAGCAAAATTAACCTACCGAAATAACCATTCATATCACTAAATTAAATTAACCCGTGGCGCAACGCCCTTGAGGCCAGGACCTGTGCCTCACTCCTACATGCCCCAGCAGAGGTGGGCGATCATCCTACCAGTTACGGGGTGACATATGAACCCCCAGTCATTGTTGTAGGTTTCCATGACCAGGTTCCGTTATACTTATTCGTAATTACCCGCACGATGGTCCCATACACCGGCCGAAATCTCATGACAAAAGCTGTTACGTTTCCATAAGGAGACTCGAACCCGTGGCCCGAGCCCAACTGCACGGCCATGAGAGACTCATCACTGTATCCTACATTTAATATCCGGCCGTTTTTCTTACCTCTCTGTGAATTTTTTTTCATACATTTGTCAAACGGTTTTGAACATCTACGTAGTCCTACAATATATTTTTTTACAGAAATGGGATAAGGATATTTTTGGACATGAAAATCAATATTTGTATGTTCATTTGTTAATTAAATTTTCAAAACTGAATTCCCATCCAATTTTTCGTTTCATCAAGGTTCAAATGAGGTCAGAATGAGGTCTCCATCTACATCCTGTCGGAAATTATATGGAGTTTTTAAATCCCCTTCAATAATCTAGAAAATATCCAAAACTATAAAAAAAATGTAATGAATCACGCCTCTTTGTTATGGATATTCAAACATTTTGTAATCTTGATGTAAAAATATAGGGAAATACGAGTAACAATCAAACAATTTTATACTGTTCAACATGGAACAGCTCATGCTTTACACAGCCGGAGGTACAACATGGGTCATTCCATGCCGAATATCATAAAAATGATTCAATTGTTTCTCATAGCTCCCTATATTTTTAAACCTAGATTGCATAGAACTATTCCTAATTTTACATATCATTGTAACGATGGATACCAATTCATTGTGAGCTTATCTCGTCTAGACCCGAGATCCATCTCGTCATGTCTCCTATCCTCCCCACAAAGGGGATGAGAAGAGATAAGGGGGAGAATATGTTAATTGTCCCAACGCAAGAAGCTGCCCTCCTCCCTAAAAAAGAAAAAAAAACTGTGTCTCCTTCAGCCAAGCAAAGGTGCAAGCGTTACATCTTGTGACAGCAGATTTAATTTCTATTTTCCTTACGTCCTCCCGGCTTAATTTCAACAAGGAGCTCTCACTGGGAGAATGTAATGAATTTTCGGACTCGTTTTGCCGCTACGACGAGCACGGCAGCTCCTCCATGTCGAGAGGGGGGGAAAGGGGGACGAAATGAGAAGCACAAAATTGAACGCGCAAGGCTTTTCGGGAGTCTTTGTAATCTTGTCTCTGAACTTCGTTACTACCTTCAAGTTGAATAAGATTCCGCAGAGGCAGGTGGAAAGTGATTAATAAAATGCGAGTTGGCACACTGGCTGGGTCGTAATCATTTTCGGAGCCGCGTTTTCCCCTCCGCCTCGCTGCAACTTAATGTTACGTTAACCTCCCTCACTTTAAAAAAAAAGGAAAATCCATTTAGCAAACAACTCCGCCAAATCTTGTCTGCGAAGGGAAAGCGCGAAGGATACTTTGCAAATTAATTACACTTACCTTTAATTAGCTCGGAAGTTTTGGCCTTAAACTTCATCCCACAATGTAATTTTCTGCACTTTTCTGCTGAGACGCAAATTTGCGAGTAATTTGAAACGTTCAATGTGCAGAGCCTAAAGGCAGCTCAGTATGTGACACACAGGAATCTGAGAGCATCAAGTATATTATGGCGTGCATAAAAACTATCTTGAAAATAACTATAAAATTTGAAAAGTAAAAAAAAATGCAAAATAATTTTGCGAATATTGCTTTTTTAAGGGCAGTATAAGATATTGGAAATTTTAGTTTAAAAACTGAAAGCTGTGTACCTTGTTCTAAAGTAGAATATAATGCTAGTTGAACTTTGGAACTTCCCCCACCCCCCAAATCAAAAGTGTGTCATTAATAATACATTCCGATTCCCATGAAAACAGTCTCTCTTCAACTTAACGTTATCACTTACATTTTTTTGTCACTTTTGATACGACATATTCCTCTCCAACCTTTCTTCTTTTCGTTCATGTGTTTTGTGTAGTTATATCACTTGCCTAAAGAAATAACGTAGTTGTTCTTAAAAGGACATATTCAGTCCATACATTCATAATGTCATCGGTGCAACTCTTGATTGTACGAGAAGCGTATATTTTTTGTATTTTTCTATTTTACGTCGTTTTTCTTTACCTTTTGGCTCATCGCGACGTTCAAGATGAAATTGTAATTCCATGAAATTTATGAAAAGATACTCAATTCATGAAGACTCATGCCGAGGTCAGGTCTCGAAACTGGAACCCCCGATATAGTGCATCCACCCCTCGATGCTTCCGGTCGCCTAACTATTGTGAAACTGACTTTATGTATCCGGATTATTTTCAAGAAATGACTAACCATATTTTATGGATGTGTTCACTAAGACAATAATATAGGCGCCAAAAAGTTCTTGCACTCAAATCCAGGCCGGGCGTGGACGTTCTTTGTGAGTGTCCCTTCATCAGTTCATCATATCATCACTCAGCCTCATCGTCGCGAATAGCCAAAGGTGGCAGAAAGGCAACGCTAAATAACAAAAATACAAACAAATAATTAAATACTCACAGTTTGTATTAAGGGTTACCAAATTTTGAGAAGTGTAAAAGAGGACACAGAAAAATCATCAGAATGTAAAATTTCGACCTTATATATATATGTCTACGTCAACACGTTTGTTTACGCTTTGTCGCGACTTTTTATGATAACTGACTGATGCATCTGTAACAACACAAAACAAAGTTACAGAAGAATTAATGTAGATTCGAGTTGGAGCGCGAGATGAAGCGACGCTCCTGAAAAGAAAATCGACCCTGGAACATTTTTACTATCTGAAAGAACACCCGGCTTGTATTCAACCCCTAAACATAAAATAATTTTGGAAGCCATTGATGAATAAGTCATATACAGCCTATAAGGATAAGCCAAGGTTTGGTTTTTGTTTTTACAGCTATCTTGGCTGGATTGGAAATTATAATGTGATGGACAGGTCAGGTACGCTATTAGTTAGGCTATAGAGCAGCCTCGGTGGCTGAGCGGTCGACTCATGATCTCGCTTCCGGAGGTTTCGGTTTCGAGCAGTGGCGTAGTGGCCGCCCCCGCAACCCCCACAATGCTGGAGGGCCCCCGAGGCACAGGGGCCCCGCAATGTTCTGCCTCTCTCTGCTCCTGAAATTTTATAAAATCCCAGAAATTCAATTATTTAAAAAATTATATTTACAAAACATAATCTGGTTTCCAGTAACATCATGCAACAATATCTGCTCAGCCAGAGGGTGCCGAGCAACTTGACATGGGCTCCCCTCCCCCTTCCCTGAAATGCAGAATTAACTTACTTGCTCGCAGATGGCCATCGTAGCTACACCGTTTGTGGCAAACTTATACTGTGTCAACTGCCTACAGTTACAGTATCAATCCAGTAGAAAGTTTCAGTTGCTCAACCAGTCGACGCCTTATTGCTACACAATAAACAATAAAAACTTGTAACCAATAGTATTAGTTTTACGTGTGATATTTAAAATTTAACTTTCCATCAAATATTTTCAAGAGGGCCCCAAGCCTTTTCATATTCAAATCAGAGTTGAGATAAATTTCCCATATTGCTCAAGCCTGTTAATTACGTGTTATTTCAAAGGGGCCCAAAAACTCAGTAGAAGGTGGGACCCAGGAGGCAAATATCCCTTTATCCAAAGGGTCATTACACTCTCTCTGTCTAACAAGGTATACAACGTACGAGTTACCGTATTTGCCAACCCATTTTTGTACACATTTTTGAGGAAAAAGTTTTATCACTGAATATTATAATTAATTTACAGTATTGCATATGTAAAGTAATATGTAGGCCTACTTTCAACAAATAACTTACCAATCTAAAGAATACATTTTAATATTCTTTGTCACACACCGCAAGGAAGAAAGAAAGAAATCGTGTAACTCAGAGCAGAGAAAATTTCCAGAAATGGAGATAGTAAAAAACTGAGTATCGGCGGATAAGACACACCATGTTTTTCAGACCTATTTTTAAAGGGAAAAAGTCCGCCTTGTACGCCGGCAAATACGATAAATGTCACCATCATATTTGGGGATTTTGGAGATTTGAAGTTCATTTTTCTTCCATATAGAAATTTTGTGTACATTTCTGTCAAACCAGTTATTTTCCAGTGTGTTACGATTTTCTGATCTACAGTGCTTGAAGTGGAAATTCCTAGCTGTGAGAATGCTTGCTCGAGGTTTGGGATAGAAGGAATAATCCTTTTGTGGATCAGCAAGGATGGAATGAAATGAGCTGGGGATGCCTAATATCTTTGAAGACTCTAATATTCTGTCTTATACTATCACCAAGTTTAACAGGTTCGAGAATATAACATAAGTCCACATTATGCTCATGGTAGACTGATCGGAATTGGAACTGCAGTTTAAATTTCGAACCGAACCACTGTGCAACATGCCTGAAACGGGCATCGAACCCGAGGCCCTTTGAGAGAATACGTTTTTGTCTCTGTTTATGCACTTTACTCGTCGTCCTATCGTTCAGTTTACCGTGTGAATGACAATGAGGGACATTATTGACATTATGACAACGGCATACAATAATAACAATCTATTTCAGCACTGGTTCCCTATCTTTGCAAAACAATACGCTAATCTCTAGAAGATGGAAGTCAGCTTGGTTCCTGTTTACAGTACTATATCTTGTTTACATAATACAGTGCAAGTGTAGGTTACAATTATTCTCGGTGAGGTGAGGTAACTTGGATCCGCCACTGGAAGCGACCCTAGATATTTCCTTTGGGGCGTCACCACTTTAATATAGATGCCACCATTCAATTCTGTATCTGTAGGCTACATGAGGTTCCCTGTTCGACGACGTCACGAGAAGATCTCTATCATAAATCCTTTTCGATTTATTAGTTTGATGCGATGTTACAGATTTACCCTGCAAATAGATATATGTTTTACATTATGCTTACTTTTTGACATTCTCGACTTGCCCCGAAATGTTTTTTCTCTGCGATCCATTTCCGCTTGGTAGAGGGGGCCGCCAAACCACAATCCTGCTTAGGGCACCAAAATATGTAGTTACGGGGCTCGTATATACGTGATAATATTCTCGATAATTTATTTTCACCAAGGGGCCCCAACATTTTACTTGCGGGGGGGGGGGGGGGGCACAGGAAACTGCGCAAGGCCACTGGTTTCGAGTCCGACATGGGTGTCCCCTTCTGAGAGTCTCTTCGTCAATCTCAGCTAATCGTCGCTGATCATCGACTTCGCCATTACCAAAACTGGCAAGCAAATGCGATGAATAAAAAGGAAAATACACAAATACAAAAACTTGTTAAACACATTTGAATCATATTTTTGGGAGAGGCAGGAATCGAAAGTATCTCATTGACACAAAAATACTTATTATTATTATTATTACTTCTACAACACGTCAAGGAGTAGAAATTGCTGGGTTCATGAAAATAGAGAAGTGAAACTGTGAAATGTCTGAAAAATTACTTTTGGGCTGCTTTTTCTTCTGGTGCAGTCAAACTGCATCAGTTGTAAATTACACAAACAGAAAAGTAAATGTATCATCTGAAACAAAAAAATTTATTAAATCTGAAGCTCAGATCAAATTATTAAGTGCATTAGGCTATCGAGAAAAATGCAGGAAGATGCATCGAAAAACGTATCTGTTAATGCATGAAAGTACAGCTTCTACCTAGAAAGAAATACTCACTTCTATCATTATTATGCACTTTGGCGTTAGCTTTACAAATGCATCAAACTGTAAACCTGATTCTTGGCAAAGGCCAAAAAAAAACAAAAAAAAAACACTTTAGTGCATCAATCGATTGATTTCTGGTGCATCATATAGATTTGGTGCATTTAGTTGTCTGTGTGCATAGACATAATCATTCTAGAGAAACAAAAATAACACATCTACATCAGTGCATCAGTTGATAGCATATGGACTAGCGACTGAGAATGTCGGTACTATTTTTCAGAATATTTCGTACTCATAACTTACACTTCAAAGGTATGAACTAGAGACTTTGCAGCTTATTAAATCTTTCGTATTAACCATTGCTTTACCTCTTCGTACATGCATATGTGCGTGCAAGTATGTGCGTATTATAACATATTTCATCTTATGAAATTGAGCATTTGTACGGTTTGATGGTTACTTCGCACTAGTTCCTGCATGTGGAGTGGCTACATAGATTAACGCTTTACATTTCAGACACTAAAGTAACGAAAATATTGTTCATTTGGAGCTAAACTATCTTGCTCCGTTCATTAATCAGTCGTAAGTTACATCTGGAGCCTTTAAGTACCGTAAGAAACAAAAAATATTACTTTGTTCTCTTATCTTTTTTTATTATTCTCATCCCTTCCACACTAAACTATTGTCTCCTAAACAGCTTGATCTACTTCTTATTTTATGAATGATTTTATTTTGTGGTTTTCGAATTTTAAGCCTTATATGCATTATTGGTGTCGTAGAAGATGTCCCAGTTTCCTATTACTGAAAAGCAAATTAAGGTTCGTTGATATGCAGTTTCAGAATTTTTCAGCCCTTGAACGTTCTGAGGGTTATATTTGTGAATTTATCGGCCTATAAAGTAATTATTAGACTATGTAAAGTTCTTAAACAATCTGTTTAGAATGACTCAATTTCTATTCACGATTCAAACATTCCTAGCAAATCAGCTAGGCCATTAACTTGATTTAGCCTCCCCCCGTGGGGGAGAGGGTTGCACATCGCGCTACGACGCCTGGCGTCCTGGGTTCGAATCCCGGCCTGGGCATGGATGCTTGTGAGTGTCCATTCATCAATTTCATCATATCATCACTCATCCCCATCTTCGCAAATTAGCCAAAAGTGGCACAAAAGGCGAAGTAAAATGAAGCAAATCAATCATTAACTTGATTTATTTCTAAAGGAAGAATTGTTTCAAATTCACTTTATAAACACAGAGAAGGAAATTAGGACTAGACCAGGAAATCCGTTAGGATCTAATAGAATTAAGAAAAAGAAGAAAAAAAAACTTTTTTCATACACTGCTTAATTCTTAATACTGTCAATTTGTAATCAAAGAGTCCTGGGTTTAATTACCGTGGCTGTGTACAGATTTTCAATGTTTGGATCCCAGTTTATAATATACTTGTACTAGCTGATTGCCCAGCGTTGCCCGGGTATTTATTTATGCCAATCTTCTATTAGACAGGAATATAATGAATTGTAACTATAGTGTAAAATGAACTTGGAGATGAGAGGCATTGGGAGTATCACTATTCATCTCAGTGGCCCCGAAAACTATGGATAAGACACTAATATCTGTCTTTGGTTTGATTTGAGTTGCTGTTTTAAGTCCACTTTATGCACAGTAAGGCTAATCGGGACTGGACCTACAGTTTAAAGTGGGATCCGAACCACTTGTGCCTCCACCGGGTATCGAACCCGGGACCCCTTGATTACAAGGCAATGACGCTACCACTGCGCCATGGGGAAGGCCCCCTACTAATATCTGTCGTTTTACATGTCACCCCTTCCAACCCCCACCCCTAGGGGTGCCAGCGGTGTCTTGGAGTCGAATGTCATTGGGAGTGCCACTATTCATCTTAGCGACCCCGAAAACTATGGATTCCACACTAATATCGGTCGTTTTCGATTATTTTTACATGTCACCCCTTCCCACCCCCACTCCTAGGGGTGCCAGGAGTGTCATGGAGTTGCACGGCATTGAAAGAGTCACTAAAAATCATAGCGACCCCGAAAACTATGGATTCCACACTAATCTCGGTCGTTGTACATGTCACCCCCTTCCCATCCCCACTGCTAGGGGTTTCCAGGGTGTCTTGAAGTTGAACGGCATTGGGAGTGTCACAATTCATCTTAGCGACCCCGAAAACTATTTATTCCACACTAATATCGGTCGGTTTCGATTATTTTTACATGGGCCCAGCCCAGTTTTCCCCACGCGGGTTTTTTCAGAAAATCCTACCTTGAAAAAACCCACCAAAAACCCACTCAATTTTTTTTTCAGAAAATGTTGTAAATTATTGCTTTAAATAGTTGTGAAATTCTAGAATCGTCAACAGTTTCAGAAAACTTGTAAAGTAAAGGCTTAGCCAAGCTTATAATACTCAAAATAATTAATGTGGTACAAGTCACAGTGGGTTTTTTCAGGATATTTTTCTCAAATTATGCTATAGTTTTAACAAGAAATAATATGAACATATATCCAAGAAACAAAAAATCAAAAGGGTCTGAAATACGAGTTAGATAAAACATTGAACGAACAAAGCTTATAATTTTGAAATGTGGTAGCACTTTAGATATCAGTCACTTCCGTATGTGGGCAAGCCATATAGTTTCACATGTGACGATCATCTTTTACAATAAATTTTTCCATGTATAAAACATTACGAAGGAGAACTGAGTACGTTTTATTCAAATGTCATGAAAGTAGTATAAAGTTAACTGTGGTATAATTACGCCTTACGCCTTCACTCTTTTTCTTTTGGGCATCAATTTTTGATACGGAAATATCCAAATATTCAAAGCTTTTCTAGAGGGGACTTTGGGACAGCAGCAGGGGTTGGTTGGCTTACACCAAATGCTACATTCTTATAATCAGTCTAGTCACCAAAAGTGGACTAAACTCGAGGAAACGTTCCTCGTCGTCGAAAAGATGGGAAATAACTGTTTTTTGTTAAACCCAACTGGCCTTTTTTATAGTCGGGGTGGTAGTTCCGTGGACGTGTCCCCCGTAGCACTGGAATTTTCCACTGCAATGGTATTTAGAAAGACAGCTCGTCCAACTGGGAAGCTAAAAAACAGGGGAGTCTAATATCCAGTAAAGCACAATCCATGAAGCACATACACTTACATCCAGTAATAACATAAAAGTACACTCATGGAAACATATTAATTAACCCTATACCTTGTAGCTGGCCAGCAATTAATTAATACAATAACACAAAACCAGTAATGGTCAATCCGACCATTACAATGTGTATGTGTTTTCTGTATCATGTGTAACATTACATCATAATAATAAACATGCAGTAGTATGAAAGTATATAATATAAGGACATCAAATGATGAGCCCCCCCCCCAGGCAGATTTGGCTACACTTAAAACAAGCTCAACATGCCTATATGAGCTTTTTGCTCAAGTGTGGAACCCTGTCTAATCCAAGATTTTTGTAAAAATGCCCTCGGGAATTTCCCGAAACTACAGTGTACAAATGATGAGCCTCCTCAGATTGATTTGCCCACACTTACAAAAGTTGCATCAGCCAGATTGTTGTCCATAAGCTTGTTAAAAATATGCCCCTTTTGATATTGTTTTGGATACACTTGAAATTAAGCCAAGATCCTCATAAAACCCACACCTACCCACACATATTTACTTCCGGTTTAAGTTCAATTGGATACCAGGTTCAATTTGTTTATCTAATATTAAAACAATGTAATAAGCAGAAATCTTCTAGAATTGTTCTGTGACTCTCTCATTTCTTACATCATAAACATATGATTTTTCACCTATGAGAATAACACTACAAATGGTGTCATCAGGGAGTGTATCGTGGAATTCACAGATAATTTTAATGTTTGTCCTGTCATTAACCACAACTTGTTTCCTTTTTGAAGTGTTGATGACAAACATGGGTCTCTGTGCTTTGAATTCATCTGGTGTGTAATACATGTCAGTATTGCCAGTAGTGACCCTTTTGTATGCTGTAAATGCTTCATATAATTTGAGGAAATCATCCTTGGACATGTCTAAATTATAATTTTCTCTAGGAAATACCTCATTTCTGCCATTTTTAAGATATATGTTCTTGATGTTGCAGTTATCAAATTTACTTGAATTTTTTTCCTGTTTATTGTGTCTTCCAGTCTGAAACAGTACCACCACAAAATCTGGCATGTCATATTGTATACTGGAGAATGAATTTGTAGCATCAAACTCATAATAGGCACCAGTGGCAGGCTTCTGTACACATTGATATGTATAAAATTGTAAAGGAACCTGTGGATTTTTTATTATATCTGCTTTGTATTTAAGAGCATAACTGGCTTCATATTCAACAACCGGGATTCTTAGCTCCATAGTCTGAATAATGCACTTGCCCTCATCAGGCAGGGTATTAGGCAGAGCTTCCCCTGTAGAGTTTATTGCACTGTACCTCATCAAAGCATTATTATCATTGGCAGCTCTTCTAAATGTGATTCTTAAACCACTCTTCCACATAATGTCTTTGTAATCTGAGAAGAATCCTGGCAACAGGCGCATAGGAAACAGCACTGTGTGGCTTTTGGATATTATTTTATCACCAGCCTCAAATCCACCTATTTTGTAGTAAGAAGCCTCGGTCTTGGATAATTTTAGTGTGGCCAAAGCTGTAGAGGTAATGCCGGGATAATCTACTCTGTTTACAACAACACCATGCTTTCTGATCTCAATTTCAGAGAACAGATGTGGCACAAAATTGTCTACCAATCTTATATTTGAATTTGCCGGATAATCTGTACCATCGAGCTTTACAAATTTGATGTATAGATCTGCTCTGTGGGGGTGTATAAAGCCATCCCCTACATCAAGATCAACTTCAATCTCTGTGTTGGGTTGATTTAAATTTGCAAAGGTCCTCCTGTTTGGGGGGAATGATTGTAGCTCATAACTCTCAATATTTTCCATTTTTTTTGTATGTATTTTTATTTAAATATTAATTTCTATGATTGCAGTTGTTGTGGCTCCAGCAAAATCAACTAATTCTTCTTTTTCATTAGTGACCATCAACTCAATGTAATCTATTCTATTATGGCACACAGGAAAATATAATGTTGGGGATGGAGTATAGATGATGGGCTCCATGAATTCAGAGTTAGGTTTGAATGTTGCAATGATGCCAGTTTGTTTGTGAGTGCCTATGCCATTTGATTTGGTGATCATACCCTCGGCCACATTACAGTGAATATTTAGAGTTTCTATGGCTAAGAATTTAGGTATATTAATAGCAGTGTGTTTGATGGCTGGTTCAAGTTTTGTGTTGTTCTCAAAGCCTAACAGCTCTCCTATAGTACCCAGATCCACTGTTTCTGTAGCAGATACAATCTCTACTCTGTGAGTGACAGAATTTTGAGTTAAAACTATACCTCTGGGTAACTGAGCATTTAGAGTGGACAGATTATATTGCCCTGGAGTAATGACAATGTTTTGGTCACCAACTGCAATTTTGTTGTTGTGGTGTGTAATATTAGGGATCAAGTACATGCCATAAAATGCTCTGAGAGCTATTGTTTTGGGATACACTATATCATCATGTAATCTAAGTTTCAATATTGAATTTTGACTGGTGAGATGGAATACCCCCATGATGTTTTAAATACCACAAGGCTTTTTGAAAATCTTCAATTGATGGTTTATTTATTTGAGACATATATCTAAGAACAGATAAACACAGATGTCCACAATTAACATCTTTGAAGTTTTGAACACGGGCATTATTGTAATAAAGATTAGCTGATTTTAGATATTTTACTAAATTTTCAGGTGGAACACCTCCAAATGAATCAAACACAAATGCCTCATTTTTTAAATATTTAAGATAACAGATCCAGTGAGTGCCCTGATTTTTGTACTTATCCAAATTAACAATGCCACACTCTTTGTTGAGTGGTTGTTCTGGTAAAGAATCAGACATGTACACACCTCTAAAATGTTTGATGCCCAGTGGCTTGATTAAAGCTTCAATATCTTGGTTTGTAAGCGGCTCTTGTTTTTTTAAAACTTATTCATGGCTCTCTTAACACCTTTGCCTTGTTTCTCCATGGCCAGGTTATGGCGCTTCAATTCATCTAATTCTGCCCTATTCTTCTTGGCATCTATTACTGTTTTTGCTATGGCAGCTGATCCCCCAGCCAAGCTCCCAACAGCCCCAAGTGCTGCTAAGATGGCCGGGATAGTAAATATAAATCCACCCACATGTGATTTTTTTCTAGATTGCTGTACTTTTTTTAATTGGGGGGTACTAAGTAATAATTTCATACCATGGCCCTTGGCAATACAAGAGCTTTTTTTCTTGCGCTGCTTTTTGGTTAAAAGGCTATCAATAGTTTTAAGAGATTTAAGACCTGCATAAGGTATCTGATACATAACACCCTTGGCCTTCATCCTAGGTTTATTATATACATATTCACAACCCCCACCCCAGTTTTTGTTTGGTGTTCATAGCTATGGTGGTTCCCAATGTTGCTATTCTTTCACTTAAAGAAGCATCTTTGCTTACAAATCTACCAAATGCAGCCTCTTTTAATTTCTTGTCTGCAACATGTCTCTTGTCAAGATCAGAATGTGTGTTGTATGCTATGTCATGGTCTCTACAAGCAGCATCTAGAGGATTAACACCAGGATCACCTCTGTTTAATCTATGGTCCAATTTTGTGCCTGGACCACAATACTGATAGCCTGGAATGTGTAGTTCAAATGGCAGCTTGTTTATAATGTCATTAACCAGCCCCCGACCCTCAGAAATATTCCAAAATTTAGGTGGTAGAGTATTAATAATTTTTATAAGATATCCAATCCCCTTAGTGTCATTCACTATAAAATTAGACAATTTTGTGCTTATCATGTCCATAATTCCAACCTTTTCATTGTAAAAATTGTGGTTGCCAGCATTTTCCTCCCCAGCTATCACCAATAACCTATCTACAAGTTTCCTGACATCATCAACCCACACAAATTCTTTAGGCAGGGTGTTGTATTGTTTGATTCCACTACCTGTCTTGATCTGTGACCATATGGGCTTGATTAAGTTGTTATATTTTGCTCCACTGCTAGACTTGACTCTTTTTTGTGTGGGATCATTGTTCTGGTATAGAGCATCTGATTTTATTAATATTTCTTTGTAATGCTCATAATCTTGATCTGTATAGCTGCCAGGCCTTTTCCT
Organism: Lepisma saccharinum; assembly: GCF_977018435.1. NCBI lineage: Eukaryota > Metazoa > Arthropoda > Insecta > Zygentoma > Lepismatidae > Lepisma > Lepisma saccharinum. The sequence goes on along the minus strand of NC_139231.1, from coordinate 80,168,109 downwards.
AGTCATCAGTTCCCATAATCCAGGTGTTCCGGGATACTTAACAAAAGCACCTCTTTCTCCAAGATGAGATTCTGAATATACAATCAGATCATCTCCCATAAATGTTACTCTGAAATTGCCAATTCTATGTATGATGCTACCATCACGCTCTGTGTCAGCATATAAGCCAAAAACCTCATCTTTGTTGTCTTTAGGTGTGCTTAAATATTTTTGAGCAAGAAGACCCAATTCAATTGGATCCTGAGTAGCTTCAATTCTTCGAGGAGCAACAGGACTAGGTGTATGAATACTAGAAAGTGGGGTGATTGGATAATCTAATATGTTCCTTGCAGCTACAGGTACAAGCTCTGTGATCAAATTTTGATTTTGCTCTGTAACAGTTTTGATATTTTTACCTAATTCACTAATAGCATCAATAATAGGCTGTTCTGTTTGTTTGTGTTTTTCATAGATTCCTCGGTTCTCTGATTTCCATCCCTTAAATCTTTTTACAAGATAATCTCTTAATTTAAGATCATCAATGATTGGCCTTTTCATGGTTATTTATATATGTTTCAATATCTAGAAAATTGTTAATTTTATTTCTATATTTACCAGTATTAGGTGTTCTTGTCATATCAATTGTGACAAACCCATAACTATCCTGGTTCCAGCACCTACTGCAAAACTTGGAAAAATCATTGTAGCTCAAGTCCCCACCTACATATTCCTCATGTAAGTGTTTGAGGTTGGTATGATCTTGATGAAACAGACATATAAAATTGCTGTTGTCTCGGATCAGCTGCTTCGGTATTTTTGAAAAAGTCTGTGCAAGGTAGAAGCAATCAATGATTTTGTGTCGGCCCTGTGTAAATAAATTTCTAACCTTGTTTTGATTATCCAGTATAATATCATCAAACACAACAACAGAATTATCGAGACATTCATGGAGTGGCTTAACATCTGATTCAAAAGTGGCAATATCCAGTCCATCATATAGCTTCATCAGCTGCTGATATTTTAATTGTTCCAAGCTCTTAGAGAAGACATACAAGTGCCTGTTTTTCCAGTCTAACCAGTTGGGTGCCAATAAAAAATTATCAATCATTAGTGTAGTTTTACCACAAGCTGATGGCCCAACAATAAGACATCTAATATTATCAGGCAGCAACTTGCCATTTCTCTTATTCTGCTGTTCAGGTTCTGGCAGCCTCTTTATAACATCCCAGGTGTTCATATTATCACTTTGTTTGCATCGATCCAGCTGTGTTCTGGAAGTCCTAGCCATTTGACAAGTAACTTGTTGCCTTTTCTGCGGATGATTTTTTGTATGAGATATGTATCAGGCTGTTTAGTTTTGGTGAGTTCTTCTTCATAAAACCTGCCTTTGAGAATTTCTCCTCGGAGGTCTTTTATTATATATGTGTTAAGGGTCCCAGGTTTAACTTGAACCACTGTAAATAATTCAGTGCTCCAGTTTCTTGTAAAGCCTCTTTTGAATAAGTGCTTATATTTGATGATTCTTACTTGATCACCCACCTTGTATTTGGCTTTTCTTGTTGTTGGCTGATATTTAGGATAATAAACAGTACTGATCAATTTTTGCTCATCAGATGAACTTACTTCAGAGGGTTTCATGTTGATTGTGGAATGGACAGAGTTGTTATATTTTTGTAGAAGTTCTGGAAGAATATTAATCCATTTATAATTACCTTGAAGTGTAAATTGTTTATACATATGATTTTTTAGGGTTTTGTTGAATCTCTCTACAATTGAGGCCTTGAGATCACTGTAACTCGAGTAATGTTGTATTGACTGGTTTTAATAAATTGTTGGAACACAGAATTATAAAATTCTTTGCCATTATCTGTTTGCAAATAGCGCGGTGATCTTCCACTCTGATTGATGATTGTCCTGAAGGCTTCTGTAACATATTTTCCAGTCTTGGATTTGAGTGGCACAGCCCAGGCAAATTTTGAAAATGTGTCTATTACAGTGAGTAGATACTTGTAGCCCTTGTTGATTTTGTCTAAGTTTTTCAGCTGTCCACTTGCCATCTCAATCAAGTCGCACTGCCATAAATCATCTATGCCTTTTGTAACTACTGGCAATCTCTTAAAATTATGTCTGGCTTGTCTGTGTAATTCATCAACAATAATTTGTCTAGACATAATATGTAAACAAGAATATTGCAACTATAGGGTGTTCAGCAGCTGATACTACAGGATTTTCTAAATACAGTTTGTCTCCTATTTGTATATAAAATTCCAGAGAGCCATCATCTTCAGCATAAGATGTTTCTAATGTATTGGGATCTGTAAAATCCTCTAACTCTACACTGGTGACCTTTGCTTTGTTGTCAGCATTTGTTATTGATAAGGTAGGGTAGTGGTGTGCCTGTGGTTGAAGCCAATATTTGGTCTTGATTGGTCTAAGTGTGCCCCCAACAAGAAACTGGTAATAAAATTGTGCAGGGGACAGCATATATATTTTGCCACCTGGTGTAAATGGTGAATCATATTCTTTGTTGGGGATACTGTACAATTCAAGAATTACTGTATGTTTAGGATTCTCGATTATGCCGGTTATTTCTTTTTCTGCTGTAAGCAATCTGCTTGTTACAGATTCAAGGTGCTCATTGATGGTCCTAACAACATCATCATGGCCTGGCTTGATTTTTATGTCCACAACAAGTTTCTTGTATTGTTGCACAATTTCTTGTAGCTGGGTGGCAAAAACAGACAAAGCATTTGCTTGATTGGATTCCATGGTCCCTAGCTGTTGCTTGATATTAGCTACAATTTTCTGTAAATTTTCAACAACTGCCAATTTTGAATTTTGAGCAGTAAGATCATGGACCTGTCTTCTGATATCCTCAAACAGGGCATGCAGTTCATTAATATGTTGATTGGTTGGTAGAGTGGCCACTGTCTGAGTGAGTTGTTTGATCTCTGTCTGGATATTCTTGATATCTTCTGATTTCAATATGCGATTCACTGCCCTCTTTATATTTTTAAGTTCCTGTGATGTAGGCAGATTTGATACAGTATTTTGCAAAGATTCAAGTGCCAATTTCACATCATTTAATTCAGAAGCATCAACCACACCACGCATAGCATCTTGAAGCAGGGTTATATCTGCCTGAGTGGGTGTTGATTGTTGTAAAATTTCAAGCTTTATTTGGATATCATCGATCAAGTGATGAAAATGAGATAGCTCAGATTCAGTGTTGAGATTTTCAAGTTTTGTGATCTGTTGCTGGACACTGGCAAGGGTATCTACAATACCAGGCAGGCGGGATTCTAGAGATTCTTGTACATTTGTCAAATCACTTTGCACTGCTGCTATTGTACCCTCAAGATGGGTTATGGTACTTTGAATTTTTCCAAAATCTTCATATGTTTCAAGTTGCAGCCTAATATTGGCAACACTCCGAGTTATTGCACTCAAAGCATCAGAAGATGGCAAGTTGTTCATAAAATTTTCAAGTGTCTCAATTTTTTCTTTAACCTCGGCTATGGCATTGTTCAGAGGGTCCAGATTAGGTATCTGTAATGATTGAATCTGTTCTTTTAGAGTGGAAATCACTAGATCAAAATCTTCTTGTGATTTTATGCTTTTGACAATTGTTTGGAGCTGTGTCTGGACATTATTTATTTGCTCTTCCAATTGTTGTTTCAATTGCTCAGAGTTGGTGGCCTGGGTCTTAAATTTGGCTTGAAGAGCTGCTACAGCTTCTTCTAAACTTTGAAAATTATCCAATGTGGCCAAATCAGTATATTTCTGAAGCAATAATTTGAGTTCAGAATCAATTTTAAGAAGAGGGTCCATGCATTGTGATTGCAAATTTGTAATTTCTAGTTGAAGACTGGCATTCAGTGTGGTTTGTAAAGCTTGTAAATCACTTCTTAATTTCTTGACTCTGACATCAAGCATCAGAATCTCATCACTGTGATCTTCATGTCTTGTATGGCCAAATATATCATTAGGCATTTTTGTTTTAGCGGTTATTTATTATTGAATATCTAATTCTTAATTCTATAAAAAAGGGTATAAGCTTGTCATAGGATCCCGGGACCTCAATATATAAGCAGTCACCAGCAGAAACAGTATAAACAGTGCCAGAAATCATGTTTGAGTGCTTAATTCTATAAATATTTCTCCCTATTGAAATCTTGACATTACCCTCAGGGGTTGTAATAAATTGTAATTGTCCACCTACAGGTAATTGGTAATGATTTAAATTATTGTTAAATATGTACAATGTTTTACCTGTTTCATCATCAACATCTGTAAGTATGCTGTTCAGATGAATAATTAACAAAGCACTTAGTTTAGATATTATATCAGAAGAGGGTTGTGGTGTTGGCAGGTCCATAATAGCCTGTTTTTTGAACCCAAATAAGTTCATAGGCATGTTTATTTATTTCAAATCATGCTCTGTAATTGGGCATTGATTCCCACTTTTCAAATCACAATGACCCCATGGTAGAGTATGTATGCCACATGACAAAATACATATCTTATCATCATGTGGGTCCAGAGCTATTTTTCTTACAATATTGCTAGTCAATAAGTGATCCACACTCTGAATTCTGCATTCTGATGTTTTGATTGAACTCTGGGTTTTGAGACAATCTTCATAATCTTCAAATTCAAGCTCTTTGTCTACAGTATCTCTACCAATGCCCTTGGCTTTTTTTGCAACAGCACCACTACATGTTTCAAAGCTGTACATCTTGGCCCTTAACCCAGCAAATGCCACAATAACATCACCAAGTGTCTCATCTTTTAACTTGCCAGGCACCTTTTTGTTGTGGTGTTGAATTTTTGAATGTGCACTGGTATCAAAATATTTAAACAATTCAGGCTGTGCTATATCTTGATAAACATCTTCTGTTTGAATATCAAGAACAAAACTATCTGTGTCCATGTACATCAATTTTACACAATCACCATAAAAAGGTTTCAGCACATTATAATAGAGCTCCAGCATGTGTAATTTGGCCAATTCCAATATTACAGCCCCTACATAAATAGGCTTATCAAACTTAATCTTTGTTTTTTTCATATTAAAAAGTGCCATATTTTCATCATAAATTCTTCTGTAGTTGAAATTAGGCTTTGCAATCAATTTTTTGCTCCGGCTGGGGTCAGTAATTATTTTAACATCAATATGTTTTCTGACATTTTCTATTGTTTTGCCATACACAGAATTGACCATCAATTTAAACAAGGTCTTATCAAATTGGCTCATTGCAGATGTTCGAAGCTCTGTGTTTGTATCAATATATGGCTTCAACCATCTTGAGTGCCTGAACCTCAAAACTTTGCCAACTTTGCTCACTTGAACACCATGTTTCATCAGGAATTGGAGGTTTTTGTAATATATGACATAACCCTGTTTTGGCTCTAGAGTCATCATCAGTTTCTTCTGTTTAGAGCCAGGTGAGCACTCAACCTCAGGAATTGGGGGCAGATCAGAAAATGTGTTGTGTAAATTATCAGGAATTGTCAGATCAACCTCTAAGAACAGGCCATAGTTACTGTCATCAAAATCCTTAAGATCTTCAATATTGATATCTTCAACGCACTCAAGCCCTGCATATGGCAGTTTATCCATCATAGCATAACCATACAGGCTATTGGCATCCACATACAGTATATAATTTGATGGCAGTGCTGGATCATAATCAGGAATATATTTGTTATTTGCTCTGGCATATCTCTGAGAGCATTGCACCATGCCCCCTCTTATACATTGCTCCATAAACAAATACATATCTTGATCTTGGATCAGATCCAATTGCATTTTAGTGTTTAAAAACATTGCAGACCATGCTAGGCCTGGCGCACTGTAAAAATACATTGGATCCAGTTTATAATTTTGCATGGAAGATTTTCTAAATGCCTGAAGTATATCAGCTAAGAGAGTAACATCAAGTTTTAAATATGCCTTGTGATAATCACCAAATGTCTGGCATTTTAAATTGTTCCACATCAACTGGGCATAGTGATAATCATCATCAGTGATTCCAGATGCTCTGATTTTGCTGTAAAACTCTTGTTGTGGTGGCAGAGAACACTCATCAAATTTAGAAAAATCTGTAACATAATCATATGGATATACACCCTTCCGCCTAATTAATTTCAGGTCCTGATTTGGAAACAAAGCACATGTGATTTTGAATTGATCATCAGATAATTGAGTGGCCAGTGTAGCCAGGCTAGCAGACAGAATTCTGTAGGAATCAAGAAATCTTAAGTGAATAGAAACACCATTAACTTTAATTATTTTGCTAATAGCAATATATTTTTCATTATTTTCTGCTAAAATATTTAAATTCTGCTTGTTAAACCCCTCGTACCTGATCAGATGATGGAAATCATAATTGGATGCACCATGGCAAAATATAGGGACAAATTTTGGTCTCTGGATCTTAATATTACAGCTATTACACAGGGCCATTAAGAATTTACTATCTGTATGAGAATGGTGTTTCACCTTGATATTTATATCTGAAAATTCACAATCACATACCGGGCATTTTTCTGCATTGTTGAAATCTTCATTCTGTTTCTCTGTTAAAGGCAACATGGGTTTTGATTTTAATAAGACATTAGATGCTATGTCATGGCACTCATTTTCTATTCTATGTGCAAATTCTTTGATGGCATCTGCTCCCATGTATAAATATTCTTTACTAACAACACCATCCTGTACAACAACATAATAAAAACTAGAAGGTTCATGTAGCTGGTATGATGTACTTGAAGATTCATCAGGATCTGGGCTGCAGAATGCAAGGGGTTTGAGGTTTGATTCAAAATCACAGACTATATATGCTGGGTGTTCCAACAAGGCTTCAAATTTTTTAAAATTGGCTTTTTCACTTGGATTAGGCATCACCATATGAACAGGTTTATGATTGCCACAGTATTTCAGATGCTCAATTAACTTGTTTTTAGCAATTTCTGTATTCACTTTACAAACCCCATTTATTATTTTTTTACCATCAAATACAGTCAAACATCTTCTGCACAACTTGAATATTGTCTTAGATTTGTCTAATTGTTTTCTGACTAAAGCTTCAAGATTATGTATCAGAGTGTAATGATATGTGCCATCCCCTTCAATTAAGAGCAGATCAATCGGAACAGCAGAATCATCATCAAGTGTACTGATTCTGAGAGGTGCTATCAAGCAATTGCCACGGCCAGTAGAACAAATAAAAACATTAATAGATAATTGTTTATCATTGATATCCCTGGCCTTTTTTCAAATTTATCAATATTCTGAACAGACATTGGATATTCTAAACCCTCCATTGCTTCATCAAATTCATGTTCATGTTGTTTATAATAACTTATTCTCTCAGGATGCCTTAAAACTGGAAACAAAGCAGCTAAAATACACCACAGAAAGCATTTCTGGTCGGTATTTTCTATGTTAACCACGGCTCTTTTGTTTTTAATAATAGCAGGTAATGGCAGATATGTAGATCCTTGTAATGGGCTGAATTCAGAAATATTAACATATAACTTGTGTGGAGATCCGCATAGGCTCCATCCTGACTCTTTTCCAGCAAATTCAGAGTGTTTAATATTCAATTGATCTATCAAACTGCTTATTATTTTGTCTGAATTTGTATTTGAATATACAGGTACAGTTTCTGTTATGTGGGGCTGTGTAAATTTTGTGCCGTTTGGTTTCTTATATTGTGTAAACAATTTGAGGGACAGCTTATAAGAGCCATTTTGTGCATTTAGAATTGCCTGCACATCAGGATTTATACTGTTCAAAAAATTCTTAATGTCACATCTTGGCTCTGATTTAAAACAGTGATCCCTAAGTTGGCCATTAAAACTGCTATGGATAGGTGGTGCATAGCGTGGCTGCTTTGCCGGTCTAGCATTAACAGGTGTTTCATGCTTCCTTTTCAGACCAGATGTAGATAGTTGTGGGGGCAATGTTGATGACTGTGCAGAACAAGAGCCTACATGTCTATTGAAATATGCCTTGCTAAATATTTTATGGCATTTGGGGCATATTTTTGTGGGAGTTCTATATTTGCCTGGGTCACAATTTTTTTGGTGCCTAGCAAAATTGGGGCTGGATATATTTTTATTACACTGATTGCAATATTTTTGATTTGGCATTTTTGTTGTTGGTTTATTATATAAGATTTCCTGGGGTTCAATTCAAAATTTTGTACTTAATATATATATATATATATATATATATATATATATATATATATATATATATATATATATATATATTCTTCAGCTGTGTGCTTTGTATATTTCTTGTGTATATTTAATATGTTAATATTATTAATTTTTATCCTCGGTTTATTATATAAATTTTTTTGGGTTTTAAATCAAAACTCTATGCTTACTATGACAGGTTGTAAAGCTAATAGCCCACAAGTGGAAAAAGAGAATAAATATTGATCTACACTGACCTAGCACAAATACCTGCACAGACATGCATGTCCTAGAAAGGCAATGACCTAACACTGTGTTATGTATTGATTTTTGTATAACAGGCTGGGACAGATATAAGCCTGACTCTAAATATGAGTGGATTACAACAAACAAGCTGGATGTAACAAATATCAGATTTTTTATACAAAATATAAACCCTTTTGTTCAATATACCACAAATATAGTTAATATGAATAATAAGAAATGTTGTATATTAAACCAAACAGATATAAGCCTGACTCTAAATATGAGTGGATTACAACAAACAAGCTGGATGTAACAAATATCAGATTTTTTATACAAAATATAAACCCTTTTGTTCAATATACCACAAATATATTTAATATGAATAATAAGAAATGTTGTATATTAAACCAAACAGGCCTGTAGTATGAAAAAGCACTGTAACAACACATCTGTACTCCTCAGCCACTCTCACAATACTGGCTGATATGTAATGCAAAATCTCTTTATATACCCTAAGCCGGTCCGAGAAGAAAAAAACAGGAATTTCCCGTAAAACCGTGTGGGTTTTATGAGGATCTTGGCTTAATTTCAAGTGTATCCAAAACAATATCAAAAGGGGCATATTTTTAACAAGCTTATGGACAACAATCTGGCTGATGCAACTTTTGTAAGTGTGGGCAAATCAATCTGAGGGGGCTCATCATTTGTACACTGTAGTTTCGGGAAATTCCCGAGGGCATTTTTACAAAAATCTTGGATTAGACAGGGTTCCACACTTGAGCAAAAAGCTCATATAGGCATGTTGAGCTTGTTTTAAGTGTAGCTTTTGAAATGTGGACATGGCGAAAAATGGAGCGTGTAAAATGGACGGACAAGGTAAGAAACGAAGCCGTACTGAAAAGAGTTGGTGAAAAAAGATCTATACTGGAGACCATCAAGAAGAGGAAAAGAAACTGGTTAGGACACTGTCTAAGAAGAAACTGCCTGCTAAGAGATGCCTTGGAGGGAATGGTTGAAGGAAGAAAAGTCCGTGGAAGAAAGAGATATCAGCTTATGGATGATATTAAATTAACTGGGTCGTATGCTATTACGAAGCGTAAGGCAGAGAACAGGGAAAGCTGGAGATTGCAGTGAAAAACCTGCCAATTAGGCAGAAAACAATGAATGAATGATATTATATACTTTCATACTACTACATGCCATTATATTTTTTTCACTGTTGCAAGACGAATTTTAAATTCTGTGGCGATATGGTAGAGTCGGCCATATATTAGAATTATTGCATAGTTTATCATGTTGTTACCAGTTGAGTCTTCTTGAGGATGGTCACTCTCGCGCAAGAATTAATTACTTTTAATCCAATCCAATTAATAAATTAAAAGTTTTAAGATCATATTTCAAAATGTGTAGCTTTATCTTTATCATTTATTCATGGCTTTCTTAGACCATATTTGCAAATAAAAAAAATAAAAAAAGAACTGGCTCCTGACTGAGGAAAAGAGGCTGGCGCCTGAATTCTAACCCTGTGGGTAAATATACCAAGGTATTGGTGTAATATAGAATTAAATATTTGCAAATTTCAATAATCAAGTTTTCTCCTCGGTGTTTTACCGGATTACAGCGCCTTGAATACGTGTGAAAAACGGCGCTGTTCTGGGCTTTCTGGCGGGCTGCACTCAAATATGATACCGCTAAAGGCGCTGGTGTCGGTTTCGCGGCATGGTATTCGTCTGCTTGTAATGGAAGTAAATGGAGTTTTCGCTGCAACGTCAGGTTCTTTTACATGAAGCATTTCTATGAATGTGATAATTGCTATGATATTTGGTACAGTGTTTGCGAAGATATTAACGAACATTCTAGACAGTCGACCACGTTCTGTTATCGTTATACTTTCATTAATAATGCGGGAGAAAATATACGCGTCGAATGCTCTTGGTAACTAAATTTTTGTGTATGGATTAGGTTCATTATCATTATTATTATTATTATCATTATCATCATTTCTTTTAAAGAAGAAGCATTTGTATTTTGTATATTTACTGTCTCTTTTCTTCCGATTTAAACTAATCGGGGCGACGATGATGATTGCATGAAACGACAAGGGAAACCCACAAAACTTCCTTAGTGACACACACACTTCCAGACTGTAAAATATCATTCATTGCGCATGAGGGTCCAAACAACAAACGACACGTTCATATGTTGTATTCGCGTGCTACTTGTTATTTCGGTCTGAAAGGTACGGAGACCGAAAAGAAGCACAACAGGGGGAGTTCTCAACTAAGTGACAAGCGACATAGGGCCTTCAGTCTATTAGCAATAATGTTATGCTAATTGTGTGAACAACAGATCTAGGCGACACGATAAACCACACGTTACAACAACAGATCTAGGCGACACGATAAGCCACACGTGTCGCTCAAACTGGGCCATTTCCTCAATAGCTTACCAGAGTGTTGCCGTGGTTTGTTGTTCGCGCATGCGCGATGCAATGAGTGTCTTGCTTTAGAGAGTATGCGCTCCAAAGCGACACGCGACACTTATCGCTTGAGGATTTCACCAACCGAACGCTGGCCTCTGCTGCTCGTCATGCCGCTACGATCTGAAATGTTGCTCTTGATTGACTCGTTTCCAAGCGACATGTGTCGTGTGTCGCTTCGGTATAAAAGTTTCCTTGGACAGAAGGATCCGTGTCGCTTTGGTGTAAAATCCCAGTATCATTTGTCAGGTGTCGCTTTGGTCTAAACTTTTCTTGAGGAAACGGTGCAGTCAGAGCTTGTGTCCCTACGGTTCGAAAGGCTGCATTGATTACTGACTTCTCGCTTCCAAGCGACACTTGTGGTTTGTCGCCTCGGTATGAAATTTCTCTCAGGATACTATATATATTCTAATAACATAGAAAAATAAACTCTAGTACACAATCCAACACCTGACGTCCGGAATCACATTGCGAGGTTTCTTCTTGTGTTACGCATGCTATTTATTTATTAATTTTATTTTACTTCACTTTCCAAATTAATGCCATTTCGTGACTGCAAATCACTCCACAAATATAACTCTTTCCATCAGTTCACGTACCGCCTTTCAAGGCAAACAAATCTACACAATATATCCCCAAAACTAACTAAGCCGCATTACTTTCATAAGAAAATTAGCAGCCGTACTGATTGCAGTGCCATCTATGTTGTCATCCGTCTCGGGAACCAGTTTCTTGGATCGTTTTACACACTAGGTGTTCAAGGTGCTGTAACCGAAGTACTCCGTGTATTGGTAAAAAAAGATTACACTTAACGAAATTTTGTTTCCTTTCAATGTGTTGTGTTAGAACAATCAACATTTCGCAACAAAGAGTCAGTCTATTGTTAGTAGTGAGCTCTGTGATTTGTTCTTATGCTGGTGTTCCTGTAAATAGGTGGTCAGTGAGCCAGCTTTTGCAAAGTGCACATCAAACGGACATTAAAAATGGGGAGACAGAAGCATCAATCATATGATGCAGCACTTTAACACAAAGTTATTTTGTGGGCTGAGAAGTTTAGAAACTGTGAATCCGGTCGACCATTAACCGTAAGTGAAGTGTCCGTTCGTCTTTGGAGACGTCAACGACAGCAGTCGTTATCAGCCTCTCTCTTTTATGGGATGAAGTGGTAGAGTCTCCTTCCACTCCTGGATGATCTGGGAGTTAATTCTTCAATGGTCTTCTTCAATATCTGCCAATTACTTTGTAAATTCTCTCTTCTTGGCCTTCCTTGCACCAGTATATGGCGGTTCTGTGTTTGGTTATTTGGTCCTCGTTTGTGATGATGTTATTTTTGTTACATATATTGTATATTTTAGGTAGTCTTCTCAGATTGGTCCTTCGATATAAACTATCGCGTTGTAGATTATGAATGTGTATGGGTTTGTAAGCGACATAGGGAGTCTGAATGTGTTCGAAACTATTGCTACCAATTTATTTATTACAGCCTCAGCTTTTGAAGTTACGTAATCCATGTCATCGTTGCATTTCTCGTAATTTCACACCTAGATATTTAGCTTCCTTTACTCTTCTAACAGTTTTCTCTGAGTTTTATCTGTGGGTGTTTATTAGCATTCAGCTTACCCTTTAGGATTATAAAGTGGGTCCTCTGGGTGGCAATCGCCAATTTCGCCATATCACGCAAGTCCTCGAGAGAGTTTATCGCAATACTGATCTATCTATTCAACCCTGTTCTTGAATTACCTTCCATAACAATGATTACGTGATCTGCAAAGTCTATTGTGCTTTTGATCTCCGAAATATTTCCTAATTTTTTTTGGAAATGGCTCCAAGTTTAGAGTCCACAATTTAGGGCCTAGAATGTATCCTTGCTTTGTTGATTTTTAGGCCGGGAAGTTAGAAACCTGATGTGCTTTCCATCTGATATGGTTCGTGGTCAATCTATGTCTCTCAAGGTCCTGAAAAGATGTGGCCAACTAGCGTTGCTACAGGTAAATATTTGTTTAAAGCCTCACAACGCCGTCAACGTCTCTACCATCTGTGAGGGCTTCTTTTTTCAGTTGGAAGAGGAACGGAAGACCATTCATACCTTACAGCCTTGCGCCGGAGAACCAACTACAATCGACTTGATATATCGCTTGCAAAATTCTCTCGATATAAATGGCGATTGCATCTGTGTATAACAAGATCTCGCTTTCAAGTCCACAGCTATCTCTTATAATACAACATTCTTCCTTTTGAGTCTGCAAATACTGATATGTTTAAATGTAAGGTAATAAAAATTGAACAAAGCACTTGAAATACCTATCACTCAACCTAATCTACAAGCTTAACGTATTACTTCGTATTACTTCGCAGACCCAAAAGGAAGAACCGTTAGTGGTCTTACATTATATACCAACTATCTGCATACCTACATACGCACTGGCTAACAAGACTAACTTTATTACACACCTACATTTGCCTGAAGTGACATGGGAAAAATCTCAGGGGTTACTGTTATTACTGTAATTGTACTGTGGCAAGTTGGCCAAGTTCACCCCAACATAAAAACAGTGGATGCTGAGAAAACATAGGACCTTCCCGACCCAGCAATATTCCAGAGCAGGCGAACTCGTACTAGCTCGGAAAACCTCATGTACTATCACACCTAGTATAGGGCCACCAACGCAGAGGCAGGCCCATCGTCCTAGGTGGAACTTCCACGTGGTCTCCTACCGAGCGGTAGGGAAAAACCTTATCGGGAGAGATCCTATAGTTTTTCTTGCCATCCGAATAACAAGAATCCATGAGATATAGGGTGGAAACGGAAAATGTAAATGCTTTAAAAAAAAAAAAAAAAAACCTTGGTTAGCAACTATACTGTGTTTAATATGGAAACAAAACAAGACATAATCGTGTTACAGCAAGAATCCAAGTTACTTCAGGAAAATCCTCTGCGTTATATTTTGTTAGCACAAAATATTAACACACGGGATATAACTAGTAGATAAAGTAGCAGATGAAGAGAATAACTAGCATTCATTCTGCAATCTAATCTATCAAGCTGTATACAGCAGCGGTGATGGGATTGTATGAGATGACTAGGCGCCATGTAACTGAAATCTGGTTGGCAGGCTTTGGCACTCTAAGACCTGTTGGCCACAGGGTTTATCTATTTTACAAACACCTTTGAAGATACAAAGCATTAATAAGGGTCCCTGGTTCGAATGCCGGCCTGGGAATGGGTGTTCTTTGAGACTGTCCCATCATCTTCATCTTCGCGAGTAGCCAAAAGTGGCAGAAAAGCGAAGTAAAATAAGCCAAATCAATGTAGCATTAATAACACAAACACGCCGGTTCGGCGACCGAGTGTGTTAAGTGGCTGACTTTCGATCTTGCCACAGGAGTTCCCGTGTTCGAATCTCGATCTGGGCGTGGGTGTCCTTGTAAGTGTCCTTTCTTTAATTTAATCACGTCATCACTAAATTCGCATAGTCGCTGTTAGCCAGAAATTACAGAAAAGCGACTGAAAATAATAAAATTCAAAAACTTACGTACTATCCTACAGCTGCCAGCATACCTCCATTTTTGAGTAGAAATCCGGTATTGAAGCTTTACTACAATATAATTCTCATTCGTGTCTGGTCGTCAGTTTTTGGATGTAGTTTCATAGCAACTGTAACGAGCTTCAACAATGAACAATAACTGTTGCATGTTAAACATTGTTGTGCTCTTTTGTGTTAGGTCACGTTCACTTACAAAATAACCTAGAATTTCAAAGCGGAAGTTTCGAACTTAAAGAAAGTAAATATTGAAACTGAACGTGAAGTTAGTAAATCTCTGGACTTTAGTTAATTTTAGTCTTTTTTTAATAAACCTAGTCATTTTAACATCGTTGCTCTTTACCTGTATCAGTTAATTTTGAATTTCAGAATTATTATGAAACTCATTTTATTGTGTACGTCTGAAATGTTATTGTGGTAATTGGTCATATTTCGAAAGACATTTCACCAAATACGTGAAGTTTCCTTAATTTTCTGTTGTTTCTGCTGTGTATAATGTTTCTTGATGTTCTCGAACCGCTAAATTATGAGGAGTTAAAAATTGTGTTTATGCTTATCAACCTTTGAAAGAAAACGTTTCATTGTTGTTGTTTGGCTTCCATGTAAGGCTTCCACCATGAAATTTTTAAATTGGCGCAATACTGATCTATATTTTTTTCTGTTGAACTCCTATCACACAATCTAAAATGTAACCATGGGTACCTGCAGGAAATTTTCCAAGGGGGTTCAAAATCGATATTGTGTCCTGAAGTACGATATATTGAATTTCATGTGATGTCATGATTATGGGCCTGAGTTTTAAATCCAGCCCCCCCCCCCCCACACACACACACACACATATATATATTTGATTTTGATTTTATTTTATTTTACTTCGCGTTTTGTGCCCCTTGGCTAATTTGCGAGGATGGGGATGAGTGATGAAATGATGAAATTGATGATTGGACATTCACAAACAACCAAGCCCGAGCGGGATTCGAACCCGGGACCCTGGGCGTCGCAGCGCGATGTGCTAACCACTCGGCCACAGGGTCCGGCACACACACACACACACACACACACACACACACACACACACACACACACCACACACACACACACACACACACACACACACACACACATATATATACACATGGGTTATTTTAAGTATCTTTCTACTTCTTGTGTTAATCGTGACGATGAGAATAGACGATGAACTGACAGCCTCACAACAAACAATATGTTTTCTTATTTGTAAAATGGGGGTGAGTAACGGGTGATTTCCCCCTAAGCACCCAAATGTCAACTTCCCTTCTACGTACTACACCCTGGACTTGCATACTAACGAGGCTCTGAGCCAGTATAATTCTCTGTGGGGCTTGTGACGTGCCCTGTCCATGTGTGTATCTAATTGTTCCTTCATCAATTTCACCTTATCACAATTTATCCTCATCTTCGCCATTAGCCAAAAGCGATATAAAAACGAAGGAAAATAAATCGATCAATCATTCAATTATCTGTATAATGCGTCCACTTATCTAATTCGCCCCAGGTTAATAATAATATTGTAATACACAAATGAAGTAATTTTATTTGCTTTTTATCGTTCTCCTCCTCTTTCCTTCTCTGGACACTTCTACGTCCTCCCAGGGTGCTTTCCTCTTCCTTGGCCTTCTGCTTTCCTCCCAACCGACTTCGTCTGCAGAAGCTGAGAGATATATTGGTTCCAGCCTCCTCCCTTTCCAGCACTGGAGAATTGGAGACATGGGGAAGCGAGATTTTAATTGAAAAACTTAAATCAAGTAGAGGAAGAGAAGGGGGCATGAAGAGACAGAAAGAGGGAAGGAACTCGAATGAAATTTCGTATTCGCTATTCTTTGTAGGGATTAGGTATAGAACAGTCATGCTGAGGCCTGGATTCAAACCCGGGACCCCAAGCGTTGTAGTACGCTGTGCTAACCATTCCACCACGGAGACCGACGCAGAAACTTGTTAATGTTATTATTACTAACAGAACGTTCAGGTGATTAGTAATCGAACAGAATAACCAAAACGAAAACTGCGTTAGATTGAAAAAATAAAATAGTGTAAAATACGGCTAAGTTTTCATATTTTACAATTTAATCCAAAGAATAAACGGTTTGACAGTTTTTAAAATTCCAAAATCTACAGTTTTACGTGGGAGTCACACAACATAAACGTAAATCTCAATTTTACCTCTAATGTTTAGAGCTTTTCTCGACTGTGTGTAAGAGTAAATAACAAAATGGAATAACTATGCTCTTCAGAACACTAACTGTACGAGGTGAGAAATTTTGACAAGCACGATGAGTTTTCCCAAGAATGAAATAATGATGATGCTAATAATAATAACAACAATACTTTGGGACAAATTAGTATATTTTATTAGTTTATAATAGTTCTTGTTATTATTTTTACTATTCAAGCTTTTTCAATGACTTGACATCCTACAACAATTTCTGGCGATGCCCATTCTTGTTTGTTTATTTATTTCATTCGAGCACACAGGCACATGCTCATTTATTTAAACACACGTATTATTCTCGTCTCTGTCTCGTCACCAGTCCTGAAATATGCTGCATGTTACCTCACATGTTTCCATAGAGTGTTGGGCGAACAAGATGAACAACCTTTCTGGTTGACGTCTCGCTTGTTGAGGTTTCGTTTCAAAGTAAGTGATCTCGAAAAACTGCACTTATCTATCCTGTATGTATATCACCATGCGTTACAGTTTCCACTGACAATTATGTCGGAAAAGAGAAAAAAATTGTACCCTATTGTGTAACCAAACCGAGGAAGTTCAAATGCCTCTGCGCACAATTTACAAAGCACTTTTTTTTTCATTGGAAAAATATAAAACTGAATGTGTGACACATGTATGGGGAAGAGGGAAAACCTACCACTTCACCCTGCCAACATGAAAATGTTTCCATAGCTTACAATTACGCAATAAATGATAGTGGCAATCAAGGATGTGTCTCATGACTGTATACTACACGATAAAATATTATATAAGCTATACATACATACATGGATGCACTCATACATACAGAAAGTGGTGGCGATTGGGTTCTAAAACTAGGGAGGCAGGTGCAAAAAGTGCGGGGGCAAGGACAGTTTACTTTCCCTTGGTACATAAGGTTTAGCATAGTACGGGGGGAAAGTGGCAAAAAGTGGGGGCAACTGCCCCCCTCGGCCCCCTAATCGCCGCCACTGAGTATATAAGATAAAAGTACACCTATACATTGCAACATCCTATGAAGGCAAATGGAAGGATGTGAGGATAGGCACATTCACAATGTGGATCATTTGTGAGGGTGGTGTGATCCGCA
Source organism: Lepisma saccharinum (assembly GCF_977018435.1). Classification (NCBI taxonomy): domain Eukaryota; kingdom Metazoa; phylum Arthropoda; class Insecta; order Zygentoma; family Lepismatidae; genus Lepisma; species Lepisma saccharinum. Next base: position 80,150,317 of record NC_139231.1, on the reverse strand, counting down.
CCTATCTCTTTTACCCCTCAACGTTGTTTCCAGGTGCCCATTTATTAGAGACTGGTTGAAATTCCGAGCCTCTCCATGCATAGACATTGCTGGAAACAATCTCACCTGGAAGCACCCATCACGCGAATCGAACTGGGGTTTCCCGTGTGGAAGTCAGACGCCCAATCGACTATTTTAACATATTTTTAAAGGGAAACCCCTAAGCGGCAGTGTCCAGTCTTTCTCTCTCGTTTTGTCCTTGTATCACTTTTACTCAATTGTCTATTTTTCTCACTCAGGACAAACACGAACATACATGTTTTACCCGTGAATCGAACCCGGTATGTATGCATGTATTCGTGCAACTCCTACACGAATGAAAACAAAATTTTCCTCCATAATACCTTGCTCGTTGAGAGTAGAAAAGGGTGTGACGGAAGAGACCATAATTTGATGTAGGTTTATGCACAATTTCCATCCCCATATTTTTATCTTATATTTGGCAACACTCGCTTCTAGTATGCCGGGTAGCTCCACCGCGCATGATAATGTTTCGCAGTAAGGCAAAACGTGGCAAATTTATGCCTTTAATAAGGCCGAGTTTATTAAAGACACAACCCAAAGTCTGCTTGACAAATAACGCGCGAATCCCAAGCAACAGGTAGCCGCCACCTTATGGTGTCGGAAGAATTAGGTGCGATTAAAAGTGTCAACACACGGGCCTAATGCCGGGCAATAAATACCGAGGGGGAAACGGAGGCAAAAAGGTGGGAATGCTGCTGGTACGTAAAGGATATTTACCTCCATTATCATATTTCTGGAACCGGCTTGCGTCGTCGTTCTTTTGTCATCGCGTTTTCGTGAGAAGTGGAGGAGATGTCGTCAAAGGCGACATTGGGATTTTCTCTCTGACGCAACCTCCACTTGCTAAGAAATCGTGGGTTTCTTTCGTAAGTCAGTCTTGCTTAATATAAGGACTGGATTTCGCGGCTAGGCTTAGTCAACGTTGTTCTAGAAATCGCGACAATTACGGGCGGAATTGATGGTCTTGCAAAACTTTCCGATGACGCTATAACTTGCGCTTCTTGACAGTGGTTTGCAACACTGTTCTGGAGCATCGTTTTTCATTAGAATAACTTGAAAATTCAGTCAATTATCCCCACAGGCTTCTCTCCAGTAAACCAAGAATTAGTAACACGCCTTGTGCTCATTGCACGGTGCCATACGGGTTCCACATATTCACGATCTCGGCTCCTTTTTTCCTTGGGAAGATGTGGTCAGCTACCACGCTCCGGCCTCAGTGGTGAACCACAAGTACCCGTTCGTTAGACAAGGGGGGGATCTCAGAGCTGCCTTATGATAAGATTTCGACCTGAGATCATGCACCCCCCGGGTATTCCACGTGGACTTAAAACTCAAACCAAACCAAAAACCTCCTTAAAAATATAATTTCGTTTGCCGATGAATGAATTCGTTCATTTTATTTTCCACCTTTGATAGAGGTGTCTTAGAAATAAACAGTTTCATTTTGTATCTTGTACATGTAGGAAGAGAAGGGAGAGAATTGATTTTTTCGAGAGATTTAAGATTCGTATATTTCAAACCTTTCATGAAAATGATCGTAAGCAAAATGCGATGAAATCTTTAGAACCAAAATTCCTCAAAGATTCATATGTTACCTGTTACTTATAGCGCTTCGGCTCGTTTTCGGGTCATAGCTTCCCCAACTTTCTTCCTGCAGAACGTCCTGTCTTGGGTTGCTCTTCTCCAGTTTCTGATATGAAGGATGGAGTCTGCGTCCTTCTGGATACTGTCCTCCCATCTAATCCTTGGTCTTCCTGCAGGTTTTCCTCCTCCTATATTTCCTGCAGATCCAGTGCTCATCCATTCTAGCTACATGGCTAGCCCAGTTTACTCTTTTTATTCTTATGTATATGGAGAGAGGTACATCCTTATAAAGTTTGTAAATTTCGTCATTGTATCTAATTCTCCACACCCCTTGTGATTGAGTAGGGCCATAGATCCTTCGGAGAATTTTACGCTCAAATGAGTCAAGTTTGTTAGCAGCTTGTTCCGTAAGAGTCCATGCTTCCTACTACAATACTACGAATGGGTGTTTTGTATGGCATCATTCGAGCTCTCCAATTGACATCACTACACTGAAGTAGAAGTAGGCCTTATTTGCTGTTTGAATACGTGCTTGTATTTCTGCTATTTCTTGATTTTTATCATTCAGGTTTGTACATACCTATGTATGAGAAGTTGTTGTTTTCGATGTTAAGGTTTTTATTACCATGTTCTGTTCACGGTTTCTTATTTTCCTTCACTGGATTAGCATATTTGTCTTATTCTCGTTTATTTTTAGTCCAACTTTCTTGCCTTCCTCATTCAGGTCCTTAAATACGTCCTTTTCTCTTCTTAGTGACCTTCCCATAACGTTAATATCGTCTGCATACCTGTATATCCAACTATTTGTGTAGATTTGTATTGTAGAGTGCCTCTGGTATCAATTCGTAGCTGCCGATAACAAATACCAACACCAGATTGAAGATGAGTCCATCTCCTTGCTTCAGTCCTTGCTTTACTTTAAAGGAGTCTCCCACTTTTGTTTTTATGCGTACAGAAGCAAAGATACTCTTCATTGTCAGTTCTACCAGTCTGACTAACTTCTATGGTATTCTGAATTCTGTCATGATATATCCTATCTGGAGTCATAAGCTTGCTGGAAGTCAACGACGATTTGGAAGACATCTATCTATGTTTCCTTACCAACACTTCTCCAATATTTCTTTTACAGTAAATATCTTACAATGGCCTTTCCTAAAACCAGCCTGGTATTCCCCTATGATTGTTTCTGCATATGGTTCCAATCTCCTTCGTATTATTGATGGTGTGCATAAGATTGAAATACCCCTATAGTTCTTACATTACAATTTGTCCCCCTTTTTGTATATTGGACAAATTATGCTTCTCTGCCAATCCTTAGGCATTTCTTCTCGATTCCATACTTCTGTTATCAATTGAAACAGTGTCTCTTTGAGTTTGATCCCTCCATTTTTCCATAGCTCTGCTGGTATGTCATCTATTCCAGGAGCTTTATTGTTTCTTTGGGCTTTTGATGCTTTTTCAAATTCTTGCCTTGTAGGCGGTTCACTGGTTCTTCATTTTTCCTGGCAATTCTTTCCCTGCTAATTTCTTTGTGGACATTCACTGATTGTGTTGAATTAAGTAGTCTAGACAAATATTCTTTCCATCCATGTTTGATTGTTTCCTTATCTCCCAGAAGTAGCCCGTCTTTATCTTTACAGCAGTTTGTTATGGGTTTAAATCCTTCTTTGATTGATCTTACTTCTTTATATGCCATATATGTATTGTTGCATTTAATTGTTCTCCAATATTAATTAATTTCCCTGTTATATACGTCCTTTTCTTTTTCCGGCACATTGTGTGCACTTCTTTATTCCATCTAATACTTGATTTCTCCTTCTTGTTGGACGACTCAAATATGCATGGTATGTTTTATTTCTCAATTCAACGATTTCTTTGCAATCTTCATCAAACTATTCCTTCTAATCTCGGCCTGACCATGGGTTCTTTGTGAGTATCCCATAATCAGCTTCATCATATCTTCAATCATTATCATCTTCTTAGCCAAAAGTGGCACAAAAGCGAGTTATAGCAAATCAAATCAAATCAACCAATGAAGTATATAATCTATTGTATATCCGCTTGGTATGTCTGACAAAATTGAAGAGTATCGTTTGATTGAATAGAATGATTGAATTAATTCATTTTACTTCCCTTGTCTGCCACTTTTGGCTAATCAGGAAGATGAAGATGAATGGTAAAAATATGATATGGACGGAAGGAATAATCACAAACACATGAGAACAGCACAAACAAAATCCCCACGAAGGATTTTACTGGCCGTGAGTCCAGACGCCAGGACCTCGCTAGTCTTCAAAATGCAGTCCAGAGTGTACTACGTGGAAGGAAGGTTGAAATGTGGGTGTCTTTGTAAAGGGTCATCTCTTACACTCCTCGAAGAGTAACGTTAGGCTAAATTTTCAATATCATACAAAATTCTCGAACGAGACCGAGAGTCCAGGAGTCCTGGGAAGTGGTGTGCCCAAGGGGGGTTGGTGGAGGTTATACCCCCCCCCTCACTTTGGCCCAGTATGCAGGAAAAGATGGCAATATGAGGGCTGACTATTAAAAAATGCGTACCAAATCCCCCTCCTTTCGAAAATCCACTGTTTCTGGGACTTGCAAATTGAAACGAAACGTTCGGACGTCTAGTTAGAGAATCGGTTGGTTGGGAAGTATCCACCATCAGCAATTTGCCAATTTGGAGGGGAACAGGGAGGTTTATGTAATTTCCCTTATTTATTTCACACTCAACGGGTCTCCAGGTGCATGGATATGTTATCGATGGCTTTTCGTCGGAGAGTGAGTTCTGCTCGTGAAGAGAACAACTTTATCCGAACCTACCAGCATCAGATGGTTACTTTAATGGCCCATATTTATGATCTTGGACCTACGAATATCCGTCCACTTTATCAAGACGGCAGAAACATCGGACAACCCTTTTGCTGGCGTTCCACGAGCCCTTTGTTGACCCTCGTGCTCGAGTCGAACAAATGCGCACACACATGTCTGTGTACACAACAACAGCCACGTCGGAGCCATTAAAGAATGACTTGGCACTGTTAATATCAAGTCAATTAATCAATCACCCTTTTTCGTTCTCTCCGAGCGGAAGTCGGTCCAGAGGCTTTTATGGCCAGCAGAAGGTACAACAACAAAGGAGGTCCGACTTTTGGTACGTGCATTAAGAAGCCGTTGTTCTTGCGATGGCGATCTGGAGATGGTGGTGGTGTGGGGGTATAAAGAAGCTTCCGGCAACGAAAGGAGAGTTCTCTTCCTGGCCACTTTTTATGGAGGGAGGCAACCTCGTGGCGGAAACGGCGATAAGAGATGCTGAGGACCTTAGCAGCTGATGGACGGGTGCGGCTTTAGAAGGATGCAGCGGAGCGAGATAACATTCACAGCACTTTGCATTTAAGAGCCGCTCCGGTTGAAGGTGCGGGTCCGGGCACTTGTTCTGACCCGGCTCTATCATCGCCCACGTGTCACCTGCTTCGCCATAAAACGTGCACTTGCGTTTGGAGACTCTTTCGAGTGTCCATTTATGGATGTCCCCCTCTTCCCCCGCGACTTTTGTCAAGATGGGAACACAATGTCGGATCGTGACAAAGCGACCGCCGATGTGATATCTCCCTGTATCTGGTGATTCGCCTGGACCCGAAACTAACTTCCAAAGTTATGTGAAACTTTGGTCTTCAGCATTCTTCTCCGATACGGTCTGGCGTGATATTCGTCATTGTTCGGTTCCCATCCTGCTCTAAAGGGTTGTCATGACCAAAGACAATGGCAGTTGCAAGACTCTTCTACTCTTGATATCCTCTACCAGTGCATACGAAGCCACTGCTGCCATCTGTGTCGAGGCGTGAAACCATTTCCAGTTCTGTTTTTCAGGCGGTTTACAATGTACCCATTCATCAATGGCTTCAGTGGGTGATTGGCGTTTTCATGAACTACTGAAAAGTGAGTCGATATCATGTTTCATGAATGCTGGAGTTTGACGCACATGTCAAATACAGCTATTACAAGCTGCGCAGATATAAGTCCATTTCTTATGTGATTAATTGTGAATTGTAACGGGAAAAAGAGCCCACCTCCGCACATTTTGGTCTATTCGAGCACTATAGTGTGCTATGATGAGAGAATCTAGGTTTTGAATGCGGCATATGCAACTGGTGTGTCTGTACGCATCCAGATGTCTATCGGACTTGATTCATCAACCAAAATTCCACAACTAGGATAAATTCAAACAAAAACTTACCATGTCCCTATTACAACTTATGCATTTTGATTTAGAAGAAAAAGGAAGAAGAACATGTATGGGATAATATCCAAAATATCGTCCAACTTCGAAAATACAGTACACGCATGTACTACCTTCCCCTTGACTTGATTTATCTGATGTGAGTAACGCCTATACCGCACTAGAATGTGAGGTAGACATATTGTGGATAAAATACGTCCAAAATGGACGTTCCAAAATCTGTAATCTTAACAATATTGTGAAGTATTGGCACAATATTTGGAAATAACCTTGAAAGGAGCTATTTGCGTTGTACTGTGTGTGTGTAATAGCACACACTTACGCCATATTTGTTAATAAAGTGCAATTATTTAATACTGCCAGACTCTTTAATTGGTTGAAAACTGTTAAATGTTATTTTCATCGTACATTGCTGAGTCCTTACAATTCCCGCCAAGGTGTATGATATGTAGGGGAGGGATATGTGTGGATTTCCATTATACCTTAATGCAAATGTTTTGCCTATGGTGGTTTTTTTTATACATAATAGCCTGACGCTTGAATTTCCTCCGCCCTGGATACTTGTGAGATACCACACTGACTATATTTTAAAACTTATCGTTTGACTAGTATAAATGATGGGTTATATGTATTGAGAGTCTGCTGCATACATTAACTTCGGATATTGATAAAAACACAGAAGTTCGTGAATAATTGTTATCAATGAACCAGCATCAAACATCAAATGACTTTACTCGTCAATTATATCAATAACTGCTTTACTGGCAAATTTTAAATCCGCACTGGACCTATCGCCTGTGCCAACAGTAATTTGCGAAAATTTCTCTCGTTCCGAAAAACTGCTTTGATATTCCAAATTTTGAAAAGTGACATCATTTTAGTTTTAGAATTCCTTCTATAACCATCGAGTGAATCTTTGTTCGGTTTGCTTTCGCTGTTGTCTAGATATCTGTTGCAGAATGTAGGCAGGCTTACGATGCCACAAAACTACATCAAAAATCAAGACAGCGGGGAAAGTAAACCACATGAAGATTCAGTGCTTCACAAGGAATGTTATTTTTGCCAGAATTTGGTATACCACAACGGTTTTTCCAAAGGAGAGGAATTTTCGATTGCAAATTACCTTAGTAATCGGCATTTTCTTCCATTCCTTAGTCACCCCCTCTTGCCCAAATAAAAAGGGAGGTGTGTGACCCTTCCACGTAGTAGACCCAATTGTCAACGTCACTTCGGACTTAATTTTGCAGACTAACTAGGATCTGGCGTCTGGATCTACGGCCAGTATGATCCTCGTAGAGATGTGTGTGTCTGTTGTCCTGCGTTTTGTCCTTATGTGAGCTTTACTGCATCATATTTTAAGCCAAGTAAAAATGTTTTAGTCCCTCGACATTACAGTTATGTTATAGGCTATTAGTCATATTTTAGTTAAGGTAAGGGGCTGGACCCCGTATAATGTGACGGGTGCAAGATAGCCCGAGTGCTGACGCACCCAAGATTTCAAATTCAATAAATCAACCAAATAAAAATGGATAAAAACACAGAAAGGACAAAAACACCATCAAGGTTTCAAATGCATGTCGAAATGGGGTCAACATCTTCCTACTGCAACAAGATTGGGCTCCCTCCCAGGTGGCAGAGCGTGGCATTATTATTAAGATATAAACGCTGGCCTGATATCGAGATGGTGGGAAGACAACGTCATCCTAGGGAACGTTAGATTATCATCGGGTCATCAGCCTCTCAACATGTTCAGAAAAGTTGCTGAATCACCGTTCCAGGTATTCTCAGAATCCCATCACCTTCTTCAGAATGGTAATTGTCAGTGTTGCCACTTTTTAAGTGCTTTCGGAAAGACGTGCGATTAAAGTTGGATGTGTATCGTGTGCTTTGTCACACACGTCTTTACATCTCAACAACCTCTGCCCACAGGTTCGCTCGTACGTGTATGTGGAGTGACAACAAGAAGCAGGAAATTTCCATTCCCATGTATTCTCCGATATTTTTTTGGATATGACCCGACGTCTATGTTTAGACGATTGCGATATGCTTGACTATTTAGTTTAAAACAGTGGAAAAAGTAGTTAGGGAGGAGTAACATAATGCAAGGTTTTAGGTACTTGTCTTTGTAAAGCTTTACCGAAAGAGTAAATTTGTAATGTTACTTTGCTGTGTTACTTTTAAAACTTGCGCATGTATTGAAAGGTAAAGTAACGGTAAAGATAACATGTTACTTTTGGAAGAAAAGTAACGGTAACTAATGCGTTGTTTTCTTTGATGAGTATCTTACCCAACTCTAACATTCTTTAGTATTTTCTCACATGCGTATGACATACGAGATATGAAATCATAATGAGGAAACAGAGCTTCAAAATCCCATTTAATATCGCAGGTTATGAGTACTTATCAGCAAAGCTGAAAAAAGTACCTTTATTCGTTCGTGTTAACCCGCAGTGTCAAATATCAGTATCTCAGAGCAACTGTCACATTTTTGCGGACTGATTGGCCTAACAAATTAGTACCTCAGCGCAACATAAATTAACTCTATCTGTAAAAGACAACTTGCCAATATGTCGGAAACTAGCAAACGTGAAACAGTGAATTATCCACACACTCCAAACAACCCTTAACACCTCCCCCATATAAAATTTCCTTAAATGCCCAATTTATGGTCAGTTTGGCTCTAATTTTACTCTTGAACCCCCACCCGCATATGGACAATTTTGGCTGAGCCCCTCCGTGAAGATTTGAATATGTTTTCAATTTAAAGACATGGTGGAGTGGTTCGCTCAGCGGGCTACGATGCCAGAGGTCCCAGATTCGAATTCAGGCCTGGGCATGGCTGTTCTTTGTGAGTGTCCCTTAATCAATTTCATCATATTATCACTCATTCTCACATTCGCGATTACCCCAAAGTTGCAGAAAAGCGAAATCAAATAAGCCAAATACTTTCGCCAGCCTTGAAAGACGGATGGAGATCGATGTCTACAAATAGAGTCGAGATAGGAAACAGACACACACAGAAGATAAAGAAGGAATTTGCAGCGAAAATTGCAGATTCGGCCAGGACTGAAACCCTGACCTCTGGCATACCGGTGTTTCAGAGGAAACAGATCCGTTGTGGTTACACCGACAGACAATTTCCACACAGGTAAAACAGCGACAGCGAGAAATACCTTCTTGTCTCCAATGGCGGGTAAAACATTGATGTTTGTGTTTGTCTTGAATCAGAAAACAGAGAATTGTGTAAAACTAATACAAGAAAACAAAGGAAGAGAATAATAGGGGAGTTTTCCATTAAAAAATATATAAACATATAAAGTGGTCAGAGCAGCCGCTACATCGCCAGGGGTCCCGAGTTCGAATCCTGGGTAGACCTGGATGTATGTGTTTGACTGTCCTGAATGGAAAAGTAGAGAATTACATCAATTTGATATGAGAAGATGAAAAAGAGAATGACAGAAGAAACTGCCTCTTAGCGGTTTTCCTTTTAAAAAGAAAGGAAAAAGTTAATAGTGCAATAGAACGGTATGCCAGATATCCGCGTTCGGGTCCTATTCGAGCCTGTATTTTTGCTAACATTTTTTACTTTCGAGACTTGTCGAGACGATACGAATAACAACACTGATATCTTTAAAATCGAGGAGATTTCAATATATTGAAATTTAATCTAATCTAAATTGCTTTAATATGCCACTTATCTAGACATGCCAAAGCTATGCAAAGGGATAGCTATCTTCTTAATTACAAACGGGTCTTATGCGTTATTAAAACAAGGTAAAATCGTAATTTATACAAGAATGGAACCAAGACCGAAAACTAGACAGGTCTCCTCATTCACTAGACACAACAAGACTATACCAAGTCTTGTCTCATGTTGTCTTGTCTCGTTAGGTGTCATTTCATCCCTAATCCAAATAGAAACCGTATGTGGAAATTGAGAAAAAATAAAGTTAGCATAAACGAGGCAATGAATTGTTATGTACGTATAGGCGCATAAAATACTAACATCTTAGCAAATATTGTTTTAATTTTTTAGGTTATCTCTGAAGGAATGCATAACTGTGCCCTGATAATAATACAATTGAAGTTTTAATTAGTAATGTGCAGTTTGGTACTACCGCTTTGGCATGATGGTTGAAGACAGTGCAATACGTACAAACTAGCTCCCCCCCCCCCCCCAATAGACCTGAAACTTTGTTACTAAATGAAGCCTTACCCTAAATAAGACATTTTGGTCATATTTTGGGGTACATTAAATGTGACTGACCCTCCCACAATATCCCCCACTCACTTCTCGTTACTGTTCCCCAGACACCATTCCTACTGACGGACGGACAGGCTTCGCAAGGCTCGGGTGTCCCAAAGACGATGTCGTGTTGATTCTCACCGTTGGCCCTCATCTCCAGTGAGCTATGAATTTCAGATTGGTCACGGATCCGTGAACCCGGAGCCCCATGACGCCATTCCTCTTTTGTCGCACCCCCCTTCGCCCGCTAAACTTGGCAGGGAGGAGCGCCCTGCGCCTTCGGGGACCCCCTGGTGGCCGCAAGAAAAGACGAGAGACGTTCAGGGACCTCTAGGAGCTTTGCGCAGTTGTCATAAATCGCCGGGTACCATCCTGGGTGGGATTCAGCTTTCAAATGATTCTTCTTCTTTCCTTCTTCTTCTTCTTTCTTTAGTTTTTTTTCTATTTTGTCTTCTTTAAAGAGGCCGAACCGTCCCACCTACCTGTTTCGTTTCTCCTAATACCTTGAATTTTTGCCACACGCAACTTCTTTGAAGTCGAGGAAAAAGTTCCAGAACTGCCGTCTTTCCATAAATCATACTACAGCATCGTTTCTTTTTTGTCTTCCTGTGACGTCATGCTAGTAGCAATCATTAGCACGTTACGAGTCTTCTCCCCATTTCTTTCACCTGGAAATGTGGAAAACGATATATTTTTGGACAGAGTTTAGTCAAAGTGTTCTTCTTTTTTTTTCATTTTTGCGGTACGCAAATTGTTCTAATGTTTCCTCCAGTTTCTCGCCAGTGAAGAGTGAGTGGGTGGCGGGAAAGGGGGGGGGGGGGCAGCTACATTTACTATACCCAGTGTGGGCATTTGGGCTCTTCTAGTGTCGTTACTGCATTTTCGCAGGGCAACCAAAAAATCCAATAAATGCTGTCATCCTTTTACCGTCGTCACAAAATTATTCGCATCCAACTAACATTCACTTCGACACATCAATGGACTGACTAAATTAAATATAACTGCGGTGATAAATTTACTACTTTGCTCGTAAATAAGTTTAGAATTCTTCTTGAGTCTTTTAGGAGGATCTACCTGTGGATTGGAATTTTGTTGCTTAAATCTTTGCATAGGCTTACAGGATATTATTTCAAATATGTATCTTCAGCCAGGAAGTGTGTTCGAAGAGTGATTAGGACTATTTGTATCTCTTGTTCCTTTGTAGTAAAACATAGGCTTTAATGTTTTGAATTTCTTTTATGGCATTTGGAGATGGATAACAATTTTTGCAGTGTCCATAAATACCTCTTGTGACGGTTCATTTTTAGGGTGATAATCACCAAATTGAAAAAAAAGTAACACACCATGATCACATGAAATAACTTGAAAACGATTCTGGAGGTCTTAAAATAGATTTCGCCATTCGATTTTTCAGAAAATTCCACATAACTTTAATACATCAGTTGTCCAATTCTCATTTGAAAATTTTACGTAGAATCCAAAGTGGCGGGCGGGTTATATAACATGCAGTACTCGGTTCCCTAGACATGGTTCCCTGTAATATCTGTAGAAATTATATGCGTGGTTCCACACTTTTGAATCACCTTGTGTTTGTGTAATCTTTATAATTTGTCAATCTTGTCCCCCCCTCCCCTCCCTCCCAAAATTACATAATGTTGTGACTGCAACATCCATGAATTTGTCGAACTTTTTGATGCTACCATATGATCATTACTAAATGGCTTTCTAGACAATCCAATCTTCCTTTTTCTTTTATCCCAGAAAAGCTTCGTGATGGGTCATTATTCTTCGAGGGGAAACAACTTGAGAAATGAATTCTCTGACGTCACAATGAGGCCCCGCTGGGCTGTAATGACCCTGGCGACAAGCGATTAAACACGAAGAAAGCTTCTTTCCTTTTGCACCGTTGGCAGTTCTTTGTCTTCGAGTATTTGCCATCACATGCCAAGGCTTCTATACACTGAGAGTGGATGTGGATCCACGAGGAACTTGCTTTTCATTGCCAATGTGGTTTTATTAACACTTCTGGGAGGACTCAGTTCCACTTACTCATTTTGAATAATAACAGTTACAATGAAATTCTACTGAGAACAATTACGCTGCAGATATTAATTTCAAAAATACCAACTGTTATATGTAGTTACCCATTTTGAAATTTTACTTAGTTGCAGTTAGTTCGAAAATACCTGATTCTGAATAAAATAACTGAGTTCTACAGATATTCTTTTTGAATAATGACTCTGTTGCGGTTACTCATTTTGAAAAATGTAAGCCAATACAGTTACTCATTTTGAAGCCGATTCAGTAGCTGAGGCTTTACCACACTGGCGTACGCAGGATTTATTTTCGGGAGGGGCTGGAAATGTAACGGTGGGGTTCCCTTCTAGGAGGGTGGAGTTGCAAACACAATACGATATTTCATATTTTTAGAATTTTTGCTCTATCAAACTGGCAACGGTGGTATTTTAAGGAGGCTTTGCATTTGCCACTCTGGTTTTACTCCGAGTTGGTTTTATTTGAAAGTGTTAATTTTCTCAAAATTTCGGAGGGGGCTGTAGAGAATAATACAAAATACTCAATTTGAAAAATAACTTAGACTTACCTGTATGGAAAAATCACTCTTTTTACGTTAACACAGTTGATAATAATTTACTGATTTACTTTTTAGTCACTCATTTAAAAAAAAAAACTCAATTGTAGTTGCTCATTCAGGAATTTTAGCACTAGCTTTCATGCCGAAAAATTAGTTGCAATTTTACCTTGTTATGCTCCTAGTCTTCAAAGGAACAATATTTTCTCCTTCACTTGTGTTCTCTTTACATCACATGTACACATTTCTATCAAAACAAAGGCTCCCCGATAGCGCAGTGGTAGCGTCGTCGCCTTGTAATCAAGGGGTCCCGGATTCGATACCCGGTGGAGCCACAAACTGGTTTGGATCCCACTTTAAACTGTAAGTGCAGTTCCAATTAGCCTTGCTGTGCATAAAGTGGACTTAAAGCACCAACTCAATTAATCTATCAAAACAAAATTAATATTTTTGAATGTACAGGTTTTTGAAAGAATTCGTAAAGTACCTAACCCAGACTTCTGATTATAACTCTTTCTGTAGCTCTCGTATCGATCTGAGCATGTCGTCTCGGTCTGTCTCGCTTCTATATATTAGGTCATATTCTCCGTCTCGTTTTCATATTGCGTGTGTTGTGTGGTTCTCTGCTGAGTGTTGAAATTCTTCTACAATCCGGAATTTTCGTCACCTACTAAGAGTTTTACCAGATACTTTTTTCTTTTTTTTCAATATTCACTGTAACAAAACTTCAACACTATTTCCATCGGTCATTTTCATCGCTTTTCTGTCTGTTGTGGCCAATACCGCCGATGAGGACGAACTGATGAAATTAGTTGATAGGATAAACACCTGTCCGTGACTTGTCCAGGATTCGAACATGAAATCAAATAAGCTGGCCATCAGTCAAACGAAAGAATTCCCCAGACATAATCGCACCTTTCTTCTGGTTTCTCGGGGTAGGGTGGGGGGAGGAGACCGAAGCCAAATACTAGATTGAAGTATAAAGAGAAAAACACATTGCTGATTTTACCTGAAATTTTATTATTATTTATTTGCTTAAAGGTTCAGATGCAGTACTGAATAGCCATTCTACTGTACTGAATCTGATTGATTGATTTGGTGTTTTAAGTCCACTTTATGCACAGTAAGGCTAATCGGGACTGGACCTACAGTTTAAAGTGGGATCCGAACCACTATGTGCCTCTACCAGGTATCGAACACGGAACCCCTTGATTACAAGGCGGCGATGCTACCACTGCGCCATCGAGGAGACCCCTATACTGAAACTATAACAGCAGGAACAACAAAACAAAACAATACAAGATGGCACAGAAAAGATTAATATGTTACACATGCATTCTTATGATTGTCGTACACCAGGCATGTCAAACTCAAAATCTGAACTGGGCCAAATAGTCAGTAGTGTTAGATAGGGCGGGCCGCAAGGAAAAAATTAAATTATCTTTAATACTTTACTTTAAAGAATGAGTAACATAACGTTTAATAAAGTATATTGAACATTCATTGAAACTTGATCATTGCTTCTTGCCTGACAGCTGGCATCTTTTCTCTGCCACCAACTTATCAATATCAGGAGACATCTTATTTAAAGCAGCTACTTTCGGAACACAGCTAAGATGAACGTCTGATAATCTGGATCTCGTTGGTGACTTGTTTCCTTTCACGAGTGAGAAAAGTTTTTCACACTGGTAAGTGCTACCGAACATGGAAATTATTCCACACGCAAATTTGCGGGTTTCTGGAAAACGTGCAGGCACGTAAAAGTCAGTACTTGTAAAAGTCAGGGTTACCCACTTCGCTGTACTTTTGTTTCAAAGTTGAGTCTCACTGAATTTCAATTACTTCCATCTGCAAATGTGCTGCCACTTTTTCTACGTCAGTCGTTAATAGGGCTGAAAACAAGGAGATCTCGTCTTCGAAAGAACGAACATCGTGGAACCTTTTCCCGAATTCAGTAATCAAAAGCTGAATGTTTTCGGCGTACTATTTGTACAAAACAGGGTCTTTTGAACTTGATCTGTATTTAGAACAAGTTGGAAAGTGCGTCAAGTCTTAGTTTATTAACTGTTTTTCCCAAAGCAATAACTTACGCTCGAATGTTTTGACTTGATCATTCATGTTGGTGATTAATTGATCTTTTCCTTGCAGTTTTAAATTTAAATCTGACAAGTGTTTCGTTATATCAACAAGAAAGGAAAGATCTTGTAACAACGTTGGTTGCGAAAAAATGCTGGCGTCTTGTTCCAAAAATTTGCATATTTCATCTTTCAAGTTCCAGAATCTTTCAAGAACCATAGAATACGATAGCCAGCGCACTTCTGTGTAGTAGGGCACTCCAGAATATTCGCTTTCTAAATCTGCTAAGAAATCAGAAAATTGTCGCTGGTTAAGCCACTGGATCTTATGAAGTTGATAGCTTTTTTCACAGGCTTCATTACACTTTCCATGTTGATTACTTTTGAACACAAGACCTCTTGGTGAATGATGCAATGCACATGATGGAACATGTGTTTATCGCAGGTTTCACGAAATTCGTTTTGCAGTTTTGTCACAAAACCATCGTTTATTCCCGTCATTGAAGGGGCACCATCCGTAGCTACACAGGATAACTTTGACAGAGGTAAATGATACTTCCCCAAAAGTTCACGAACAGCAATAAATATATCCTCACCGGTAGAAGTGTCATGCAACAATACAATGTCCAATAGCTCCTCGAAAATGTTGATCTCTCATCACAAGCACGAAGAAACACAGCTAAGTGAGCTATACCACCGATGTCTGTACTCTCATCACAAGCGATGGAATAAGCAATGAAATTTGACACGTTTGTTTTAATTTGATCACTCAAATCACAGGCCAGTTCGGTTACTCTTTCAGCAACCGTGTTGCGGGATAGTGAAATGCCTTGAAAAGCTTTTACACTTGCGGAATTAACTATTTCAGCAGCTTTTACCAAGCACCGTTTAATAAATTCGCCTTCGGCAAAACGTTTTGAGTGTTTAGCTATCAACTCCGACTACACTACATTCGTCAACCACCCCAATAAGGGGTGCTCCTTCCCCGTAGTGCACCCAATAGTCAACCTCACTTCCACGTAGTACACCGTGGACTGCAGACTAACAAGGCTCTGGCGACTGGCTTCAGGGCCAGTATCATTTTGTTTGTGTTGTCCTGTGTTTTGTCCTTATTTATGCTGAGTGCTCCTTTACAATCTCAGCTTTTAACGAAAGTCAGAAGATTTTAATATTTTATGATTTTAGTTATGCAACGTTAGAGTTGTTATGTGTAACGATAAGGGGCTGGACCCCGTAAAATGTGACGAGTGCAAAATAGCCTTAGTGCTGATGCACCCAAAATTTTAAATTCCAATTCCAATTCCACCCCAATAATGCAACACGACCACCCTTTTTCACCTACCGACGCGTATATCCTGTCCAAGAGGAAAACGTGTGAAATTTCACATCGTGTTATATAATAACACAGATATTTTAGCAACTACTACATCTGAAGGCTCTACTACTTAAGAACAGGTAATAGCAAAGGGGCCGCACAAAAATATATCGAGGGCCGCATGCGGCCCGCGGGCCGCGTGTTTGACATGCCTGTCGTACACTGTGATCTGACAAGAAAATGTTAATATTTGGAGGTGTCGTATAGGCAGTGGCGACGATTGGGTTCTAAAACTGGGGAGAGGGGACAAGGTGCAAAACTGTGGGGGGATGACGGTTTAATTTCCCTCGGTAGATAAGGTTTAGCATATTACGGGTGCAAGGGTGGGAAAAAGTAGGGGGCTTTTGCCACCCTAATCGCCGCCACTGGATATAGATCTTGTGGTAAACCAGTTGTGGTGTCTACCGTGTTGTCCACTTTGGTGACCATATAGTTATTTTTTATTATGTGTAGGAAATAAAAAGTAATGAAATAGTAATGAACTATGAAAAATTGTTGTTTAATTCTCAAATACCCACCACCTTCTACCAGTCTCGGTACCAACCCATCAACCTACGATTTCTCCATGGTTTATGGTTAATATCAGGGAGAGACCAAAAATGATAAAGGTCATATTCCCGATATAATGGAACTGTTCTTATGTACACCGCCAGACACGCCTCCCCTCCAGGTTGCAGGCAGCAGGTGCATCCAGCGGGGGTTCTGCAAGGGAGGAGGGGAGCAGAAAGGTACGCCACGGTTTCACATTTTCATATCAATGGCGAAACCACCACCTCGTGTCCGGTTACATGGACGGGCAGGTGGTGCCACCCGGTGGCGAAATCCTCAACTAACACCGGGCCCCCGCTGGAAACAATGCGGCGTCTGTGACCTTTGACCCGAGTCGTTTCTGGGCAGGTGGAATGCGGGCTACCTAAGCGTTTTGTTTCTGATGGCAGGTTTTTGGTCGCTGGAAGGGAGGGGATGTAACTTTTGTTTCCTTTCGCATCTGATCGCATCGCTTGATTTCATCTCCCAAGTCAATTACGATGCAAATTCTCGCAAAGGTTACTTCCAGCAACCCGCAGCCAGGCGCATTAGCGTTAGTATTTTGTCCATCTGCGTGGTATGAGAGCGTGTTGATTTCGTTTTCTGCTCACCCCCGCCCCCTGTCAACGCACATACGCTTAGAGCCAGTTTTTATCAACATGTTCTTGAAACGTTTAGCTGTTGCATGACTTTTTTGTTCCATATAACCTGCATTTTTTTCAACTTGGCGAAGCTATGGGATCCACATCCCGGAGGGTCAGGATCTTTAAGACTGGAGGCTGTGTCATTGGTGAGTTATTATTCAAACATGCACTTATGTCTATTGCAACGGTTCTCAATTTGTTTTTCTCATTGTGTAACTAAACGTCTAATGTAGGGCCCCACCATAGATCTTCTCCGAATAGCGGGTTTTTGGGGAATTTCTTGGCTGCCTGATTGGTGGAACGTTTTTGATATGTTGGAGGCGTGTAGCGTGAGGCAATAGAGCAAAGTGGCTTTCGGGCTTTATGTGGAAAGGTGGTAAACAAATAAACATTAGGATCCTACGTTTATTATTTTTTGGGGTGTTCCTACGTTGACAGTCTTTATGGTTAGTTCCAAAGTAAAAATGTGAAACACATGTATGCTAAGAAGTACATAAAAAAGTTTAATTTTCATATATTTTCCCAGAGTTATTGAAAAAAGTAAAGAACAGAAATGAGTTTCTAAACAAACTGTCAAGCACAATTTTGGAGTTTTTATTGTAAATCCTCAGAGTTTTTAGTGAGAAGAATGTGCCTGCATAGCCTGACAGTTTCTGGATGTCTAGTTGTGCACTTGAAACTCCCAAGCCTAGATTCGGCTCCAAATTTAGTATATTTCTGTACTTGTTTTTATTTAGGTACGCCGGATGAAAAACCACTCTCCGAGTTGATTGCGTGCCCCCTTCAACTAGTTCACGTATCCTTGTGGGTACGCGTACCACAGTTTGGAAACCACTGGTCTATTGTATATCTGGAATTTTTGTAATGCCCAATGGCAAGAAATCCATGAAAACGGGACGAGCGATATTTTTTGGACGCATGAGCTATTGCTAACAACTAATCTGTAGAATTACATATCTTTTCAAATGTATATTAGCACCTCGCTAGAGCTGCAATGGAAACATGAGCAGAGTGACGGATTTCTTTCATACAAAGTATCAACTAAATAGTCGTTAATCGGAAGACATCATTCTCTAATATTAATCGATATTTTTTTATTCTCTACGTTGACAAGAATAGGCTACAATGTCATTCAAACTAATATCGCAGAATTTTTTTATACGAGATCAGAAACTATAGGTTTGGGCTAAAAAAGGTTTTCGCTGTTTTTGCGTTGTCCCTAGGAGGCCATACACACGTACACACAAACACACATAGAGAGACACACGGTGTAGTATTTGAAAGGGAATGAGGGGGAATACTGTTATATTATAATCAGAGGCATGCATATTTCGTATTTGACGAAAACACGAAATGTGAAATAACACATTGTAATGTTAATTTTTCATGTTTCTGAAAGATGTGCGGTGCATTTTCCTACCCTACTTTGTCACGAAATAATGCGAAATGAACTGCAAAATGTGAAATAGACTCTTAAACACAAAATTTAGAGTTTATTTGCCGACGCGACATTTTTTGAAGTCAGAATTATCCTGTGAGTTATGCAATTCACGGGAAAATTGATTAATTCTGCTGTGAAAATTGAGATGCAGAAATTAACCCATTTATACAGGAATAAACTTAATATTCTGGTAACGACATAAATGTGCTATTTGAGGGGATGTGTTTATTTTGTGTAATAAGTGCAGTTTTTAAATCAAATTTAGGATTATATACACATTTTTTTAAACCAAAATGTCATTTTATATAGCGCTTTTTCACCGCTATAACAGCGAAATTGTATTTTATTTACCGTTTTTGAACCCGAAATTGACTCTCTTTTTGGACAGAAATTTGTTTTATTATTTACCAAAAATATGTGCCTCTAATTATAATACTTCTATACTTCAGAAAACTATGTGATCTCATTTACTTGTGCTCATCGAATGCACGGGCCTCCGTGGCGTGGTTAGCACGGCGCGCTACGACGCCAGCGGTCCCGGGTTCGAATACTGGGCATGGGTGTTCTTTGTGTCACTTCATCAACTTTATCATATCATCACTCGTCCTCATCTTGTAGATTAGCCAAAAATAGCAGAAAAGAGAAGTAAAATAATCCAAATCAATCGATCAATGAATCATAAAATACCGAAAAAACAATCGCATGAAGAGATCTTGAATCAAGACCGACCGGAAACGAATGGAATTGCGCTTTTTGGAACGAAATCCACTGATTTCAATTATCTCGACGTAGGTAGACATAATCGCGAGTATTATCACGTATCTGTTGGGCTTCCTTATCGATTTATCTGGAGATAATATTCTTAATTCACGGTCTGACTATCCGTCCATTGGATTTCATGCATTGTTGAGAAAAGCTTTTAAAGCTATTGTTGAAATAGGAAAAATGCACACGTACGATTCCTACTAACCTGAATAACACAGTCTGTGTTTGAAATGTAGGACAGGAATATCGAGACACTTCATAAAATGACATTTCATTGAGCGAAATGGCGTGCTTGTATCAGATATAAATTATATTTTTTTTCTCGTATTTCGTCGAGTTTACAACCGGTACACTGCTTCTACACTGTTAGAAGTTACCGTATAACTTGCAATATTATCGTTAAAATTTAACAATCTGCCTGGTAATATCCAAAAACGGAGCGCAACCGCTTTCATACTTGCATTTGATTATTTTATCATTCTAGTTCTTGTCTTTATAACTCTTTTTTTAGAAAGACAGATTTATTTTTGTGGAAATTTTGATTGAATAAAGGATATATCAGCAGCACCGAATTTACTAAACGAATTGATGTTTTTTGAGAATGGGAGCTGACCAACATTTTCTTTCTCTAAAATGTTTCTCTGTAATTGTTTACTGAGGGTGAATATTAAAAGGGGGAGGCAGAGGTGCAATGTCCCCGATGCATATTCTTGCCGAGAAATTTGTTTGTAACATCACGAAGTACGGTATTTCTTTGTTCACACAAAATTTAATTTCTGTTCAAGGACAAGATTTCCTGTAGGTAATCTCTCGGGGAAAATGATAAATCTATCTTTGCAAAATTTTCTTCTTACCATAAACAGGCATAGATATCTGATCAAACCTTTAAAAAAAAGTTGTAGTTTTTTAGAAAAATTACAGAAATAACACAAGGTAATGTTTTGTATTACTTATAATTATTGATTGCAGCGTTATAGAAAGTAAATTATAATAACTACTTGCCCATCAACAAAGTATTCGAAAAACAATCTGCCCAATTTCTCAAAATTTCGTCGAAAAAATGTAAATAATAATAATAATTCAACCAAGCGCACAGCACAAACTATATTACTTACTCAAATAGCCACACTGCGATGTTTATTTGTGATTTTGAAAGCGTTACATGTGATAAAATTAGCTAAAGCATGCAGTCCACACTAAAAAGTTGACGGGAAAAATTACATTAAAACTACCGTAAAAATGAACATGACCATTATTAATGTAATATTAATGGTAATTTCATAGTTAACCTAATTAATGTAATTTTAATGATTTTGTTTTTAAAATATATTTATGGTTTCCTCCATCTGCACTTTATAGTCATTATCTATCGTTATGTAAGGTATTTCAATTTAAATTAAAAAGACTGAGCCCCGTTTTTATAAATTAAACTGTTAAACGTAGTAGAATATTGATAGTTTTATGTCAAGTTCTAACAGTGTAGAAAAGCATTACAAATATGGCATTGAATAAACGTACCTATATATATTTCAGAGTCCATATTTCATAGGCGCCGACTTTAAGGAGGCAAGGCATTTTCTGCCTCCCGCTTTCACAAATTCATCAAGATACATGTGCCCCCTCCCCAAATATTTATACGAAGTTGGCACCTTTGCCATATTTACATTTGACGAAATTTGCCCCTTAATAAATTATCTACACATATCTGTATGTAGCGAGGAAACAAATGTGAAAAATCATCATTTTTTTCCTTTGGATTATTTTATTCGCATAGCACGGAGAACAAGTGCAATAAAAGTAACAATGGGTCACATTACTTGCTTTGTTGTTACAGATGACTGGGCATTTGCAGAGGAGCAACTATAGAAAGATTTCCGGCATTGTCGAAAGAAGACAGAATCGTCCATTACAATATCTCAGGTACGTGCTGTGATGTTTTTAAAGCCAATAATTTCTGTGGTAATAATAGAGGGTGAAATACAAGGAGTAAAATACGCCTGTAATATCCGTAACCAACATACACGCTCGTTCTAAGTACGTATATTGAGAGAATAGGCGTCGAAAGAGAGGGAGCTAAGGGTACGAGGATAAAGGCAGCTGGAGCATGGTGCTGGTCACATTACCTCCAAAATGACCGAGATCGTGAATGTGTGGGGCTGTTTCTCCATATGTCCCTACGCGCCTTTATAGCACGATGCGGTGAGCACAGAGAAGCACAGATCACCTACCTTACCTATTATATTATACAAGTACGATACTGGTACATTATGTCGTACCACTAATTCAAGCGTAATGTTGGCTATTAATAGACCTCGGATTTCTAGGTTCTAAAAAATGTGCTTCTAGGTTCCTAAAATAGGCTCTAAAAATCCTAAAATAGGTTCTAAAAACCTTAAATTAGGCTCGGTAAACCTTAAATTAGGCTCGAAAAATCCTGAAATAGGTTGAAAAAAGACTTAATTTGGTACAAAATTCCTGAAAAATACTGATTAGATACAATCGTTAAAAACAATATTTCACAAGAACCGTAATAACCAAATATTAATTTCCTAAACAAATTTTCATTTCTTTATATCATTTTCAAAATTATCTACAAATTATATAATACAACACTTGTGCTGTTAGAGAAAGTTACTTGTTGGTATGAAAAATCAATTACGTATGTATAATTTACTGCACAATATCAGGGTGCCTACTCCCTTGGAATTCCTTGAATTCCGGGAATTATGCGTGAATTATTTGCTCTGGAAATTATTCATGAATTTTGGCAAGACATGAAAAAGGTAGAACCGGATGTTTTCTCTAGTCCCATTTTTTCTTCGTAGACGTGGAAAATTGCAATTTTTATTAATCCAAATCCCATTAAATTCATACATGTCTATACATGCCCTGAGGAAAGTTTCTCTCAGTTTAGCTTTTATTTTACAAGTATTTTATTTTTTTAGGAAGAAAAAGAAAGCTACATGGAAAATAGAACAAAATTTTCTCAATCCGTTAACTTTGTTAGTGTCTTTTGCAGAACAATCTATCTGACAAACGGAAGATTTTTACAAAATAATATATCTTAAAGTTGATTAGGTAAATTTTTTGGTACATTGGAATCATACAAACCCTTTACATTGTTAATATTTTTGTGTGTGGAAGGGAGGGTGAGAGTCGGTAATACGTAAGGTTGGAATAGAGAAAAAAACATCTACTTGTATCCTTGAATTTTTGGAAAGTTCGCCTTGAAAACCAGGAATTATACTTGAATTTTTTCATGGTCCTATTGACCACCATGAATCCTTTTGCGATATCCACACTCAAACTCCACCTCTTGTC
Source organism: Lepisma saccharinum (assembly GCF_977018435.1). Lineage (NCBI taxonomy): Eukaryota > Metazoa > Arthropoda > Insecta > Zygentoma > Lepismatidae > Lepisma > Lepisma saccharinum. Next base: position 80,127,445 of record NC_139231.1, on the reverse strand, counting down.
TGTGAGGATCATTTCATGTGCAGAAAATTATCTTTCAACAGAAACATAGTCAGTAGTGTGATTGTAATCAAGGGGTTCCGGGTTCGATATGAGCTAAAAATAAAATGGGGTTTTCATTAAAAAGAAGAACTAACTTTGTGTTGAAAATCGTACTTCCTTTCCTTACGTAGTTGAACGTATTGTGTTCACTAATTTCATCAGCGCCTCTCATACTTATATATCTGCGAAAGCAGTTTTTCAATATTCATTGTTGTTCACGATATTGCCGGTGGTAATTTTAGGGGCCGTTTTGAAATAAAACTAAAAATGCAAAGGAAGAAATTTAATTACCTCTGTGGCTGTTCATATGTATATTCTGTCAAAAAAGTACCGGGAATTGTTAAATAAAACGCACAATTTTCATTTATTCATCACTATTTATTTTGTCGCCTTCAAAGTAGGCCTCATTTGATGCAACACACATATGCCAGGGTTTTTTCCAGTCTTGGAAACACTTTTTATAGGCGCTTTCCGGTATGGCCTTCAGCTCCTTCCACGAATTTTGCTTTATGGCTTCAATCGAGTCAAAACGGGTACCCCGGAGCTACAATTTTAGTTTTGGAAACATAAAGAAGTCACACGGGGCCAGATCTGGTGAATACGGTGGTTGTTCGATGGTATTTATTGTGTTTTTGGCCTTAAATTCGGTCAAAACTGTCGCTCTATGCAATGGCGCATTATCGTCGTGTAAAATCCACGAATTGACCTTCCACAAATCTGGCCGTTTCTGACAGATTTTCTCACGCAAACGCTTCAATACGGCCAAATAGTATTCTTTATTGACCGTCTGTCCCTCTGGAACGAATTCATGATGCACCAAACCACGAATATCGAAGAAAACAATGAGCATCACCTTGACTTTTGAGCGACTTTGATGTGGTTTTTTCCATTTCGGCTCGTCTTTTGTCCTCCATTCTGATGACTATTGACTTGTTTGCATGTCAAACTCGTAGACCCATGTCAGCACACGAAATTCCGTTCGCAACACAAAATTTAAGGCAAACTCTTTGTTCAATAATTTCGTTCATTGTAAAAATCGTGATGCACTACTGAAGTGGACTGATTCAACCTCCTGCTGTAAACAAACTGGTTGACAGATCGCGCTCATGTTTGGCATAGTAATTAAGTACAGAGCTACCAACTTACGGAAAAAAAGATTTTTAAAAATCATTTGCGCGGGCCTTTTAAATTACAAATTCCCAGTACTTTTTTGACAGGAGGTACATTCAGCTACTTCTCAACATAGTTCCCATAGTTGTTAAGACACTTGTCGTAGCGGTAGGTGAGCTTTTGTAGACCCTCATCAAGAAATCTACCGCCAGGTCAGACAGCCAATCCGTCACGGTCTGTTTGGCTTCATCAGAGCTGTTGAATCGCTTCCCAGCGAGGAAAATCTTCAAGTGGAGGAATAGGTGATAATCGCTGGTGGTAAGATCCGGACTGCACGGAGGGCGGTCCATCCTCTCCCAGCCAAATGAGTCAATGAGCGAGTGTGTGGCAGCTGCAGTGTGTTGCCGTGCGTTGTCGAGCAGCAACATGATACCGGAAGACAACATTCCCCGTCGTTTATTATGTATTCTCTCAACATCATGCACCAATGAGTCCGTTATGATTGAGGGGCGTCCTGGTCGTGGTTCGTCATGAACATTCGTGCGACCGGCCTTAAACAGACGTACCCACTTAAGCACCTTGCCTTCAACAATGACATTCTCACCATACACCTCACGTAACTGGCGATAAATGTCTGCCGCTTTCACATTTTTCGCGGTCAAAAACCTCATCACTGATCGTATCTCACACTCGGTGGGATTTTCAATAACTTGCACCACTTCCATTGTCCACCACAACCACACCAAGCGTTTCACAACGTGCAAATGGCGTCTGTTTACGTGCAAGACATGTCGGTAACTAACGCACCGCACATGCGCAAAACTCCAAGCACGCAGTGTTGCCAACGTGAGCGCAAAACGGCCCCTAATTTAAAAATAAACCTCGTATATATATGTAATAAAACTTCCGAATTTAAGTTTGAATATTTTATCTTGCATAAAGATAACAATTAACAATTGCAGTTGTGTGCGCCATGAATCATATTTTAAAAACTGAAGCATTATAATTGTATTGATTAGGTTAAATACACAATAACCGTTTATAATATTTATTTTTATATTTTGTTTATTTTACTTTATCTTGTTTCGTGTGTTCTTTTTAACACTAGGGTACTGTTTTACTGTTGTGTCTTTCGGGTTTAAAATGGCTTCTGCTGTACTGGAAATTGCAATAAATAAAAAAAGAAATAAATAAAGCTTCAAAAACAGCCTTGGTCGTATTTCATGGTAGTTGCACGGCAGCGTTATTTCTCCCATCAATTTTCCTACTAGTGTACCAGGGCGAAGAGTAGTATGCAGTAAGAACGGGGCGTAAGGGATTATAGTGACGGAGAATTGATCTGTTGCACAGACGTTTCAGGAGATCCCAATACGTCATACGTAGCGGTCCTCGATTGATGGCGCAGCTGTCAGAAATCATGTTCGTCGGGGGGACCTCCCAGGATGGCCCCTCGGAGGGTCACGCCTGTCCTCGGACGCTCCTGATGAAGTCTTTGTCTTGTCCGCAGGCAGCTGAGACTCATTAATCAAATATTGCTGGCTTGTTGGTCGGGAGGAAGTTGGCGACCCCCGTCCCTCCGTTTGAAGGATGCCGATGGCATGGCTCCTGTGGAGATGTTCCTGGGAAATAATTTAGTCGGAGAAATGGTTCCAAAAATCTGATTGGAAGTAACAATAGGAATTATGTGAAGACTGTGTCAAAAGGGGTTTGGATTCGGGATGGTCAAGCATTTGAATTATCTGATATCTGTGTTGAAGGTAACGGATAATCCGGTTGACAAATATGTGGATGTCAAACTATCCGATATCTCAGTTTTAGGGCTTCCACAATGATCCAGTGGTAAAACAGTAGCCTTTTAATCAAGGAATCCCGAGTTCGATTCCTGGTGAAGACACTTTAAACTGTTCAATCCCGATTAGCCTATCTAACAATCAACAAGCTTTGACTTTTCTAAATATCGGTTTTGAAAGCTACGAAGAATTCAAATGGCATATACGGATTTCTTCAAGGGAAGTTAGGTTGACAAATGTGGAAAATTTCAATCTTATTCATTTTAAAATCAAGGGAGAATCTGCACGTCCAGCGTGGGTATTTCAGTTTTGAAAGGAAAGGATAATCCAGATGGAGGATATCAAAATATCCGTTATCCGTTTTGATAGTGACGTATTATCGGAATAGTCTGGATATGACAGACTACATAATATGTAGTAAACATTTATCTATCTAATTGTGAAGTGCATAAATTTAGGCTACGCGATATCCGGATACATCCGTACTTTGGATCCAAAATCTTCCACGCGCACTGCCCTTCGTTCTGTGCAAAATGTTTGCTCTCTGAGGAGTTGATCTAAAAGAATTCCTTGAATTTCGAGAACTCTGCTTGCTGAAGGTAATTTCATAGAATTATAACTTAGATTGTGACAAGGCAGAACAATAAGAACAATGAACTCTTTTATAGCATTTAAAGCCCCATAAAGAAATCACATAAAATATTGTACGTGTACCTATAAAATTAATCAAATGATTACAATTAATTTATATCCGTCACATATGACAAAGCATGTATACTGGATAATAACAGACGATGTTGCTTGATCATTTTTCCTATGTGATTTTTCTACTGAAAGTTTATAATTTATTAACTTTATTATGAATTTTTGTGTGTACCGTATACTGACCTAAAGTGGAGGGGGAAGAAGGATACGTATGGGGAGGAGGGTCCCACTTTTATGCAGAAACGTATATTACTTGTATTTGCGTGTACGGTTCCGTCAATGGTGTAAAGGTAAGATCGTCTTGAACGAAACAAAAGAAGACAGGAACTTAAATCAATAACAACAACGTCAACAAGATCTTACACACTTTACGTCACGGATAATATGCACTACTCAATTTTTATTTTCTTCTCTGTGCCAGATAGCTTTTCTTGGGGGGGGGGGGGGGGGGGAAATGACGGTAACGAAACACAGGAAGTTGAGAAATAATCACACCTCGAGAGGGAAGGGAAAGGAAACAGGGAAGTTGATGAAACTTCTATTATGACACCTCATACGTGGGATTTGAACACCTGGTCTGTTTCCTGTTGTCCTGGTGACAGGTACATCATCTCCCCCACCTGCTCTCTCTCTCTCTCTCTCTCTCTCTCTCTCTCTCTCTCTCTTTCTCTCTCTCTCTTTCTCTCTCTCTCTTTCTCTCTCCACACACACAAACACATCAGTGTCGCAAGACTATTCCATGTGTCATAATCGTCCTAGTTGTGTGCCTTTTTTCTTTCCTCGCGACAGTTGTCTCCCAACTTTTTTCGATTTCCAATTCGGTTCAACCTGACAGGTGTATTGTGTCGTTTTGCGTCTAATATAACCTTTAAGGGAATTGCAATCAATCGACAAACAGGCTTCGATCGATAGGAACTTAGGTATATTGGATTTGAAACTTCTTGGCATCAAACTCGTAATTTCTCTGCTGTTAGTCACCATGAAAAATTATCCAAGAATTTCTGTCGGTGAGGGAAAGGTGGGTGTAAAAGTAATTTTAGGGCCAGAATGATCATAAATTGGGTCTTTGTGTAAAAATTTATGAGCAGTTGAAAAACTTTTGAAGACTGTTAGGGGGGTTGAGATGTGGAGAAATCAATGTTAGTTACATAAGCCCCTTTCGAGAACTGACCAGTGTACATCAGACTGGTGAAGCGAAAATGTCAAAAGGCATTGAAATGTGGAACGCTCCATATTGAAACAAATGTTAGCTAGATTTCGAAGTACAGTAGAGCGTCGATTATCCGAACGTCGGTCAACCGAACGACCGCTTAACCGAACTGTGTACTCGCTCACTTTCAGATATCTGTAATGAAAAAAGTACGTGACTTAGCTGCTCGTAAGCGTATAGGCTTGCTTAGACAGACCAAACTAAAGGATTTTTTTAAACGTTAATTTTGTGTACTGTGTGTATTGTTCATGCAAAATGCGTATGTAATATGTACATATTTTTGTTTAATAAACTGTACCACATACTATATATTCCTACTAAAGTTGCCTTTGTACGTTACTTTGTAATACATACTTAAAGAGATGCCTGTTTTTATGAATAAATTTACTGTACAGTACTTCTTTTTGGCAAATAAACATGTACAGTTCGATTATCCGAACAAACCAGTTTTCCGAACACCCATGTCCCCCAATTACTTCGGATAATCGACGCTCTACTGTAGTATGCATTTTCACGTTTATTCAGCAAAGGTCACTGATAGCAATGTTTTTTTTATGAAAGACTTTTCATGAAAATTACACGTTTTCGCATGTTGATATCACATTTCACATGTTCACTACAAAACTCGCTTCAATAGGGTAACTTGTGGACTGACTTTGGGCCTGGAGAACATGAACCTCAGCTTCTACGAGGTTAAAAAGAATATCCTGAATTTGTAAATTTTGAACATTTAGGTGGAGGGGCGTTTGCCCCCTTACCCTCACCAAGGTATGCGTATGACTGACGTACTTTACCAAAACAATAGCTTTGGTGAATGGAGGCTTTCCTACACGTTCCAGCAGCATAAGTAGAACGTGGATGCTTTGATGAATCGACATATTTGATTTAATTTTTGACATCCAAACGCATGTACAGTGCTATTTGAGATATCGACACTGTACGTCTTCGGGGGTTTATCCATCTGAGGGGGGTGTAAGTACCGAGTTGAGCCAAAACTACCATTAATTGGGTCATTGTGGAACATTTTATGGGGTATTGAGGATATTTAAGGGGAAGGGGATGCTGGGTTCTTGTGGATAAATCACTGTACGTATGCATCCCAAATCGGTTTGACATTCCTTACTATTGGTTAACGAACAGTGACAAGTGACAGCATTCTCCCACAGTTAAATTTTAATTGAATATTCTATTTTATCGTGCTACATAACGGATATTTAGAAGTAAAAAAGGTTTGAAAGCAAACGAAGACATTTTCATGCGTCAGCGCCACCAGATTTGCAGGCTGGTTCACAAGTATGACGCCATGATTTAATCTGGGCCGATGGGCAATGGTGACAAGACTAGTACTCTTGCAATGGTGATTCCCGGAACGCTGAAGCCTCAAACTGTGATGCATCAGTCCGCACAACGACGATTTCTCAAAAGCCGAGTGACCCGAGAGCCGCTTCATGCAGAAACATTGACTGATAGAAATCACACCAAAGATCACCTGGTAATAGAACTCGAGTCTCTCACATAGCAGTCAGATATCGTACCAATTTGACCATTGCAGCTATATTATTATTATTCCTATATAACGATATGTTTCCCAAGCACAGTTTAAAAGCAAGAAAGGTCTCCATAGTAACTGCCAAGGGTAGCAATTGCAATAGGGGTTGGAGAAAGTAGGGGGTTGAGTTTCCATAAAAATACCATGCAGCAATAAAGCGGCGCGTGTGTTTTCCTGTCACAAGTGATTTGTGGAAAGAACGAGCGGTTCCCGGGGACAATTGTTCGCCTCCTGACATGCGAGGAATGCACAATAATATGGCCCCTGACAGGATGTCCCTGCAATATACATATTTGGTCGTCCTCACCCCATCCCTGCACTCTGATATTACGGTCCGGGCGAGGCAAATGAGAATTTTGCGGGTGGCGACCGAATTGTGCTGCCTTCCGAGCGCCTCCCACCTACGTGAAAGCGAGATTGTTGCACTTTTGAATTCATCAGTTTGCCAAGTTAAACGTGGAATTCTCGCTTCTTTGAAATTATCGTGTCAAATGCGAATTGATGCATTTCTGCATATGGACGTCAGCATAAAAATCATGATTTTTTAAAATCGTTTTTGAGGATTTACGCCAATCAAAATAGTATTTTATTTAAATCGGATTTTTAAAATTGAAATCGATTTTTTTTAATCATGCTTAAAATTGCTTGCATGTTTTTCGGTACCGTGTATATAGATATATCATAGAAAGGCTTTTTCTGGTAAATTACTCTGTAAAATGATTGCTTTGATTTGCTTTATTTTACTTCGCTTTTTGTGCCACTTTTGGCTATTTTGCGAAGATGGGAATGAGTGATGATATGATGAAATTGTTGAATGGACACTCAGAATCATCCATGCCCAGGCCAGGATTCGAACCCGGGACACCTAGCGTCTTAGCGCGATGTGCTAACCACTCCTCCACGGGGACCGGCTGTAAAATGATTAAACAGTTTGATTAAAGCAAATAAAAAAATATGTGTAAATATACATTTTTCTGTCCCTGATATTTTATGTATGAACGTACTTTGGAAAATTTTGTTGAGTGTGTTAATAAAACTATCATAATTTCAGTAACTTTTCTTCCAGTGAAAATAAAACATTCTGAATGCACTATCTAATTGTAACTTAAAATGTTTTTTGTAGTCTTTGTAGCTCAATTTTGACGATTTTGTTAAGTGATAGTTTGCAAGATATCAGTTGCCATGTTTATTTACTGCTTAATGATAATGATACTATTTGCGGTTTAACATTAATCTTCACAAATTTTTTGCTATTTTTGCCTATAAAAATTATTAACTTTTAAATCAACAGAAATGTGTGTCTTCAGTTTCCTTTCATATGAGCTTCACCCTTATCAGTACATATATTTTGTCCCCATGCTTTTCCTTTGAAAATGTTAGGTTCGAGTATGCAAGATCCTAATAAACGCCAATAAACGATTAGGAGATTAATGTACTTTCACCAAAAATGATTCTTATATCTACAAATTACGTATGTACAATATTCTATAATTTTTTTCTTTAAAATGATTTTTTTAAATCACCTGATTTAAATCTTGATTCAGTTGTACGTAATTTCAGGGTAGCATTTAGTTTCCAGATGGAGCATTGACTCCTCTTCCGGACGTGTATCGAATGTGATACTTACGAATGTATCTTCTAGTGCATTATTACGTATCATTTCTCTTGGTGCGAACTTTGTTTTTTAAAAAAACTTTCAGAAACCCTTCTATTGTTGTGGGTAAATAAATATTATTTGTCATACAAAGTGTTTCGTAAGACGCGCAACCCTAGATTGATGGCTAATAACATGAAAGGTGCAAGATATTGTACAGCCACCGGCAATGCATCCTGAAATACTCGTTTTCGCTACATGTGTACTAACGTCAGTAGCAAATCTTCAATGGTAACTTAGGCCACAGCCGTACAGTTAGGCAACACACATAATACCGACAGGGAAGAGAGTGTTTTAGGATCTGCGTGCCCCATTGTTATTGCCGGTCAATAATGGTCAACATTCAATCTATACCCTGTCCCAGCTAACTGTGGAGCAGGGCCGCGCATAGCGGTAGAGGAGAAGGAGGGAAATCGAGAGGTGAAAGCGCAGCGTTGCCAACCGTACGGTCCAGACCTTAGTCCGTACGCTAAATGTATGGCTTATCAAAATTTGCACTTCCTGTTTTAACCCTAATATTTCCCTAAGAAAATCTTAAACCAAGCGTTCGGACCTGGAGACAAAAGTACTGTCCGTTTGCCACGTGCGCACTGTATTTTCGCTTTCAAAAGTTTGCAACGCTTCCAGAGCGAAGTAGGAAAATCGGGTTACCCCATTCGTCCATTACGCAATCTCGTTTCTCTCACTGTTCATTGGTGGAGCCGTCTCGCGTCACTACTTGCGCAGAGACCTGTTCTCGTTCGCCTGGTCTACAGTTAGCTGGTACAGGGTATAGATTGTGGTTTTCCAGAGCAATTTCTCAGTCGCTGTAGGCAAATTCTGGGTTCCATTTTCATACATTTTCAACTCGATTAGCAAAATTATTCACCTTCATTTAGCTCAAAATAGACCAATTATGCCGTGTAAAGAAACATTCCGCATACGTAAAGTGTGTGCACGTACAAGTAAGCAATGTTGAAAAATCTCACGAATCAACCCAAACAATACTGGGTTGGTCTGTTCCATACCTAAAGGAACATCTTGAGTGAGTTTGAAGAGAAACTTTCCCCCGTGGCACGACACCTTCGGCAGACTTGGTAAGTTTGTCTGTTTGCGGGTAAGTGAATAATTTAATTTTCACCAAGTTTCTCCTGCGGAACTTTCATAAAATAAAAATCTTCTCCCCCTTTTCTCCCCGTCTCTCAGGGGAAGCTAAACCATGTCACTTTGAGCTAATTACAGTCGCTAGTCTTGGAACACCGGGGGGACCTTCCCCCTTCCCCCACCCCCCTTCTCAAGGAGCTCCAGACGCCAAATGGAACGTTTCCTCTCCTTCCTTCTCCATCTTCTTCGAAACTTGAGATTTGCTCCTTCACGCTCTGTTCGGAGGGTGGATTTCTCTAACAGGGGGTAACTTACCTCCTGGCAGATGTCATCTTGAGAGCCTCCCCCTTGGGAACGGAACCCCCCTTTCCTCTCTCGTGAGAACTTCTGGTCGCCGAACGTCTTAGTTTCTCCAAAACACTTGCTTCGTCTTATTCTCGCATTTCGCGAACGTCCGGGGGTAAAAAGATGGGTTATCCTAGCTGTCAGGCAACTCGACGTGCAGCAGAATTACACCAATTGTATAATATTCAAGGATAAAACTGCATAACGTCGTGCTAGATTAACAATGCTGTCTTGCCCGTAAGTACTCCGTTAACGGCGTCGCTTGTATTATACCAATCCTGAATTTATGACCTTAACGAAGATAGAGGTGGTTTTAGTTCACTAGGTCGACGTAAAACGCACTTGTTTTGCCTCTGTTGCGTGTGAAGAGATGGATATAAATTAATCTTCATATTTTCTTCTTAGTGTTGATTTGTTCATACAACAAATCATCAATTCCTTCTCTCAATTTCCTATTTTCCACATGGGGATGTGGATCTTGAGCAATGTTGGAAAATCTCACGAATCAACCACGCTCGGGCCCCCTCCCCCCTTTCAGACATAAGCGCAGGGTTGTTCCAGGGTACTAGTTTTTTATAGGCTGAGTGAACTCCAGAGACGCTCAATGGATAAACATTGCTCGAGAAATTTCCATGTAAAGTAACCCACCCCAGGTATCGAATGCAGTTCTCCCGCGTGGCAGTCAGACGCCCTATATCCTTAGCCACGAGGATTCTCGAATACAATATAGTACAATATATTACGATGTAGTACGTATCACGCAAAACATACAAAGAGAAATGTTGTGGAATGTAGGAGAAGAAGAAATAAAGAAGTTCTATCCCATTCCCATACAGTCGAGACAATACTGTCACTGACAGAAATGTAGTGCTCCACAATGGCGTAAGGGAAAACGTTGTTATCCTTGCAATGCAGCGGTTCCTTGCTTGATTTCCCGTGGAGAGTCCATTTGAAAGAGCAAGTCCAGTCCCGATTAGTCTGTTTGAGAAGTAAGAAATCGATTTAAATGCATTTTTTAGCAGACATTTTCATATTATTTTCCATGTAGTGGACTTAACTTTTGTTTCTTTTTAAGGTTTGGTCGAAAGGCAACTATACCCCACTGTCCCACAATGATGTTTAAAAGTTTATTAGGTGTTTCCTTCTCGTGATGTACAGTCACGGACAAATCTGGGTTGTAATGATCCCATTGAAAGTCAATTGGGCAGTTACAACCCAGAAGTATTCGTGACTGAGCCGGTACACTTGTTACCACAACGACACACAATTCTCGTCTTACGTGTTGTCCGCGGGCACCTAGAGACCTCTCCGCCCATAGTTTACCGCTCTGTGAAAAGGGAAAACAATGCAATATATAATTTTAATAACCTGATTACGAGTCATGCATAAATAAGCGAGGGCGATTAGTTTCGAAGCGGAGCTGTTGGACCCCCCGGGGACGCGACCTCTTCCACTCCGAGGTCGCGATCGGTCGGCTTTCCCTTGTGATGTCCACACCCAGGCCAACCACTCGCTGGGAATTATGGGGCCCGTCGTACCCCAGAGGGGCCAACCGAAGTATGAATAATAAATACCCGTGGACAATTGATTCGGCGCCTGCTCGCCCGTCTTCGCGGGGGTTGGACGATGCGGTACGAGGCGATGCGCTATTAGCGACGCGAATAAGACGGCACGCTGGGGCACGCTACAAATAAATTGAAATCCGAATGCATTTTTAACGAGCGTTCCTTTGTTCGTGGCCACAAATCAAGAACCTCGTGTTCGTGCGTGAGATTACGTGCGTGCGCGCGGAATTTTCACCGTGATCTGAGTGGAGATTGTTGCACAGAATGTACAAGAAGTGCCACACTGCTTGCATTTTCAACAACAATGCAATTAATGGGAGAAGGTACAGTTTCGCGAAAGGGGCACATTTGTCTGAATCCTGTCAACTGCGTGTTTATGCTGAAGAAGAAACACTAACGTTTAGTATAGATTGATTATGAAAGACTGAATTTATCATTAAGCTACAAGTAGTGTTTGAAACAATAAATACAACATATAATAAAAGCATTCGTCTGGTCATGGACACCGCTGAAGACCGTTGCTACCGGAGACCGTTGAAGATCAAATGGTTAGACAGGGTACAAACTGAGAAAATGGACTGTAGAAAGAACTGAAGAAAAAAGGGGAAAGACTGACAAAGAAGAGATTTATTGGACACAGGAAGAAGTGAAGAAATTGGGCATAGTAAGGTAAGACACTGAGGTAAGAAAGACCTTACCCAAGGTAGAAATGAGTGGAGAAAGGAGCTATAGAAGAAAGAAATTAATTATACAGTAGAAATGAGAAGATTGTTCGATGACAAAAGCAGTGAGAAAAATCAACAAGAAACGCAGTAAAAGAATTAGAGAAATTAGAATGGGTTGAAATAGGAATGAAGTGGACAAACAATGAAAAGATTGAGTGGAGATGGAAATAAAGGAGAAAGTGGATAGAGAAGAGAAGAAAATGATAGAAATTAGAAAATTGTCTGAATATAGAAGAAGTGGAAATGTCGACAGTGAAACAGCAATAGAAATGAGAGAAATAAGGAGATTGAGTTGAGATGGGAAGGAAGTAGACAGAGAGGAGGACAAACAACAATACATATGAAGAGACTGGGTGGAGATAGAAATGAGGGAGAAGTGTACAGAGAAGATTGAAGACAGTGATAGAAATGAGATCCATGCCCAGGCCAGGATTCGAACCCGGGACCCCTGGCTTCGTAGAAATGAGATGATTAGCGGAAGTGGAATGAGGTTCTCCAACTGAGAAGATAAGGATGGTTGCAATCTCTTGTCTACAATTCCCGGCAACAGGAGAAATTGGACGCTTGTCTTTTAAAGTTAGTCATAGTACAGTTGTCACAATCCTACAACATTTTACGACATCCTATTTTTACGAATTCCAGCTTGTTATTCTCAATAACTCATTCCAACGAGAATTTTATTGTAATTTTTTTTTTCATTTGGCAAAAGACTCGAAACGTCGTGCGGCAGTAAAAAGAGACACACAATTTTTCACACAGCGAATGGCAGCGACAGACGAGCAGTCAGACGTTTCAAATGCCATACCTGCCTCTCGACAGGCCGGCAACAGAGGTGTACTTCCTTTGATAACTCCTCCTTAATATGCGTGAGAATCTTCATTAAGACTTAATTGGACCTCGTATTCGAGAAACTCCCACAAGCTATTGGCTGCTGCTGCAAGAAGCCAGAACAATATTTCTACTCACATTTTTTTATTGCACACGACAACATGCTGAAAGAGGAAACGTCGCTATATTTTCTCGTTGCTGAACACGTGAACCTTCATGTATGGCATGTGTGGCATTTGATAAAACAAGCCGCAGATGATTATTTTAAATTGCATTCTTCATATTTTCATTTTTATTAATTTCCAGGTCGTTGTGTTATCTGCTGGGACACCTGATTTAAGTTATGAGACCGTGGCGTTGTATTTGAGCAGGTTAACAATGCTCCCTGTTTGTAAGTCGTGTGCTTTTTACATCGGAAAGTAAAGGTTTTTGCAGCTTTAAACAGTCGTTCTGATATTAATAATCACTTAAATTTAATTGCAGTAAACAGCTTCTTGAAGCGTACCAGGTCTCCTTTGATTATGCATGAGCATATAAGTACATGCATCAAATACATCGTATCCACTTTGAATGCACCAATTCGTACAAGTCTTCATGAACGTTTTGTGATCCGAAGAATTGTTAGATGTTACTGTACATAAAGAGGGAAAATTTCGAGGAATATCAATGCACGTTGGAAAATTTTGCGTATACCTTGATTGATGATTGTACCGATATTGTCAAACAATGTTTTTTTCTCTTGAGGAACATTGAGACATTTACTTTATTCCCAATAACTGATATCATGAACATGTATATGTGTCAAGTTTGCATATTTTTTTTATGGTTTCATGTTGAAAATTAGATATTGCTGTAAAATTCTATTGTCTTCTGAAAAACAATATACTAAATGAATGTTATGTACGTATATATTATTTGGAGCAGCGAATTATATTAATGAAGGTCCCAATTTTGCTTGAATATACCCGCATTGTCGCAAATTGGTTTATTTAGCGGAGAAGGCAAATTGACGTCCCAGAAAGCGTGGTGAACGGGATAAATTACTATTTTGCTCAAATGTGTCCGTTTTTCTAAAGGATGGATATATATATATATACGTATATATATATATATGATAAACCATTTTAAAATTTTAAATATGAATAAGCCAAATCTCCACACCCGAAACTGCCATATTCCTCTTTTCAAAATACTTGGTAATTTTATTGATAGAGTAAAATTCTTCCAACTTCCTCTACACCAGTGGTATTCCCTGGGGAGGGGCGAGAGCTTCCGACAAAAGTATTGATCTTTTTCTGATATTTTAAAATAAGTTAATAAAAGAAGATCATTATCTTGTTCTGTATTATTGCAACTAACGTTGGTTTTCCTTCGGCATCGTCTATCTCTCGGGTTTTTGAACTGACACAGGACCTTGTAGAATGCCAATGCTGAAAACTACATTGATAATGCCTTGTACAGAAATCGGCATACCTTTCTAATATTTTCCACAACTGAATGTTCTGAATGAACAAGACACCTATCAAACAAGATGTCAGCTTTGCTTTCGTATGTTGAGCATGTTGTTATGAGATAAAGGACTACAATTAAATGAAGAAATCCGAACATTACTGTATGCCTGTTTTTTATATCTATTATTGTTATCTATTATATACTGCGTGTATATATCTTTCTTACCTCATGAATTGACACCGGCTTAAATGCATTAAAATATACTACGTGTAATAATGATACATATTCAATTTTCATTACTTGTGTGTACCAACAGTAAATAAACACATGAAGAGATTTTGCGTTGGCCTTTCATGGTCACATCATATTTATTTATACTATATATTATTACTGACGGGAGGCACTTGCAGATTTTGGAGCAAAATATGCATGTTCGTTTTGGTAAATTCACTACACAAACAAAATACAACACTCACTTCACCACGTTCTTTTTCCACAACTGCAAGGCAGAAATTATTCATCTTCGTCACAGTGCATATGGTCGACACGTGTATGTAACACGTACATATGTAGACTGTGCTGGAGTGTCGTTGTCTACCTTTCGGTTGGACTCTGGTGTTTTCAGGCACTGAAACCATTCAGGAAGCTTGACTTTTAGAGAAACTTAGAATTCACCCTTCCCTACATAATGCTTCGAAAACCAAGCTGCTGCGCGAATTTACCAAAGAAATTAATGTCAAGTTACATAGAAAAATGGACGATTTATATAAAAAAGTGTTAGTTGCAACGAAGTATTTGTTTATTATTTTAATACATAATTATTGCAGACACAATCAATACGAAACTAATTCTTCCCGTCGGTTCGTTGTGAATAAATAAATTCCGTATAAAAACCGTTAAAAAGTATTGTGCTTATTTAATTTCAGTATTTAGCAAAACGGGAGGGGGCGGACGTCTTCTTGATGCCCCCTCTAAACACTTCCTTGCTTGCAAGGGCTTTGATTCGCTCACAGCATGCAGACAAGCACCTCGTTTCTCCACGTTGCATCAGGGACGAGATAAAAACGAGAGAAAAATAATGCCACGGAGGAAGATGTTCTGAGATGAGATAATTTCTGGAACATGAGGAAGGCATTAGCGAAATGGTTATCTCCTCCACCTTCCCTGCAACGGAGCGAAAGATGGTAATTTCCCCCGCCGTATCTTCAGGAAACCAACGTTATAAAGTGTTCATCTTATCTGAAGATGGCGGAGTAACAATAGAGCCATAGGAAGTTGGGCTTCTCTTTCTCTACGCGATTTAAAATGGAACGGCCACGGACTGTGCAGCATGTTCTAAAGCGTATACACAAATTTACTTACAACCTCTAGAAATATACTCTTCAAAAGTAACTGAAGTACAGTTACTTTGTACAGATAGTAACTTAGTTACAAACAGTTACTCCGTTTCAAATATAGCTGAGTGACAATTACAATAACTTTGCTCAGAATGTAGCTCACTTAAAGTTACTTGTTTGGAAATATGTACTGTATTGTTACCGTTACTTTTTACTTTTACAGTTACTTTATTCCAGATAATTCCACATACTCGTTAGGCTACATGTATGAGCTGAGAGCGGGCTGTTCTTTTCTTTACTGATGTTCATCAAACATTAACACTAATTTTCATTAAATTGTAATAATCCTCGTATATATTTTTTTTCAGTAGTCAGTCCTCATTTTGCTATATTTTCCTCTTTTTTTAAGAATACGTGGCTAAAGGGGACGTTATGACCCCCACCAACCCCAACCCCCCTGAGCACGTCACTGTCTTCATTTTAAAACATGAACACTTAATGATGGAAAATTAAAAGTAAATTTACTGGTAACAAATGTACATATAAGGATTATTAAAATTTTATTTATATATTTCTACGCGTAATACTTTCTGTAAACTATAATCTTGTTTTTAATTGTTGCATCTAAGTAACGAAAAAACTGAGTTATGATTACAGTTACTCATTTCAAAAGTAACACGTTAACTGTTAATCGACAATGTAACTGTTACTCCCAAACACTGCCTACCTCAGTAGCGTACGCAGGATTTCATCAAGGGGGGTGTTACTTCGAAAACTTTCTACAAATTCACATTACCATTGTGTTATTATTATACTTTAATTAATTAATTAATAATAAATTAATTAATAATTCTTATAATTAATTAATTAGTTTAATTACTACTAATAATTACTACTAATGCAGCTGCTATTTATGAAAGAAATAGAACAAAATTACATTTCTTTTGTTTCAAAATAATTGTCTAGTCAACGGTTATTTGTATATGATAAGTGAGACATTTTAAGTGTGAAGAAAATCCATAAAAACAAGCAAATATATTAAATTTATTGAAATAATCGAAATATGAAACTCATTCAAGGAGCCGCGCTGGTCTAGTCTGACAACTTCGTGGGATATCCGGGTTGGATTCTCGGTATTGGTTGGAATTTATCCAGCCTTGTCTCCGCACCCAGCCTCATAGTAATGGGTACCTGAGAGCAACCTTGGGGGATGAAGGCTGCAGGAGCATGGTGTTGATCGCATCACCTGCAAAATAGTTCGAGATCGAGAATCTTTGGGGCCCACAACACCACTATGTGTGCCTTCATGACACGGTGCTATATGCACGGGGGAATTTACATTACCTTTACCTATGGAACTCACCCAGGATGATGATGAAGCGCGAGAATACATGTTGCTAAATTCCACTGAGTCTATGTTTTCGTTGAAAAGTAAGTTTATAGACATTCCAACACATTTATCACTTCTAGGTGATTCACAAAGGACTTCTTCAACATTATTTAATGATGTGGATGTAGACTCAGCATCACTTGAGAGTTCACAAGGGCATGTGAAATCAGTACCGGGAAGAACGTTTGCAACAAGGACGAAGCAAGGAATTTTCACAATTCTCGCGAGAGTCAATGCGCGACTTTTTGCAAAAAAAATTGCAAAATTGAACTTTGCGGCCGCTTAGATTGTGTTTGGAATGTTGTGTTTTTCTTCATGCTGCATGGGAATAATAATTCAAATTATTATTATTATTGTTATTATTATTACTGTCGCAGATCTTTGACTGTGATAAATTAGCCATTTTTATTTTTTTTCTACAGCATTTTCCATAATATTTCAAAAGCTCAAGGGGCGGTTTAAACCCGGTAACCCTCCCTTGCGTACGCCACTGGCCTACCTCATATGTACGTCTAATGAATACAACCGTGTGTGTGATTGTCGATTCCTTCGTTCGTCCTTGATCCGAGTCGTAGGGGCTGGGGGCTCACTCCATGACAAAAGAGATACCGAACAAGTAACAAAGGCAGAAGAAATCTGGAAATGAGTAAACGAGGCGGCACCCGGTAAAGGTATTGACGCGCTATTAAATTAATATTATTGTCAGTTTCAAATTAAATAGATCTAAAAATTTTCATCCTCTCTTTGCTCGCAATTTAATATTTTCTATGAGTGTCACTTCAAGTTTTAAACTTATTGTTTAAAAGCGATTATTTCATATGATTTATTGGTGATGATCTGATTACGAGACATGAGAAATATTCTCAGTATTGATTAATAATGTTAATTATGAAATAATACGGCGTCCTAGTTTTATATTACATTTAAAGCACCTTCTTCTTTTTTGTTGTTGTTGTTCCCTTGTTGTTCTGTTAGGAATACTTATTAATATCCTTGGGAATTAGTAACAAACTCGTGAATATAGCTATAGAAAGTGCGAACAGAATCGTTAGTAAATTAATTGCGCTGTAAGTTATTTTGCTATAAATATTGTGCCGCTAAGACTATGAAGGAGGCATGAAGGAATTATGAAAACGGTATTTTCCAAAACAAAATGCAAAATCCCTAGAAAGGTTGGTTACGAGATACGGTACATGAAAGACACAATCCTCATTAGAAAATAGGAAATGGGTTCGTTTTTTCACATGCCACAAAATTTAGTAATAGGTGCAAGATGAAGAAAATAAAGAGAGATGGCGACAGATTTATCAAAACTTTCAAACAGAAGTAACTCTACGTAGATCGTGAAATGCAGAAGATTATTAAGAAGCAATATAAAACGGTAAGATTAAAATTCGAAAAACAGCAATGAAAGCTATAAAGGAATAATCTCTATATATATAAAAATGGATGCAGCTATGTATGTATGTTTGTACTGGCATAACTCTCAAACGCCTGGAGCGATTTCAACCAAACTTGGTACATATATGCAATCTGGAAAGTAATACTGTGGTGGTAAGACACCCTTGACACCCCTAGGGGTGGAGGTGGGAAGGGGTGACATGAAAACGACCGATATTAGTGTGGAATCCATAGTTTTCGGAGTCGCTAAGATAAATAGTGACACTCCCAGTGCCGTTCAACTCCAAGTTCATTTTACACTATAGTTAGAATTCATTATTTTCCTGTCTAATAGAAGATTGGGATAAATAAATATCCGTGCAAGGCCGTGTAATCAGCTAGTAAGGATATAAACACTAGTTAAGCTACATGGAGGACTAAGATTTATGCTAAATCCAAAGGAAAATCATCAGAAAGAGAGCTAATTATCACTACCATTATGATATTACAATACATACAAGTATGCAAGTTCAAGGCTGCAATACAAGGTAGTATATTTAAAATTATTAAAAACCCTTCCGATTAAGCAGTGGTTATTCCTGTTGGATTATGTAATATTTGGTTTGTATAAGGTTAAATATTACCTTCTTGAATTGTAGGTACCGGCCGATTTAAATACAGTATTCGAGGTGGAGGGCACCATCCCCTTGGCAAGGAAACTTTATTTCGAGTAGCCTCTTCCCAACTTATTCCCAAGGTGCGAACAAACGCCCCCCAATTTCTAATTTCTACTTCGAGCACGAAAACCATTAAGAATTCAACTGTCGAAATATGAATTTTAGGATTGTTCTGTCACTTCTAAAAATTTATATCAAGAAGCTATTTAATTTATTCGCGAAAAATTACAGGTTTATAACTAGTTTACAAGGAAAATTTCCGTCCTATAGCTACGTATGTATACCGGTATTTACATATCTAAGACTTTTCTTTGGAACGTATGAATCCTTTCCTTCTTGATAATGCATATTTATGGTAGTGAGCCATTAAACATACTTATTAGTTATATATTAGCAAGAGTGGAGAGAAGGGATCAAAAGAGAAGATAGGGAGTAGGTTTCGAACCCGTGATCTCCTGAAAACTATTTTTTATCCAAGCGAATTCACGCATAGTTGCTTCGAACTGACACAGCCTCGTAGATATATTTTGGCGCCCTAAGCAGGATTGTGGTTTAGCGCCCCCGCACTACCAAGCATCGGCATTTTATGTGCGTCCTTAACATTTTCTTCGTATGGTTTGTGATATTTATATCATACAAATTTTGAAATGAGGAAGCAAAGGAACACCCATTAAAAATAATATTAGTTATATTTAAAGATTCGTAGTTTATATTTCTGATTTTTTAAAAAAATAACATACTTAACAATATTTCAGTTATGTCTTAGTGTTTGAAGAGATTTAAAACTTACTGTTAGTTCTACTTTGGGGAAGTTACAGCAGAGCGTTACCAGAATACATACCTACAAGTAAAAGAAGAAGAAATAAGGTTAAGAGTAATAAGTTGAGAATGTCAGTAAGCACTATATATATAACAGTTGGGCTGAAAAGTTCGTAGGCTAACATAGTGAAAAATATTTTTTTGACAAAATTCGATTTTATTATTCAATATAGTTGCCTTTGAGGGCGATACAACGATTATAGCGGTCATACAATTTTTCGATGCCATTTTTATAGTACGATTTCTCTTTAGCCTCAAAATAGGCCTCAGTTTCGGCGATTACCTCTTCATCAGTGCTAAATTTCTTTCCAGCGAGCATTCTTTTAAGGTCTGCAAACAGGAAAAAGTCACTGGGGGCCAGATCTGGAGAATATGGTGGATGGGGAAGCAATTCGTAGTCTAATTCAAATAATTTTGCCATCGTTTTCATTGATTTGTGACACGGTGCATTGTCTTGATGAAACAGCACTTTTGTCTTCTTCAAATGGGGCCGTTTTTTCGTGATTTCATCCTTTAAACGCTCCAACAACGCTATGTAATAATCGCTGTTGATGGTCTGGCCCTTTTTGAGGTAATCGATGAATATAATACCATGCGCATCCCAGAATACTGATGCCATAACCTTGCCAGCCGACTGTTGCGTCTTTCCACGCTTTGGATTCGGTTCATCATGTGCAGTCCACTCGGCTGACTGTCAATTGGACTCTGGAGAGTAGTTATGGAGCCATGTTTCATCCATTGTAATATATCGACGGAAAAATTCGTGTTTATTACGGTTGAATATTACGGTAGAAAAAAAAGCAGCAGCTTTGAATGGCGCCACAAGTCGACACCGGTAATCGAATCCGGGACTTGTTGGTTAGAAGACAATAACGTTAACTGATGGACACAAAGCGGGAGACCCTTCTACGTCAAATATTGACCATGTTTGTGATAATTTTGCCTGAGGAAATTAATTCTCACACGTTTATCCCCTTCAGTAATTATTGTAAATATAAATTACTTAGAACTACTTCTCTTTCACAAAAAATACAAAGGATCTTATAGTCAAGGTTTTGGGTTTGTTTCCCGGTGGAGGTACATCGTGCAGTGATTCGGATTCCACTTTGAAGTTCCAGTATCGATTAGTTTATCTGGCCACAAACAAACCCTTGGAATTGTCTCGATGTGAATATTATAAATCTAGTAGTATGTCGAAAAATCTGCATATTATATTTCTAGTGTTACGTTTTATCACATGCTTACAGCATATTCCGTGTCCCTCCCAGAAATAAATTCTAGAACCGCCTATGAGCCTGGTCATAGCAGTTGAGAGATACAGAAAATACACAATCACACAAAAATAACAAGAAAGAAAAATCGTTCAGAGATAAGGCAAATGCACAACCCTCAGGAAGAAATAGAAAAATGGTCGGTTGGCAGACATCTCCTTACGTATTTCTATCAAACCGGTCTCAGCAAAGAGAGAAATGTTTATTAACTTGTTACTAAATACACTATTGCCAGTTGCCGGCATGTTACACGCTCCGTGCAACTTGGCTAATTAACCCTGTCAATCCTTCGAGTAAGGATGGATCCTGATACCGGAGTCTCGGGGTGACGTAAGATGCATTTCGCCATGGCAACCGCCCCTCCGAAATAATACATCAGATTCTGGAGAAGTAGTGTTTAAGAAAATGCTGGTCTCGTCCGTTGGCAGATGGTATGCATCATGGCCCGAACGCCTCGCCCAACGTGACTCTGGCTTCTGCAACAATGCAGCGCCATAAAGTACTGCTCGTAGGAGGCACGGCATAATTGTTGCCCCCTTGCGAGGAACAGGGCCAAGCGCTTCTCTCGTCAAAAAGACTAGCCAAAGGGTAGAGCCGCTTTGGTTCAGGGTTGCCGCTACCTGATATAAAATGCTAGAATTAGTTACATTTTACTTTCTCGTTACTAACTAACTACTAACTCTCTAGCCTTCTTAAACTCGAAGGTTTATGGCTGCAGCAACACAAGCCTTCCATCTGTCCCTATCCTGGGCAAAACCAATCAAATCTTCTCCATTTTTACCGATTTTATTTAGGTTCATCTCTACCTTATCCTTCCATCTTCGTCTCGACCTTCCTACAGGTCTCTTACCATCAGGTTTCCCAACAAGAATACTGCAAACTCTTTTTTCTCTCCCAATCGTGCCACGTGGCCTGCCACCTAAGTCTTCTTGATTTAATCTCAATTGTGTTCCTAAATTTGATCTGATTCATTGATTGATTTTCTTTATTATTCGTCGATTTTCTGCCACTTTTTGGCTAATCGCGAAGATGAGAATGGATTGTGGTAAGATGATGTCATGAAAGGACAATTACAAACACGTGTAGACAGGACACAACTCAGGCCCCACATAACATTATTCTGACTGTCCAGACGCCAGAGCCTCACTAGTCTGCAATATGCAGTCCAGGGTGTACTACGTAGAAGCGAGGTTGACATTTGGGTGTTTTCAGAAAGGACCACCCCTTACATCCCTAAATTTGATCTGAGAATTATGCTAAAACCCTCCGTATGCGCGCAGAGGAACGCCATTGAACAATCAATCGAGAGGAAATGGCTTTAGCTCTTCGTATAAGTTTTGCGAGATTTAAGTCCACTTTATGTACAGATAAGCTAATCGGGACTGGACCTACAGTATCGGGACTCCTTGATTACAAGGTGACCACGTTACCACTACGACATCGGGATGACGTTCAACTTCTCGTATTCATTGTTTACATACAAGAATTTCTTTTTAAAAACATTGAAGCCAGACTGTTGGCAAATCCGAGTAGGGAGCGTTGAAATTGAACAAGTCATAGATCTGGCAGAAAGTTCTATCCTTTTGTGGTAAGGTCGCTGTAAATAATTTGAGGACGGAGTGCTGTAAAAAATGAAAAGTACGAGCAGTGACATGTCCAGGGTGGATAGTTGAGGACATATCTCTGCCCTTATGCCCAGCAATCCTAAAAAAATGAACGTCAAATACAGAAAGAGACATCAGGATTGATTTCCCCTTAGGAAATACGCCAAGGAATACGAGTAACATCCTTCCTTATATTTTATTTCAGTCATGGCAAGAAACATATTTTTATTAAAAAGTCATAGTTATTGCCTCTTGACGCTTTGAGAATATTTGTTATAGGTATTTGTGTAAACACAGACTTCTATTATGAACCGTTGTGTCCAGGCAATTTATCTTCTGTCTCTTATCAAATTTTCAAGAACGAGAATAACCCAGAGTTTTGGATAAGTCTGACGAACCGTAGTCTTTTTTTCCCTTGGATTAGTGATTTTTAATTTTAGTCCCGTGGCAACACTGCGAATAAAACTCCATCCTTCCTTCAGATCCTGCGTGTTCGCAGCAAGACTCCCCAACACCAGACCCATCTCGGGCAGGTTTACTCGGCACGATAGCCAGAAAATGCTTTACTGGCTTTTAAAAGGTGGCGTCCGAATCGGGACAGCGGGGGCACGTCAGGTGGGGCCCCCGCGCGTGGAAATAATTTACGCCCCGCGGAGGCTACGCTTCGCCCCCCTGCTGTGATTTCTGGAAACGGACGGGCACCGAGATGAAGGCAAAAGCAAAGGCGAGAAGTGGAGGCATTGAAAAATAATAACAATGTTCTCGGCGTGTCTCCAGTGATGCTAATCCGTTTTCGTAGAATTTCCCTCCCACGGGACAATAATTTCCCCCTTTCTAAGAAACATTCCCTCTCTTTCCTACCTGCACATTATTATTTATTATTAAATATTATTTATTGAAATGGTTTGATGATAAAATACTTATGTACTTAAAGTACTTACAGGTTTGCAACGACAAACTTTAACCATAATTCACTTCTAAAATCGCATAATTGTCAATGGAATGTTACAAATGAATCTACTGGAGCTTATGTTACTGTTTACTGTCAACAGTGTAGCGAGGATTTTTTTTTTGGGGGGGGGGATGGGTGGAGACTAACTTTCGATAAAGAAATAAATTGTTTGCAGTAATTAATAATGAATAACAACTTGAAATACAGTATACTTGCCACTATGCATATTATTTTTCAGTACTGTAGTCATAAAATATTATCTACTATTAAAGATGCCATAAATACAGTTAGATATGCTTCCTATTGAAATTTTATGTCGTTCCAAATTGTCTCTCACAACAGTATTTACAAACACATTTAAACATTTCCTCTGGTGTGATCTGTAAGTCGCTGCTCTTAATTCTTATCGTTACCTTTTTGAGGGGTTCATGGGCGACGGGCGTCTGTAGGACATTTTCCAGGAGGGTGAGGGGGCAAGCAAGATATCTCCCCAAAAAATATTGTTTCAGTTTGAAATTTGTCTCATTCCTGCAAATATCTGAAAAAGTTTTACTTCTAATTGTCACTCCTTTGTAATAATCAATTCAGATTACTGTAACTGAAATGAAATTATGGCATCTGTATGAAATATACGACAATTGTAAGCTTACATTCATTTTTTCAGGGGTTACGTCCCCCCTGTCTCTCCTCCGGACGCCAACGGCGTTCTTCACCGCAATTGTAATCGACGAAGGATGAAGAACTATCTGTCTAAGTTCTGATGGGAAAAGTTGCAGCAGACCATAGACATTGGGGCAAAAATAGTTTGCTCCACTGGGCAAGTTCTTGCATCACATTTGTTTGTAGGTTGTTTTTTAAGTGAAGTTTCAGTTAGACTAATAAGAGTGATTTTCAAGTTCAGCATTGTGTAAGAAAATATTTTGTAAATATCCTCAATGGAACGAGCAATATTAATCTTGCAAAATTTCCTGGTGGGGAAGGAGGATTACACGTATCTAAAGAAAATAAACTGTTGACGGTTGTCGTAGTGTATAAGAACACTTTGTGTGTGGTGAGAGCGAGATCAAATTTCACATTCTCCTCCAGTGCAAGAAAACAGGATATGCAACAAGAAATGACATCACGGTTTTAAGTTACACTAAAATTGATAGGAACTTATTTAAGATTTTTGTACGAATTAGTGGTTAGTACTTAACCACATAATACCCTCATCTTTGGATAATATTATTGACTGCTAGTGGTACCAACCAAGAATATTTACCGATACAATGTCATTTGTTTGCACTTTCCCCCACAGAATCGCTATTCCCAAACTATCAGATACTAATATGGCTCATATTAACCAGAAACTAACATGGCACCAGTTACAAGACTTTGAATTATGACTATACAGTAAATTCTTACCTCTTTTTCTTCCTTAAGATTAACATTCTGTACACTAATTAATTTCTAGAATTTCATGTATGGAATGAACTTCAAATCAACGCATTAATAAATATACCAAAGGATGAGGCTTAGTAATACAGAAAACTCGATGTAAATATCTCTTATTTTTACGTTAAGTGATCAAACAATAGGATTTCTCAGAAGCTACGTGTATTTGTTTACATTGACTTCGTGCTTACAGAGGACAGAGAATAAGTAATCAAACCAGCGGTAATAGTCAAAGGATAAAGAAGCTAAGAAAGGAAAGGGTGGAAGTGGGAACCTCGTAATAAACGAAGAGAGGAAAAGAGAGGGAGCACAAATGGAAAAATGCCTCATGAAGTTGTTTTCTAGATGACGCCAATGAAGGGTATATTGGAAGCCAATCGCCAATCCTTCAGATCTATTAAGACAAAAGTAATACCGGAGAAGAAACTGATAAAAGTACCTCCTAAGAACATTCGAAACTTAATTTACCCCACATTTTAACTTTTGATATAATTTCCCTTTTTCCCCTTAACTTGCTTGAAAATTTCCCTACTCAGAAAAATTTCCCTTCGATTTCCATCAATGCGTCGAAATGCTCACGACGATCGCTCTGCCCTCTGGCGGGAGGGATCGGAAGGTAATTTAAGAACCAAACGTGCAGAGTAATCGGGATTTTTATGTCCGTGGCGATTTGGTAATTATCAAAAAACCCGCCGGGACGGTATCTCATCGTTTAGTGAACGATTAATCAGCAGTTCTTTATATCGTAGAGGACCTTGTTGCATATCAAGCGTGTTTAAGTCTCCCGCGTGCGGCGTTTTTGAAATACGAAGACATCCGGCTCGTATATATAACACCTATCATGTGCTTCGAAACTTGTACGGGATCTCCACGACAAGGTTCGGGTACAAGGTAAGATTGACACGACATGCAATCCGTGGGTTCTTGTTTTCCACAGGGAGTACACAAATTTTGAATAATTATGCAGAGACAGTGATGATTAAGATGCATCTAAATTTAATAAATTTAAATGTAGAAATCTTAAAATTGACACAGATGCCTAGGTCCTTACGATAATAAAGATGTATTATCTTTCAATAGCTCAGGTTTCCCCGTTGGCGTATTCGTAACGTCGTCGCCTTGTAATTAAGGGGTCCTGGGTTCGATACCGTTGGAGGCACGTAGTGGTTCGGATTTAAACTGTAGTTCCACTCTCGGTTGTCCTATCTGTGCATATAGTGGGCTGAAAATTCAAACCTCTTCCAATGACTACTTTCAATTCGATGTATTTTGTTGTTTGTGTGCCATATCACCTTTGAATGATGTGTCTCTACAAAACAATGTTCTGTGCTATGCTGTCTGGCTAACGCAGGGTATATTGATTCACTAAGTTTAACTGGTCAGCATACTTTCGTTGGCGTTGTGGGGAGGCGTATTATCTTGCTTGGAATAAAATTCTTCCTGATCGCTGAAGCATGGTACGTTTGATTTGTGCAACGTGCTTCAGAATGATCCTTTTTCTGTCACAAGAGCAGCCTGTCGATTTTTTTCTTTTTAGTTTTGGTAATAAGTTACCATCAGCTTGTTTTCTCATATGGTGGTCGTGAACATCCTTGATTTTCAACAAGAATCTTAAAAATTCCCTTCTGATTCAAACTTACATCTAAATCGAGCTGGTACAGCGTTCCCTTGCTGCGAGATGTGTCTATCTCATTGGTTTATAAATACCTTTAAAACAACACGAAGGGGAAGATATTATATATATTATATTATATTATATTATATATATTTGAACTTCTATGTGTACGCACTACATGTTGATTCACATTGGTTATTCTTTTGACACATGTTTGAAAATATGAAACAAAAACAAACAAACATATACAGGGTGGCTCAATAAGTCACTTAACACCCCCAGTACAAGGCCACTGCGGCATGGAATTTAAAATTGGCGATGACCAATCGTTATCAGGCCAAGGGGGAACCACATTGACGCCACCCACACGGTCGGCGGCCATCTTGATGTCCGCCATCTTGAATTCAACTTCAGAATTTTAAATGGGAAGGGGGTCGTGCGACATATCAAAATGGGCTAGAATTTCACGAGAAATGCAATGGTGAAAGTTTTTCGACGTATATTTAACCAGTAAAAAGTTATGACTGAATTCTTGTACCAATTTGCTCCTTTTCGAGGTGTTAGAAAAATGCCTTAAAATTTGTTTAGCGCTTCGGTAATGCATCGAGATCAAAGTGACGTCTATGGAGAGACGTTCGCATGCCATTGCACATTATTTTAATCGGATACATCCATGAAGAGCTGTGCATTATGAATGGTTGTCGCGAACAATTTACAGTGTGACGCTTCCGTTGAATTAAAAGTCCTTCACAGTGACAAGGCTAATGTTTATGTTCATAAGGAAGTTCATAAACAGAATATTCGATGATTTTTATCTGATAACCCATTTTCGACAGATCAAAGCTGAATGGTTAGTGTTGGTAAGTTAATGGTGTGGCGTGCTGCGTGGAACACGATTGGTTAGTCAATTTTCCATCAACGTAACCTTAAATGCTTAGGGCTACTTGGATTTGTTAAATAAACAGTTTTTTTCATCCTTGCTTATGGAAGAAGGTACTTTTTACAGAGTTTTTTCAATAGGGAAGAACACAAGAACACTTATGGGAACGTTATGAACCAGTTTCTGTCCAAAGTTAGTTATCAGATGACAAGGGTCACATATTCTGTTTATGAACTTCCTTATGAACATAAACATTAGCCTTGTCATTGTGAAGGACTTTTAATTCAATGGAAGCGTCACACTGTAAATTGTTCGCGACAACCATTCATAATGCACAGCTCTTCATGGATGTATCCGATTAAAATAATGTGCAATGGCATGCGAACGTCTCTCCATAGACGTCACTTTGATCTCGATGCATTACCGAAGCGCTAAACAAATTTTAAGGCATTTTTCTAACACCTCGAAAAGAAGCAAATTGGTACAAGAATTCAGTCATAACTTTTTACTGGTTAAAGATACATCGAAAACACCTTCACCATTGCATTTCTCGTGAAATTCTAGCCCATTTTGATATGTCGCACGACCCCCTTCCCATTTAAAATTCTGAAGTTGAATTCAAGATGGCGGACATCAAGATGGCCGCCGACCGTGTGGGTGGCGTCAATGTGGTTCCCCCTTGGCCTGATAACGATTGGTCATCACCATTTCCATGTTGCGCGCTGCAGTGGCCTTGTACTGGGGGTGTTAAGTGAGTTATTGAGCCACCCTGTATATATTGCGCAATGCTGGTTCCAGAGTCCACGTATTATAAGCTAAGGTTACTTTGTGCGGTTTCTTCCGATATGCTCTTTGTGCGGGGAGGGAGAGACGGACGAGCATCTGCTATCTGCCTGCCCCTCTACGCGTGATTTGCGAGACAAAAGGGGAAGATATTATGCATGTGAGTTTGCGAATGCAGGATGGGGTCACACTTGAATCTGTTTTGTCCATCACATACACTGATGTTTCATATCTTATTATTTTTCTTTCCAATAGCAACGGAGGAATTTGAAATCATTTAGGTAAATATTAAACGAATTTTCAACCTTTTACGGCATGTACATTGTCCAACATTGTATTATTTCAATAATATATAATTATATTGTTAGGATCCGTGCGAAAGTCGCAGTGGAACCCTAATGCCTGTCCACAGTACTACTCTCTGATAAATTTCCTCAAATCTTGAACTCATTTCAGAGATTATTATGGCATCTGAAGAGAACGAGAAAATGCATATGTTATTGGCAGTAAAGGTGCGTTGCTGCAGACAGACGTTTACAGCAAACATTACTCAGACAGAACACCAACCACTCACACGGTGCTTTCAAGTTGATTATGAATTTCGAGAAACCGGTGCAGTTAAGATCGAAACGCCCTTCCAGGAGAAACATTAGGGTTCAATGAGGATTAAAGATAACTTGAAGTTAAGTATAATAGGGTGTTTCTCTTTAAATTCTAGTCCTTTTTGATTTGATGTCACTTGAAGATGTCCGCTGTATTGGTAATTCTAACAAGTGTTCCCCCTTTCCTACGCTGTAAAAGTTGAGTAGAGATATAACGGTCTAAAACATGAAACTACCCTAATTAATTTCAACGTAACTTTAACTAAAGGTTAAGTTACGTTGAAATTAATCATACTAATATGCCTCTCTCGCGACGTTTGTGTTCGCTTCTCCTGCCTCCTTCCCCCACATTAGATACCGCCACTCAGTTTCTTCAGTTATTTCTTCGTTGGTCTATTTTTCCAAAGATCCGATCTCTTCCTTCTTCACAGAGCTTATAGCAAGACGACCAAGTTGACACAGGTGCCTGAAGTAAATATTTGACAAGGCTTACAAACTTGAAAACATACAGTTTAAACAGAGCATAGAGTGGAATAAATGGGGGACACTCTGCGTGACTCTATCCTGTAGCATTTATTTAACAATCAGCCTTGTTTCTTGAACCCCCCCCCCCCGTTTGACGCCAGTTCTCCCCTTGTCCCCAGGGGCGGGGGGGGGAGACGCCAAAGCGAACTTCATGCCGTTTAGATTAGACCCTTATCTGTCAATTTTTCACTGACCAACCCCCCTCAAAAATGACCATCAAATAACTATCGATCGATCCGGGGTGCAGGAAGTAGCATCGCCATGTTGGGATTGCAGGGTCCGAAAGTGGATAGGGGGGGACGGAAAAAAAAGATACCTGTCCAAGTGGCGAACTCCAGGCATCCATCACAAGCGTTCCCACGTGGCCTGTGGGAACTTCCCCTCTCCTGGAACACACTGGAGGATAAATTCCAGCCTCAAGGACAGGATCAGGCCCCAAATCCCCCCGGGGGATGAGGGTTGGGGTGAATTATGGGCGAGGGGGATTTTGGTTGCTTCGAGATGCACGCTTATACTTATGTATCGTGGTCCATGGTGAAGGTGTAGTAGCCGCTCGGGTATCACGGCGTCTTACCCTCAAAGGTGAGTCCAGAATTGCAAGGGGCGGGAAATCTTAAGTGATTATGTCACCAAAATATTTATGTTATGTTGTTCGTTTTATTTTTGTTTTGAAAATTATGAGTTTTTATTCACTTTATAATTTTCATAATTTTCGAGTTCCTGTTTTACATTTTCTATTCTTTTATTTGATATTGTATTTCACTTTCACCTCTTACATTATCTTCTTTTATTAATGTTATCCTGGATTTTTTAAAGTATCTTTTTCAACTTCCCATATTTCAAGATCTATTCCTTCTTTAATATTCTCCTTCCTTTTCTGTTATTTAATTTTATTTTTGTATGACATTATATTTTTTCCATTCCTGACACGCTTTTCTTCTTTTTTCGAATGATTTTCTTTCCTGTCCTCTTTCTTCATTTCTTTTTTCTATATTCCATTTTACTTTCAATTCACTTCAGCGATTTTCACTAAGTTCCTTTCTTTTTACGTTTTTCTATTCTTTACTTTTCTTTCTTTTATATTTTTGTATCCAGGGTTTCTTTCATCCGAATCCAATTTCTTTCATTTATTTCGTTTATTTCATGCAATTTTCTTTCCACATTTTCTAGAATCGAATTCTTAACGTCTTTACTATTTCGTCTTTTCCTAATGATCAAATTTCCGGCTTTGTTCTTTATGAATGCGAACATAAGTTTTTTTTGAAGTGTTTGTTTTGTGATTTCTTGTTGTAGTTAGTCATATTATTTTGAATCTTTTTCTTTGTCTCTATCTTTCCTTCTCTACCTCTTTCTTTCCTTCCCTGCCTCTCTTTTTCCTTCTCTGGCTCTCTATTTCCTTCTCTGCTTCTCTCTTTCCTTCCCTGCCCTTCCCTTTCCTTCTCTGCCTCTCTTTTTCCTTCACAGCCTCTCTCTTTCCTTCTGCCATTCCCTTTCTTTCTCTGCCTCTATTTCCTTCCATGCCTTACCCTTTCCTTCTCTGCCTCTCTTTTTCCTTCACTGCCTCTATCTTTCCTTCTGCCATTCCCTTTCCTTCTCTGCCATTCCCTTTCCTTCTCTGCCGCTCTCTTTCCTTCCCTGCCCTTCCTTTTCCTTCTCTGCCTCTCTTTCCTTCCCTGCTCTTCCCTTTCCTTCTCTGCCTCTCCCTGTTCTTCTCTGGCCTCCCCTTTCCTTATCTGCCTCTCTCATTCCTTCCCTGCCCTTCCCTTCCCTTCTCTGCCCTTCCCTTTCCTTATCTGCCTCTCTCTTTCCTTCCCTTTCCTTCTCTGCCTCTCTCTCTTTTCTTCTCTGCCCCTTTCCTTATCTGCCTCTCTCTTTCCTTCCCTGCCCTTCCCTTTCCTTCTCTGCCTCTCTCTTTCCTTCCCTGCCTTACCTTTTTCCTTCTCTGCCTCTCTCTTTTCTTCCCTGGCCTCCCCTTTCCTTATCTGCCTCTCTCTTTCCTTCCCTGCCTTTCCCTTTCCTTCTCTGCCTGCATTGGAAGTTCATATTTATTTATTTTCGGAAAATCTTGGCCAAACGGTGGTAACCTGGCCCTCGCAACCCTTGTCCTCTGATTCCAAAGAAACTTATGGTCGATGGAAATTTCGTATCTCATTTCTATTTACCCTGCTACAAGACTACTACTGGATGATTCCAGCAATCACATCGAAGAAATCAAGACGAACAGGAGACAGAGACCGATACTTGCATACTTGTTCTGTGACGTTCTCCCTTTCATTTTTTTCCTCTCCTACGCCCTCCCACCATAGCCATGTTTGTTTTTCCAACCGCCGCATATGTGAGGGAGATACGTGTCTCCTTTTTTCCCCCTAACATTTGACGCTGTCTGCGGCTTCAGAATCCTGTCAGCGTCTGTGACAAGCTCCCTCTTCTCAAAAAACGCTCTTCTTTCCTCCTGATTTATGACCGACATCGGAGATTGCAGTAATTATACCGAATAATAGATGGCCTTGTTGTCCGGATCGGACATTTCGGCAGGAGTAAGGAGAGGCCCGCGTGTGTTCGGTAAACGCGGACGGGCGGACGGACATGAATTGATGTCGTGATGAATTACCGGCGGCACCTGTGTATTGTTCGTAAGAGATTTTTTTTCTCAATGAGCCTTGAACCATTTTTTTTTTCCAGCGGCTTGAATCCGCCACTGGACTTCCAGATCTGGAACCAGCCGCGATTGTCAAACGTCAATTAGGAGGAGGATTAGACATATGAGACTCCCCGATGCGCTGTTGTCATCCGATCGCCTCCCCGAGTCGTCATTTGTCTTCAAGCTTTGATGTCTTGCCTATGACTGCCCTGTGGGAGCAGCGTTATCTTCGCGCTACGCCCTCCTTGCAGTTTCCAGTTGCGTTGAGGCGGTAATGTACCGCTGTGCGATGTATCGATAGCGCGTCGATACTCGATATGTTTAAAACGTCGGCAGGATATCCTTACCCGGCTGTAATCTTGAACCGGGGAACAGGGTGCATTTTACATAGGAGCTCTACACCAGCTGTCCTAACCTTTCGTTCATTGGATATCTTTTGGATATTTGTGCCGGAAGTTCTGGATATCCAAACGACATCCATTGGATATCTCCTGGATATCCATTTGTCCACATACGTGATATCCAAATGATATCCAGATATGGAAATGTTTTGGACATTTCCGGATCACTTTTGATATGTTTTGGACATCAAGTGGGACGTTATCTGGAAATGATATGCTTTGATTTAGACTTATTTTTTTGTACGTATTTTGGATATTGTATGGACACGATAAGTACAATTTTTGAACTACATTTGGATCTCATCTGAATGTTATTTCGATATGAAAAGATGCATGCAATAGTCAACCACCAATGTTTTCTTGCTCCCTCTTAAAATATGCACTAGTAAAGTTGGATTATTCAATAAACTAACTGATTTGTAACTACGCACTGGTAATGTGTATGCTGGAAAGTTCATATGAACTAACCGATCTCTGAGCAAAGCTTTTTTTTTCTCCTCTCTTTCCTTGTTTTCCCAGTCAGAAGGGTACATCTTCTCTTTGGTAGGTGAATTGTTTTCATAATATTTTTTTCTTATGCAAGGTGATGATGGTCTAAGTGACTTTCTGTATTAGGAGTGGTACATATTTACTTGTTCTGAGGGTATTTCATTCAGATCTTGTTTATTCAGTGTCAGTAGTGGGAAATTACTTCAGTGAGGTAGTAATCATTTGCTATGGATTATTTATACGGCATGTGTTCGATATATCAGTTCCGGAGGATGATGGATATTATACAGCTGATGCTCAGGAAGCTGTGGATCAATCAGGAAGGTATACGGTAAGGTTGTTCGCTTTATATCCGACCATTTTTGACGGGTACTCACCTTAAGAGATACCTCGCCGCCACCACCGATCATGTTCTATTGGACCCCCAGCATTGTGGACTATCGCCCGGCATCGCAGTTTCCATTGCAGCAAGCTCCGCCGCAGGACAGGCATGGGAATTCTGTCCCACTCCTCCCTGCAAGCTTTCCATAGACCATCCAGGGTGCGCGGGCGGCGATGTTGAAGACGTCGTTTACACAGTCCAAATGCGCAAAAATCCATTGGACTGGCATCTGGGCTTTTCACAGGCATGTCTTCAAACGGAATGACACGAATTCCTAATTCCTCTACCATTTCCTGATAAAAACGTAGCGATGTTCTGGCGGTATGACTCGAAGCCTTGTCCATATGGATCATCACCTGGTTCGCGTCCATTCCATACAATTGTGGGATGTCTCTCCGATAGATAGGTGTCAGAATTGAGTCTTGGAAGTATCTGGCATTCACCTTCACGTTTTTGTTCACCTTGCGTATCATCAACTTACCCTCATATCCGAATCCCGTCAACCATAAAGCCACGAGGGAAACTTTCCCTGCACGATCAAAGTTGCTGCGCCCCTTGCCGTCAATGTCACGGTATGTGATCGCCCGAATGTGACCACCAGCAGTGAGATGGACATATCTATTGTGACAACTTTCTTCCATTTGGAACACCGCCAGGTACTTTTCATACAGTTTCCTGCAGTTCGTCTTACGTTCGGCAATGTGACGCGGTAGAAGGTGACACACTACGGGTGACACTTTGCTTGCAACCCTTCTCCTGGCGGTTTTCGTGAGTGAATGTTTCGCAAGAAGAGCCTGTTGTGTGTACCGAGCCACAATAGCTTTCGCAATAGTCACCCCGAGTGTTAACCCATTCTCCCGACACTGTTTCACAATGCGTATGTATGAAAACTTAGCTTGGAAAAGAGCCATTACGTAACCCTCCCAATACCGGTTGATTTTCGGCGCCATTTGATAACATTCACTACCAACACTCACGCACCTACAAGGTCAGACACAACACTGCTCTCGCCAGCAGACCTATAGTTCCAGCATGATACGCCAGGTGGCAGCACCGAATCGAAAATGGTCGGATATAAAGCGAACAACCTCTGTACATGGTTAAGAGATGCTGTAATGGTATGAAGTGGTATGTAGGATGGCAGTCGTGAAGAGCATTTTCGTACATTGTACTGAGAACTTGTGGATGGTGCGAGTTAATTCGACCAGTTATATATTTGTGCCGGACGGCTTCGATGTGGGTTGTGATTTCGGGAAGGTTATTCGTTCGTACAGTAATCGTGTAGGACTTGGTAGGACAACTCTGTAGGCCAAACGAAGAGCATGTCTTTCCAGAACTTGTAGTTTGTGATAGAATGAGTATGGGGCTAATATCCATGCAGTGTGGCCGTAAGTAATTGCTGGTCGAAGGAAAGCCTTGTAGGTATGTAGAACGATCTGGGAGTTGAGTCCCCAGGAAGTTCAAATAAGCCGTTTGAGCAACCTCAGACGATTTGTAGCTTTCTGGGCGATGTTGAGCAAGTGAGGTTTCCAGGTTAGCTTGGAGTCAAATATGACTCCTAGGTATTTTGCAGTGGTGGTAGGCAAAATAGGATTTCCCCGTATTTTAATGTTTAATAATGTTGGGTTCCTTTGGATTTTCGAGCGACAGCCTGTCTGTAGAAACACCAATGCTTGTGTTTTGAGAGCATTATTTGTGAGACGCCGTGTGTCACATCATCTTTGGAAGGAGTTTATAGCTGGTTGGAGAGCTTTGTTGATAGCTTGGATGGTTGAACAACATGCGAGAAATGCGGTGTCGTCGGCGAATTGGTGGTTTTTTGGCATATCAGCAACGTATAATATGTAGAGTAGTGGTGAAAATGCAGCATCCTGTGGAACACCAGAGTAAGGGAAAATGGGATATGACATCGCTCCATTTACAGCGACATAAGCGATCCTATTTGTTAGGAAGCTGTGGACTAATCTGATATAGCAAAGCGGTAGGTGGAATTTATGGAGCTTGTAGATGAGTCCAGTATGCCATACTTTGTCAAATGCTTTCTACAAATCGAATAGCACTAGACATGATAGTTTGGAAGTGTTGAAATGGTTTGTGATGCGATTCGTAAGTTTTAACAAATAATCTAGGACACTGTGTTGAGGTCTAAAGCCTGCTTGGTGCAACGGAAGTAGATTATGAGCTTCTAAGTGTATGCGTCGAACAATGATGAGTTCGAATATTTTGCTAAAGGTTGATGTGAGCTGAATAGTTCGATAGTTTGTGGGGTTGGTACTATCTTTGTTTGGCTTTGGAAACATTAGAACCTTCGAAATCTTCCAGTCTGTCGGGTAGTGTCCTGTGCGGATTATAAAATTGTAGATAATGGCCAGAAAGGACAGCAACGCAAGTGGGGCCTGTTTAATCAATACGTATGTAATATTGTCCAAGCCGGGAGCAGTGTTTCTCTTCCTACGCACAGTATTGAGAATATCGTCTGTTGTAATAGGAATAGTTAGAGCATTATTAGGATCAATAGCGTGCGTATTACTGGGTTTCAGTTGCCTGTTATTGGGATTGGTGACTGTCAATATTGGCCTGGAGGGGGAGATTTGGAGCTAGTTGTGGTGTTGGAGTGAAAGTGTCTTGCTAGGCATTTGCGAAGGCATGAGCTTTTTCCGTGTCTGTGTTTAGAGCTGAGTCCTTAATTGTTATCGGATAAGGAGTACTACTGGATTGTCCAGTGAGCACCTTGAAACGTTTCCTTCATCAGTCAATTGGTTGCACGCTTCAATCCATCGACGTTGTTTATAATATTTTATATAGTTTTGAACTATACGCAGCCATCGACGGTGGAAGTTAAGGGATTCAGGATTTCTGGTCTGGAGGTAGTCCCTGTATGCTCGTCGTGATGCTGTGATTAGATGAAGATATTGCGGAGGTAGTTTTGGTTTGTAACTATTAATAGTGGTCGTAGGTATGTTAGTGGTTGCCGCACTGGTAATCTGTACCGTAAGATGTTCCACCGCCGTATCGAGTTCCTGTTAATTTGTTGGTGGTGGATGTGGGTCAGAAAATGCATGCTTTAGCTTTGCACTATAAGCCTCCCAGTTTGCTTTGTTGTAACACCAGATTTTTCGAGGTTGTATTTTACTGCTCATATTGCGGTTACCAACATTTAAGGTGATTTTCACTGGACCATGGTCACTGCCAATGGAATCCAGCACAGACATGTTCAAATAGGCACTAAGAGATGTTGATGTTATAACAACGTCAGGGGTAGTGTTACTTATGGGACGTGTGGCTCTGGGCAGTACATGGAATTCCGGTGTAGTGTTTTGGTCCATAAATTGTAAAAGTTTGTTTTGTCTTGCATGCTGCGACTATGATAATTGATGTCCGCTGCTATGATATAATGTTTGCTGAGGTTTTGGATATGTTGAAAGAATTGGTATGGAATAGTCTCCCCTGGTCTTACATAGATGGTAGCAAATGTAACGACCCGGGATGGAAAGTAGATGGTACTAGCAGTATGTTCTGGCAAGTGGAAGTTTGGTTGGAAGGTAGCTGTTCGATATGGTAATTTTCTATCTATTCCAATTGCTGCGCCGCCATTTACTCGTAAGCCCGGCGGACCATCGTGGCGTAAAATGTTGTATGGTGGCATATGACAGATCATTTTTGGAGCAAGATAGATTTCGTTTAGAGCAAAGCAGAACAGATTCTTCCACGAGCAGGTGTTGCAATATAACTTTTCGTTTAGGAAATGATCGGATATTTAAAAATAGAAAATTATACATATTCCGTACTGCCATATTCAAAACCTTAAACCGCAGTTTGCAAGTGAGATATGAGAAATGCACATGAGGACCATATTATGTTGAATGGAGTTGCAAGTTGAAAATGGTTTTAGCAGATGCTGTTACTTGGGTTAATATGTGAGTTCTTAAAAATGGGTGCACATTTTGGAGAGTCAGTGTGAAGAAACGTATTAGATCTTCCACTGTTACCGGATGTCGTAGTGAGTTGTCAGGTTCTGTAGCCGTGTCATTGGTGCGCAGGGGAATTGTTAGGTCAGGGTGTTCAGGTATTGCATCTGGCTTGGCTTTGCATTTGTAACTGTATGTAAGATGGTTATCCGTCCATGTGACACATTTTGGTGGAGCAGTTTGGTTTTGAAATTCTTTGGTTCAATGGGATTCTGAACAGTATCCGCATTTATCTCGGTTTGGACATGCAGCAGTAGTGTGCTTGTTATACTGTTGGCATTTTTCACACCACAATGGAAGATGTTGTTGAGAACGGGATGGTTCAACTTTGTATCTGCGTCTGTATATGTATGCTCCACTGTGTAGTAGTGAGTCGACAGCATTTTGCGAGTCTGTTAGGACCCGCACCATGTATGTGTGTCCGTTGTTATTGCGAATACGGATACATTTGCGGATTTGTACACCTTCGCATTCCAGTTCCTCAAAGATCTCTTAGTCTGTTAAGCCAGGTTCTACACCCCTGATGACAACTGATAGTAGTGCGGATTTATGTGGTGGTGGTGTTTGTTTTTGAGTGGAAGCATTCAGTGTTTGGAT
The DNA here is from genome assembly GCF_977018435.1 of Lepisma saccharinum. NCBI lineage: Eukaryota > Metazoa > Arthropoda > Insecta > Zygentoma > Lepismatidae > Lepisma > Lepisma saccharinum. The sequence goes on along the minus strand of NC_139231.1, from coordinate 80,089,643 downwards.
ATTTGCTTTGGGTCCATAAAGTTCAAAAGAGGATTTGTTTCTAATTAGTTTTGCAAAGTCAGGATCTGAAGATTTCAATATGATGCCATTACTGGTGAACAGTATTTGTGAAATTTGTGCCCTTGGCACTCATTTAGATGTTTGTTGGAACACGTGTTTTGCTGTATTGTATTTGGTGTCGTAGTTGGAAAGAAGGAAATTGTAAATCACTGGTTTCTGTGTGTTTATGTCGGTTTCTTTCTGTCTGTAGTCTGTTCGCTCTTTAAGTTTCTGCTTTTTGTTATTGGCAAGTGGTGACCTAGACCGATCGCGGGAATCCATGGAAGAGCTTATGGTTCACACATCTTTTGAAGGGTGTTAAAACACAATTTTTCATTATATTTATAATCAAACATACCATTATTTGTGTTACGAAAACTTTAGTTTCTTTTATACTTATTGCCAGTGCCATCTAGCTAGGGAAGTAACATCAACATCATAATGTATCCACATTTCACTTCATAACACTGTCTTTCGGTTTTATTTCATTTTGTCATTATTGTTTATGTTTAATGAGTATCTCTATTGCAAGGACGTATTTAGGGGGTCCAGGGGTCCGGACCCCCCGGAAAGATTTGTCAAGTACTAAAATTAAATAATGAAAAATATATTCTTTTAGCCTTTGTTGTATATTTTCCTCTGAACTTATTGGAAGACAAGGATTATATTGGGATCATACGGCTTTGAAGGACAGGAAGGACTTACGAAGTACTAAAATTAAGAAATGAAAATATTAGCATTTGTTGCATAATCGATGGTTATTAATTTCCTTTGAACTTTTTAGAAGGCAAGGATTATATTGGGATCATACTGCTTCGAATGACATTACAAAGAAGATTTATGTACACTACTACTCAATATGCATAAAATATTAATCAGAAACTTACTTTTCTCTAACTACATGTACCATCATTTTTATTATTCGATAAATATTCAATTATTCATCTATTTGACATTAATTTCATTGCCAGGGCACTTGTTTTTATGTAAATTATTCCGATCTTAACTACAGGTAAGCTAGTAATGAATATGCGCTGTTATATCTCTATTCTTATACAGTCTTTTTACCTATTCGTGTAGCCTAATAATAATATAATATTAATTTATGTATTGTAATTAGTAGTTTCATTTAATATAATTATTTTAATTTAAACATTATTATTATATTTATTATTATTATTAATATTATTCCTGAGACACTTGGTTCCGACCCCCCCCCAAAAAAAACATATTTCTAGATACGTTCTGATTTGGTTATGCTACGGAAATAGGACGGGTTCTATCCTTGAGAAATGCCATGAAATATGCCATAACATCTGAAAAGCCATAAGATTTTTCACTTTACACGGTAGCATGTTTGTTGGTCATGGCACAAATGTTTAAAAAAATGCTTTCGTTTAAAGCGGGAGTAACGCTAGCAGAATTGACTCGATTTTGAGTCTCGATTGTCTTTTAGCGTTGAGTAAGGCTAAATCGAAATTTTCTGATTCTAAGGGGAAAAAATAATGAATCACTAAATAACAGGCAAATAAGTTTATAAACGCTGCTTCAATAAAATTATTGTTTGAATTGCAGGATAAAGTATGAAAGAGTATACATAACGAAAATCATATGATCATTTTCTAATATCCAAAACACATCCTATTTATGTCCTTTGTTGGTTATCCAGTTCTGGATAAGTTCTAGCTATGTTTTGGATATCCAGAATTGGATGTGTTTTGGCTATCCCATTTTGGACAAGATCCAGATATGTTTTGGATATCCAGAATCGAAGGTGTTTTGGATAGACAAGATATAGATATGTTTTGGATATCCAGAATTGGACGGGTTTTAAATATCCCGTTTTGGACAAGATATAGATATGTTTTGGATATCCAAAATTGGACGTGTTTTCGATATCTCTTCTTGGACAAGATATGGATATGTTTTGGATATCCAAAATTGGATGTGTTTTGGATATCCCGTTCTGGATATCCAGTAGACGTCCAAGTGATATCCAAAATTGGATATCCCGAAATGCATATCTAACGGATATCCATAATATCGTATCAATCCATAAGATTATATTTTATTTAAAGCCTCTCTGATGCTTCATGTTGACCAGGGCATTCACTTGTTTACTTCAGTTGTCTGAACTTCTGTGATGCACAGTGTTGTGCTATGCAAACTTCCTGATGTAATCAGGATATAGGAAGTTCCATCAGCCTATGGAGTCAGTTGTTTGCAACAGAAGTAGTGAAAATCACGATTCGGCATGGAGGAAGGTCTCCATGGCCTTGGTGATATAGAGGTGAGAGAGACTGAGAAGGGACTGACTTTTGATTTGGATTGAGGAGAGTGAAGAGCTTAGAGAAAGGAGTTGAGGGAAAGTGAGGAGAGTTCTGGTCAACCTGCAACGAAGCGTAGAGAGGACTTCGTTTATTGTATTCTTCGAAATTATCATCACTCTTCAGATAGACAGGTAATTATCCTAACCCAGCCATGATTCAGGTTCAAAGGTTCATAAAACCCAATGAGTGACCATTGTCTTTTCTAATTGTTAAGCTGTTTAGTTTTAGTTGTGCCTTTCGCACTGCCAAGCGTTTAACTTGTCATGACAAGTGCTCTCATCATCGAGGATGAAGGATGAATAAGTTACATCACCCATTGATTAATTGTGGAAGTGACTGGTTCTGATCCCCATCATTCTGTAGAATGATACGTGGTGGAGATGCTGGGTAACGATCCCAGTACCTCTCACAAGGTAAGCGATCTGGATCTGATCTGGACATTGTGGATATCCAATGGATATCTTTTGGAGATTTGTGTTGTATGGGATTGAACCCTTTCAAAGATATTTTGTCATTGCAGACCCCCAGCGCTTTACTCAATATTTGAAGCTCTAAAGGTCATTTAGGTTCCATCTCGCCATAGAAGGTCTCTGAGTTCGAGTCCCAGTCTAGACATGTTTGTGTTGCTAACGAAACAAAATTATATTTTCGAGACGAAACGGCATTTTCACGAGACGAGACGGGACAGGCCAAAGCTTCGTATCTCATCTCGTCTTGTGGACAACACTAGTGCTGCTCACAAGACAAAGCAAACGAATATTTTTCGAGACAAAATGGACCAATATCTCGTCTCGTCTCGTCTAGTGGGCAACACTGCGTGAGTGTGTGTTCTTTGTGAGTGTCCCTTCATCATTTTCATCTAATAATCACTAATCTTCATCGTCGCGATCAGCCAGAAGTGGCAGAAATGCCAGGTAAAAATTGCAGAATACAAAAAAATCCAAATACAAAGCTCGTATTTAATGGTAAAGGTAAATAAATCTATAGGCCTATATATAAAAATGGATGTGTGTGTGTGTGTGTGTGTTACCTGGGCAACGCCGGGCAATCAGCTAGTCTACTATATAATATCATATAACATCCGGATCTTCAAATACCCAGTTCCCTGGTATTCATGAATGCCGCTAACCGGTTCTCACCGGATCCGTATATTTTCCGAACCGGGTAACCCGGATCCGAGAATTCTAGGTCATCCCTAAAAGCTAACCTTGAACATTGCAAAATGCCGTGAAGCCATATTAGGAGGTGTGGAGGGTAGCGCCCTTCACATTCACGATCTCGGCCATTTGTGGAGGTGATGCGATCAGCTCCACGCTTTACCCACCTTCACCCGAACCCACTTCTTATTCTGAACTCCAGAGCCGCACCATAGAGCAATATTGCTGAAAAAAATTCCACCCGAGATCACACATCCTTAGAATCGAACCTGAGTCTTGCACTTGGTAGTCAGAAGCCCTACATTCCGAACCACCGTGGCTCTTTATAATTATAATAATATTAATTTTAATCTAATTGCCAGTGTTCCGCCACGACACTCTGTACTTATATGTATACATGCTTGTGTGTATGTGTGTGTGTGTCACATTATTAAGTATGGAATACAGTGGAGCCACTGAAGTTCGAGGCAAGAAAGGATTAGAAAAACACGGCGGATTCCATCTCCACATATCCAATTAGCATTCAGCAGGAGTGATACAGGGAGCATGTATAAATATAGAATGCTTTTCAGCACTGTGACAGGAGGAACGCAGCATCCGACATATAGGATATGCATGTGTAGGGGTTTCATTGTACCATGCGAGGAAATCTAAAACCGCGGGATCAATGTTTTATAAATACATGACGAATGACTTCGATGTCAGTGCATCCTTTTGCGGGGCGGTGTGGGGAGGGGAAACCGAAGATGGAAATCTGTGAAGAAAGAAAGAATAGTCGCGGTTGTCGGTGGAGGAAGCGTGAACTCCGGATTGGACCAGTGGAGGGAAAAAAAAGAAAAGTACAGGAAGAGTACATCTTTTGTCATAGTCTAAAGTCGACAAGTGTTGCAAACTATGATTTCCAATCTCTCACCAGATGTGGTACAAAAAAATAAGTTGCCGGTTAGGAGAAACATTTATTCACAAGTATATTTCGCTTTGTCTCTTGCGTAGTTCAGGTAACGAACGCACAGCGTTCTAGGCCACTGAAGTGCACCTTCACAGGGATCGAACCTGATAAAAGGCGCCTTAATTAAAATATTTGTATTTTCAGTTATTTTAAGTTGCTTTCCATATCTCTAGTTCGACTCTCCTGTGGACTGGTGAAATATTATCAGGCACTTATAGCCGTTGCTGCTAAACAGGAATTCTACATTTTGTGTAGAAAATTCTTTCATATATCGCTTAAACGTATGCTCTACACACGTTATGCTAATTGTGAAAACTGTCGTTTCTAAAATAACTAAATCCATATGTAACAGGATTGATTTTTTTATTAAATATGTATAGTCACCGGCAATAAAATAGGACACCTAGATCCTGAAATACTTGCTTCGAGGCGTTGTGTGTTGTCTAACTCTACGGCGGTGGTATAAGTTGCCATTGAAAATTTGCTATTAAAGTCCACTTATCGCCGTAGAGTTAGGCAACACACATAACGCCTCGAAGCGAGTATTTCAGGATCTATTTGTCCCATTTTATTGCCGGTGACTGTACATCTATATGAAAAGTCAAGGTGTTCCTTGTGCAGTGCACCGTTCCATCATGCATGACAGACGGGTGTGTGGCTTCTCAACCTGTGCTAGAGAGGAGGTGATGTGATCAGAACCATTCTCCGGTCACCTCCAAGTAGATTGACAGAAAAAATCTACCTTGATATCAGTGGCGTGCCTAAGGAGGGGTTGGTGGGGGTTATAACCCCCCATTTGGCCCAGTATTCCTAAAGAATAGAACATCAAATGCAGGAAAAGATGGCAAAATGAGGGCTGACTACTAAAAAATGTATACCTAACTCCCTCCTTTCGAAAATCCTTTGCACGTCACTGCTTGATATCATCCATCCCGGATTAATGATGAATAATGATAAGATGAAGTCGATGAAGTGACACTGGCGAAGAAACATCCGTTGCAAGGCATGGACTCGATCACGAAACTTCCGGTGGTGAGATGATGAGTCGACCACTCAAAAGCTCTCGACGATCAAGACAGAGCGGCTTTACAAGTCAGTCAAGCACACACACACAGACGTACTAAAACAGGCAACAGGCCTCGGTTTTCATAACGAACACATTCAGTGTTCTTTACTCTCACCACCAATATTTCCACGTTGGAATGGCAGCGTGGCAATGGGTGTTGCTTCGGGAGTGTCCGTTCCTCAGTTTCATCTAATCATCATCCTCATCATCGCGATTAGCCTAAAGAGGCAGAAAAAGTGACGTAAAATAAAGCACACGCGCGCACATTGTATTCTGAATTGTTAAGCTGGAAATAATATTTATACTACATTTAACTAGTGAAATGTAAACATGGTTTGCAGCCCTGGGAGCAAAAGAAGCATCTTCCTTGGTATCTGTCTGTCTCTCTCGGAAGGCGAATTATCTCTGGTTTGGTGGCTTCCAGACCTCTCTTTGTCTTTTTGTGCCGTTACAGAACGTCTGTCTTGTATAAAAAGAGGCTCGTTGTTCCATGGGGCTGAAGCTGTCAAAGCATTGGGGGCGAGAGGGAGAGAGGGGGTGGAAAGGAAAGTTTGCCATCAACTTTCCTTGGAAATTCGCTTTGTCTCCTAACCACGTCAAGGTTTCTTGCCGTTTCGTTTCGGAGAATATCTGATGGCCTGTGCGAAGGAGCTGTTGGGATATCTTTTCAGAACGAGTGGTCATGGGTTCGAATCTTTTGCTTACCTCAAATTTAAAATTACTAATTAACGTTAGTTCTCTAATCCATGTATACGTATGCTGCTTGCACTTTTTGATGCCCTTCGTTAATTATATCCAGAGAGATTGACGTTCAGAAGCGAGATCGTTGGTCTTCTTGAAAGTGTGTGTGAGGCGAAAATTGCATGACTAATTTCATTTCAGTGTAATTGTATTAATTATTATACATGTCTTATTACAAATAATGCTGGCGCGGATCTGACACAGAAACATCAGAATGTTATTTTCAAGAAGTATTTGAGCAGGAAGCATCATTTTAGAAAAGAAAAATACCTCGCTTACCTCTCTGCAAGGAAAAAGAGGAAATCCTTGTTGACGGCCATTCATTCATTCCCCATGACAGAATATCCCCGAAACTAGCAAAATGAATGTGACCTGCTCTAATCAATATTTATTATAATATTATTATTATTAACGTATTTCCTTGATATAGTTATTGTCTGAAATTCTCAAAATTGAAACTTCTACCTGGTTATATAAGCTTACAAAAAACCATATGTTGATCATTATAATCTACACTGTAGTGGTAACTGCATAAAGCTACAGGATAAAAATTCGGTTTAACGAGGTCTAAAGGTTTTTCCTACTGTTATGGCGGCAGATACTAATGCTGGCAAGGGAAATGGGGAGCGGGGAAGCGACCAATCCGGCACGATAAGAACTAGGACCGGCCGCTGTAAGAGTGGAAAGACCTATAGTAGGGTCTAGCGTTAGGCAAGAGAAGAAACATGTTATTTTGAAAGGTATCAGCCTTCATGTACACATTATCAAAGTGTGTCAACGTATGTTACGACCACCAGTGACCACGAAACTAGGCGTCTTGGCAGAAGTGCGCTGATGCCACGTACAGGAAAGGCAAAGCGACAGAGAGCCAAGAATCGCGGGGTTCCCACGCACGATGTGGTAACCTTCACCATGTAGCGTTGCTTAGTCCATGCGTCAACCTTCCCTTCAAAAGGAGATATCTCTGATCTTTCCAACTAATATTCATGTCATTTTTATATCGTGTATGTCAAAGAAGATGACTGAAAAATGAGGACATACATTATCGTAAACCTCCGAACAAATCCGGTTGTGAGCGTGCAACGTGGCAACAATGCAGGTTCTATCGCCCGCCTAAGTTCGTGATCGCGAGTCTATAGCCGTAATGCTTATTATTACAGTGACTATCGACAAGCAAGGTATCCAAATTTGACTCACCTGTCTATTGCCAATTTTTAATGAATGTTCCAAATGCAACATTTTTATCTGTAATTTTATCGTCGTTTCGATCGTCTAAAGAAGCCATATTGCTTGTGTTGTGAATGTTATTTCTGAGTGCGTAATGTAGGCTATTATTATACAATCCTGTCTTGGCCATGAAGCACAATTTCGCACATGATATACGTTTATTTCAGTTCTGTCGAAACTCGCTTCAATGTTCATAAAAGCCTTTGATGTGTTCTAGATTATGTACCTCTTCTCACGTGTCAGTTGTAAGTAGCTCTTTTTGTCAACTATTAAGTAAGGTAAAGGCTGTTAAAATAGCATATTACTTTGTATTGCTTGAGGAGAATGTAAATGCTTCTTCTTAAAGTAATGTTTTCACTAATCAGAACATTTTTTGATCCGATATATTATTCTTCAACCCTTCTTCTTTCCATCCATGTGCTTTGTGCAGTTATAATAAGCAACATGTTCCTGGAGTACTTGAAGAAAGAGCAATACTACTCCAATAAGGCTCCATGTTAAATTCTAGCTTCCGGCCGACTGTTCGGTTCCTCGCGCTTCGTGAAGGAATCTTTAAAACCTACCAATATGTCTGCTTACATTCCCATTCACTCAAAAAATATAAATCATAGAGTATTCCGCTCCGTGCTCCCTCATTTGTACATATTTCTACTGAAATGTCTGAAGTAAAGCAATCAGCCAGTAACGTTCGCCGTCACATTTGCTGAAGAAAAAAATTGGTACACTTAGAGTTCCGGATAAACTTAATGAAACTCGGACTTTAATCTTCCTAACGACCTTGACGAGACGTAGACACCACGTGTGTGTCCTTACAAGAATTGGTAACATCGAAGGGGCATGTGGTGAGCACAAGCCTCTTCACGCGTAAATAGGATGGTGAAGAAGATAAGGTCCGATATTCTTTAAGGTTGTCCGGAACTACATACAAGCTACCGTTCATGGCACAGAGCAAAACCAGTTTAAAATTGAATTGATACGGACCCTTTATCTACGGAGCGCTGTTATCTGTTAATCTTGAACATCCTACCTACAGCCTGGACCTTGTGCTTTGGGATTTTCAAATTTTTGATATTTATAAACTGAACGCTAGTGTGCAAGAGAAGTTATTTCTCTTGTAATCTACGGTTATTACAAGCATACTTCTTTTTGGTAGTCCAAAGGCAATCGACGGGGTTGAAATTTTGACAATGAGTTTTTCTTTACTTCTCTTGGTATTGATACTGCTTTCAATTACTTTTTTCACCCCATTCCTTATTCTAGTTAAAATTTTATGCTTGTAATAATCGTAGACTACAAGATAAATAATTCTACAATGCAAGCAATGCGTACATACAAGAAAAATTGTGCAAGAGGAGATCACACAAATTCTTAATAAGCATTTAAAGGTGTTCCAAGGCCGTTACGCAAGAAATCGCCCTGTTTCTACCTAAAAAGGAGTTGAAATATCGGTTGCTATGGAGAAAGTATTGCGTCTGTAACGGTCGGATTGACCATTACTGGTTTTGGTAATATGTTTAATAATTGCTGGCCAGCTACAAGGTGTAGGGTTAAGTAATATGTTTCCATGAGTGTACTTTTATGTTATTATTGCATGTAAGTGTATGTGCTTATTGGATTGTGCTTTGCTGGATGTTAGATTCCCCTGTTTTTTATCTCCCCGGTTGGGAGCTAGCTGTCTTTCAAAAGATCGTTGCAGTGGAATTTTCCAACGTTACGGGGTCCACGTCCACGGACGTTTACCCCGACTATAAAAAAGGCCAGTGGGCTTTAGCAAGAAACAGTGTTTCCCCATTGATCGACGAAAGAGGAACGTCTCCTCAAGTTTAGTCCACTTATGGTGGCTAAACTGGATATAATTAATAATGTAGCATCTGGTTAAGCTAGCCCCTGTTGCTGTTTCAAGTCCCCTATTAGAAAAAGCTTTGATTATGTGGATATTTCCGTATTGATTAATTGATGCCCAAAAGAAAGAGTGAAGGCGTAAGGAAACGCATTTGTAAGGAACGGAATATTATTTAAGCTGAGGGTAGGCCCACAGAGATAGTTATGCTAACTCTGTGGTAAAGGAAGTGCCGATGGTTATGCCATAGGTGCGCAATTATATTGATTTAGAGATTTGTTAATTTGGTCTATGCAAGACACACATGGAAACGCTATGTAAAATATGTATATATATAACTACGTATAATAAACCAATATATCGTACTAGAATGTTATGATTTAAAGAACTACGGTACTGTCCATTTAACAAGTTGTATATTCACTTTCTGTACATGTGTAAACGAACCAGGGACATAAAAATATAAATTCTATGTGAAACACCCCTTTCGTAATTCCGGCGCAAAGATAATCTGCTCGCTTGACACCCAGGGTGAGGTGAAAGGAGAGATTGACGTATTAAGGTGGGAATAAATCCAGAGGGCCAGATAGAAACGAGGGATAGGGGGGCCGAACTTTCACACGTCTTACCAAATGTCAGAAAAGGGGTGGCTTGGTCATTTGTACCGGATGTTGTGCTTTTAGCATGCTGCGACATTAAACGAAATAACCAGGAAACATGGCTTCAGTAGACCGTTCCCATCACCAGCTGGGGCAGGCTAAGAACTAGCCCTCATGTTTCAACCCTCAAAATAATCCACATAGCAGCGGAATCACCGGGTTCGTTACTCGGTGGAACAATGTTGACTACTTTTATAAATAAAGTCACCCCTTCTGACACAGTCACCTTTGCTCCCTCTAACTTGATAAGCCTTCATAGAAGCTAATTAAATTAGGGACATTTTCAGCGGATAACCTGTATATAATTCTTTCCTAACGCGCACCTTTTTTTTTAATTTCCAGATACACATTAACATGGACTTTCCTCCCTGTGGAGCGATCATGGTGTATTTATTGCTAGGAATGTAGACGTCTTTGCTTCACAGTCTGGGTAAGTTATCCCTATCAATACTTACGCGTATTAGTGACTTTTGCTATGATCGTTAGTGCCGGATTAGCGATTTCTTCTCACCTGCTTCATTCAACATCAGAAGTGATTGTTAATTTTTAGACCTCAAGGAAGGGGACATCATTCACCATTTATTCTATTTGGACCCCTCAGTGAGGAATGATCGGTTAATATTAGATATCGAAAGGGCATCAGACTTTTCACATGTCTGAGGATTGCAATTTAGTGACGTTTTGTTTAACGATATCTCGTCTAGATTCATAAACATCCGAGTCATCTCGGAGGGTAAGTCTCGGTCTTCTTCCGAGTCTCGAAAGATAGCCTATAGTACAACCAATATATACGACGTACACAGCGTGTCACCGCACAGACTTTCACAGTGTGTTTTAACAATTTTCAGTTTGGGGCCTCGTATCGACGCTACAAACACTCAAAGAACGGAATTTAATCCTGAATGTGTGCAGCAATGTTGCACATGTTCACCGTTGTTTTTTTTAAATTTTAGTCCACTTTATGCACAGGTAGGCTAATCTTGGCTGGATCTACAGTTTAAAGTGGTATCCGAACCACTGAAGAGTGTCCCTATCTCGCACCTGGGACCCCACGATTATTCACCATTTTTTCGAATGCATTAACTTTTCAATTACGATAAACAGCAGGCAGATATGTACAGGGTGGGAAATAACCTTTTGCTAGGGGTCCACAGTAAAAAGTAACAACAATTAAGAAATTATGGTAATACCAAATGTTTACTACGACAATTGTGGTTACAAAAACAAAATTAAATGTTAATATGTCCGCCGTTTGCTTCTCTCACAGCACGAAGACGATCAGGGTAGGAGCTCAGAAGATTGTCAAACAGTCCGTATTCCATTCCATGTCACGGAGAACTTGTTCCAGATGTGCAAGGAGTGTTGCCCGGGAATAGCGGTCCGGTCCGCGTTCCACTATCATCAAGGACTCAACTGCGTCCTTCAGAATAGCCCCAAAGTGCTCCGCTGCATTTAGGTCCGGTGATGCACCCGGCCATTCAGAACTGCTGAAAAAGTCAATGCCACTTCGCCGAAGAAGGTCTTGGTTTTAGCATTTGCCTTGAAGCAAGGTGCTTTGTCGTGAACTAACTTTTAATTTTGTTTTTGTAACCACAATTGTCGTAGTAAACATTTGGTATTACCAAAATTTCTTAATTGTTGTTACTTTTTCCTGCAGACCCCTAGCAAAAGGTTATTTCCCACCCTGTAATTGGTAAATCTGAAGAAGTCTCGTAGTAAAGTAGGCATTATAGTTCTCAAATAGGTATCATTCATTATAGTTTATCCAAGTCTCAAATCACACCGTGACTCTTGGACACGAAGTCTTGTATCCTCTCGATTTTACTCGTTCCCGGCCTGCTCTCGATAAGTCTCGTTCTTTTCTCGATTTTTAAAAAGTCGTCTCAGTACCATCACTACCATCTCTAATCTTTTGTCTGATTTGAAAAGACAATAAGAACAAACTTGATTCCTGGGCTTTGAGAAGCGGAAGAGGCTTTGCAACGAAATCAGATTCTCCTCCTCTTTAAATGCATTGATTTTAACCTGAGTTGTAGGCAACCAATTTATATTCCATGTATTGCTAGCTCACTGGAATGTAAGGGGTTGTTGCAAATGCCAAATTGTTGTCTGACCTCATCGCATTAGAATATTCTCTCAAAAATATACTCTAAAAACCCTTCTCTCTTTGCAAGATAAATAAGTTTGATTAAGTAGCAACTGGAATTTTATTTCAATTCTGTTCAGTTTCAGTGTACTTATTTGAATTTCTTTGTGCGAAACGTTGGCTGTACACACTACATGTTGATTCACATTGGTTATTCGGGGCCTCCCCGATGGCGCAGTGGTGGCGTCGCTGCCTTGTAATCAAGGGGTCCCGGGTTCGATACCCGGTGGAGGCACAAGTGGTTCGGATCCCACTTTAAACTGTAGGTCCAGTCCCGATTAGCCTTACTGTGCATAAAGTGGACTTAAAAAAACACCAACACCAAACACCAACATTGGTTATTCTTTTGACACATGTTTGAAAATATGAAACAAAAACAAACAAGCATATACGTATATATTGCACAATGTTGTGAGGACAACTGGGGATCTAGCTTTTGATTGATTGATTGAGTTGGTGTTCTAAGTTCACTTAAGGCTAATCGGGACTGGACCTACAGTTTAAAGTCGGATCCGAAGCACTATGTGCCTCCACCGGGTATCGAACCCGGGACCCCTTGATTACAATGCAACGACGCTACCACTGCGCCATCGGGGAGGCCCTGGGGATCTAGCACTTGTAGAGAAGATGTAACGGTCTCCTGTCTCGAAAGCCAGAAACAATAGCGATGGTACTCGATGCGCTGACCTCCATTTCGTTACCCATAGAAGAGCTGCTTGGTAGGACATGGCCTTCCTTCATAGGGTTCTTGCACCATGGAGAGTAAGATTATTATTGAAATTGAAATCAAAGGTCACTGTAACTCGAAATTCTAAGTTCATATTTTTGGATATGTCATGCCATACCTCTCTAGGTTCATTTTGGCATTGACGATAAGAGTGGTGGATAAGGAACAAACAATACTTTTCCCAGGATTCAAACCTAGGAACCATCGCCTGTTATTGGTCAACGCTCACCACTACGCCATAAAAGCTGGCCGAAATTTGACATTATGTCAATTACATTTGTAAACAAGTTCACATAAGCGTTATTTGATATATTGGACCACACACATATTTAGTGAATAATGTTTCGAATTTATTTGATACGGATAGTAAAATGTATGCATCCACTTTATTTCAAATAGTGTAGCTTTTTTGGAGGGAGAGGTATTTTTTATTATTTTGAATCGCTTCTCTGCCACTTTTAGACATTCGTTACTGTAGGGATAAAATATAATAAAGAGACATAGACGAGCACTAAGGATGGAACTTCTGTGCCCGAACCGGTACTCGAACCCGGTATTTTCGCTATTCTGATGATGTTACCAAGACTGAGACGGCTTCATAAAAGTTCGAGACAATAGTCTCGTGTCGTTAGACTTATAAAATTAGAATAAAAACCACGTGGAAGTTCTTCACAATCAAACTTGCGTTACTTTGCAACATATTGTGTTTTCTTCCCATGAGCATTACATGTTAGGATGTTTGTAAAACATGTTTTTACATCACCCGCTTACGCTTGCAACGAGACTTTTTATTTTCAATACTGGCGAATATTTAACTCATAGAGTGATAAGTTAAGTATACATATGTGTGATAGAGAGTTGTGTATATAATTCTATTTGCTGGAAGTGGACATTCCTGGCTTTGGGAGAGGGGACGGGGTCGTGTTTGGGGATAGCACAGCGGGATGCTTGAGATTTCATGCCACACACCCCTCCTCCAACTCAGATTGTCGTGCTTATCAAATACCGCAACTCGTGCCAGGTGACCAGAATTCTCTGCTCGGAAAGCCGCGCTGCAAGATGATGCGTCTAATACATTTGCACCATTCAAAAGTCACGGTGAACACTGTTAGATGTTGCAGTAAAATGTATAATATTCTAGTGTTAAAATCTGACTATTTGTCAATTTGCAAAAATAACGGATGCAACAGTTTTTGGCGTGAGTGTAGACGCATTAATGTTGTCACTTCTCCTTGTTGTGCATAAGACAGTAAATTACTTCTTTTAATGAGAATTAAAAGTGGGGTCTGGAACCGCTTGGAATATTAAACTCAGATGCACATTTATACATCTTATAATTATATACGTATAGCTATATAGTACAGCACTGAGGCACATAAAAATATTCAAATATAAGTTTCAATGGCGTAAAAACCTTGAAAGTTATAAATTGCAGTTGTCTGCCTTATAAATATATATTTAAAACTGTATCATTAAAAATTAAATGAAAGTTAATAATTTCAAAACGTCCTTGTCGTATTTTTGTGACGGTAGTTTGGGTGGCAGCGGAAATTGACGGTCTCGGACCGTGAAAACGACTGAAAATATGTCAATACTTGTTTTAAGTCCACTTCACGCACAGATCGGCTAATCGGAACTGAACCTACAGTTTGAAGTGAGATCCAAACCACTGAGCAATGTGCTTGCACCGAGGATCGACCCGAGAACCCTTGATTACAAGGTTACAATGTTCCCACAACACCATTGAAAAAGGGCGGAAAAGATTGCTAATGGTGCAAAGTAAGACTCATAAGAATTCCTATGTATCCGATGATAAGTAAGACATTAGAATTTGTTTCGAGCGGTTCCCGGGTTCGATTCCCTGACGGGATCACAAAAGTTCGGTGTTCCCGCAAACAGATTCGTGGGAACAATTGAGAATATTCGCGAGCAAAACAACACTAGAACTAACACACATGAAACGAACTTTTTTCTGAGATGCCACATGGTTTTGTTTACATTAACTTCGACCTTACAGTGGATGGAGAATATAGGTTCGAATCCCGGGTAAGGTTTCTTGTTCTTTCATCTATTTTGTCACTTCGTCATTCATGTTGATCGTCGTGATTAACTGAATGAGTGTAAAAGAGCGACGCAAGACAAGTAAATACATGTATGGCTTACTGTGCTCAACACTAAAGAATACTAAATTATTGTTATAATTATTATTCAGTTTGTTGATTGTGGAGATTACGTAATCAATGAAAAAGAATAAGCAGACCTTATCGCCAGCTTGGCATGCTTGAAGAGAGAGAGACGTCATTTCTCCTTCCATTTTTTTTCGACTTTCTTTTTATCCTGACGCTGAAGAGTTAAAAAAAAAAGAACTGCTTCTTTGCCAGTTGGAGAGGCGGGACTTGATCGTCATCTGTCATCCGCGCGGAGGCAGTGGGCGTGGCGGGGGGCGGAGCGGATCTGACAATAAACGCCATCGGGTCCAATGGGGGAAGAGGCCATATTGAGTGCGGGCATCGCCGTACCTGGCCTAGAGCACCTGGAACATGTGCTCGTCGTTTTTTTAGAGGGGAGGGGGCGTGACGTAGGTGCAGTGGGGCAGTGGAGCACTCGGCGGGAACTGCTGCTCCCCGAGTCCCGAAAGACACTTTTTCTCGCTTTCGTGCGTCGCGCGGAAGTGGTGTGGGGGCTCATATTTCAAGAGCGCGTGGCCCCCGTTGATATATCGTGGCACATATTTGAGGAGATTATTACGGTCGGGAGGTTTTCAGTATATCAACATCAATTTCGGGCTGAGCTCGGTGGGATTCTTTTTTCCCCGACGAAATCTTTCATCTCTTGTTCTCTCTTCAGCGCAATTGAAACCGATTTGGAAATACTGTTGGAGCTGTGGTTACTGCCAATCTTAGAGAACGCCACGAAGGGTTCCGGGTTCGAATACCGTCCTGGTCGTTACTGCTCCTTCAGAAATTTAATCTGATCATCAATCATCCTCTTCGTCACGATCGTCCCAAGACACAGAATAACAACGTCAAATAAAACTGCACTATAGATGGGGCATTCCATGTCAAAGTGTCCCCAATTCTCAATTTTTGAAACTAAATGAAATGCTGTAACTTTTTTTATATCTTGTGAGTCAACAATCTAGACTTGTCATTTGGATAAAAATTTAACTATTATACATAATTAAGTTAGAAGGTAGAAGGTATTATACATATTGTTCATTTATTTTAACTTTCTGATTTACTTTATTTTGCATTTGTGTCTCACACGTGACACCAACGCATAGGCGCCGACTCCATGGGGCTTGGGGGGGCTCAGGCCCCCCAAATAATTTTGCTTAAGAGAATCTAATGTATTATTTTGCTTCTCTTGTAAAGTTTACTGTGAATTGTACTACATGAACTTAACTTTAAATATACATTTGGAATGTTCTAGACCAACTTTGGGGGGCTGAGACCGCTAAACCATCAACTTTGGGGGGCTATGACCAGAGACAGCAAAACACATGACTTATTACTATATACTAAGTATATAATTATGAGTATTGTTAACATTTTTACTAAAAAGAGTTTCAAAAGAAGATGTGCATGAAGTAGAAGAGTGGATGGGACGTTCGGGCTACAAATGGCTCTCACATGACATTCAGAACGAGATCATTCATATATTAGGGAGATCTGTTTTGCGCTTCGTGGTAGCAGATATTAAAAATCGGGAATGTGAACAATTGACATTCTGCATTCGAACTGTGGATGAAAGTTTTGATATTTTTGAGGAATTCATGGGCTTTTACGAGATGCCGAACACTGAGGCCAAAACTTAAAAAAGGGAGGAAGTGAGTCATTCATTGATTTATTTCAGTGATCAGAGCCCCCCCCCCCAATAATTTTGACAAGTTGGCGCCCCTGCGAACAATTAATTTCTCATATAACTGTTACATTTCCCCTTCAACTACACTAGAATATCAAAAGGTACCTTCTCTCTTTGTCTTAAATAATTTACTTTGCATTATTTGACAATTGACAGAAATTAAAATAAATTTCTTTAAAGAAGCAGTGTTTTATCTCTCCCACCCGTGACACAAAATTCTTCACTTATAGCCATAAAACTGAGAAATTATTTTAAGGGTAATTATGTTTAATCAATAGTGTTTAGTTTCATAATTCATTGCACAGAAACTCTAAGAAAAATGTTGCTTAACTTTCAGTAGAATAGTTACTTTAGTGCCAAATATGTAGTCTAGGTGCCCTACCCGTGACAATGGAATGCCCCAGATGCATATTTAAGTTTGGGTGATTTTATTAACAGGGTGTTCGAAAAGTCCCGCACTATAAGCCAAATCAGCATTTACTCAATGTGCCCTCCGTCGAGCTTTGGTTGTAACATAATCTGCGGGTATGACATCCTCCTGAACGGAATCGGTGAGAAAATTGAAAACCCCAACTTTTCATATTGTGTCTCATTACCTCTAAACTATGACGTATTGACGGTCCAGTCATCATGTTGAAATATCCAAGTGACATTTGTCACTTCGAGCTCGGCGAACAAATTTTAAAAGCTCATTGCTCTAGACTAAGGATTTAGGCTATATGCTCTAAAAACTAGCAAGATATGTATAACAATACGCAAACAAAACATGGTTAATACCATTTGGCCTATGATGTGGACCCACACTGTCGAGTTTCCATGAAGCAGCACTTCCTTGTCTTAATTTGAGAGGTGGTAAATAGAATTATTGGTTGATGTTAATATGCAATTGTAGCAGTAGGACTATTGCATATGAATGGTATTTCTTAGCTCTTCTTGTGCTTTATATTATTTTTATACACATCATACATTGTTGGAGTTGAATTTGAACTAGGAAATTCCACTTCCCTCTGTCCACTGTAATAACATCAATAATAATAATGTTTTGAGCTATTGAACTCAACTTTTTCCTAGTAGACATAAACGCACTTTGAAATAAATAAATACGTATACTTTATGTTTAATAGGCTTATATAGTCACGAAAGTATTGCCAATATCTAGGCAACAGCGAGAGTTAACCACACGATGACACGAAGATTCACGTGAATGCTCGAAAATGAATTCTAATAAGCAGATGTAATTTTTCCAGAATTGAGGACTAAAAGTCCACATCGTTCAGCACATCAGCCCGTAAGAACGTTCACACTAGTGACCCCTTTACACGCCCTTTCAACTACTTAGAGGGTTACCAGCCACATTTCACGTTTACCACATGATAAAGCATGGCAGATTTCACAGTTTAACGTGGAAAACGGTGTTTGAATTATTGTGGCACTTACAGCGTTTACCAATTTTAGTCTTCAATTCAGAATATCACAGCGGTTTCTTTATTTTTTTTTAAAGAGAAGAAATTTAGAAAGCGGCTTCGGTGGTGTCAACCAAAAAATAGAGCCGAGCCGGATTTAATTTATTTATGAACCCCCTCCCCCCCCCCCTTGTATGTTTCCATGCAGAAATGTTGGGGACACGTACATGAATTGCAAAGTTCCATATTTTGGGGATACATTACATATTTTCCGTGCATAGCACATTATTTTTAACATAAAATTTGGTATTTGCACCATTTCGATAGTTTTGATTAAATATTGCAGGTGCGTTTGTAGGACGAACATTTAAGATGTGGTTTCCCTTAAAAAGAAAGAAAATAGTATTTTTTATTTGATTGGGACAAACTGGTCATCTTACTTTCATTTTATCGTGCTTCAAGTCATACTCGCACACTGCTGCCGTATTCTCAAAAGATCTCAGATATTCTCTTAATGGCCTTGATTGAGTTTCCAATAAACCCATTCGAACATAAAAAATGGCATAGTGACGAAAGAAATGATCGAAGTTTACGAAAGTATTTATTGCATTTTTTAAAAATATATTTCAGTGTTCTTTTTTCTGCATGTGCAGGCCATTGGATACATATAAATTCGAACTTTAGTTGTTACAATCACAGTTATTGTTGCACGACTTTTGAAACCCTCGTCTGCATTTGGACGAGGAGGAAGGATGGGCCAAGCATCTTTCACAGTGGGCTAGAGCCCATCTTCGCCCGCTCGGAGGAGACGCCCTGGCAAGACCAGAGACATTTTGTGGCTCCCGTCTGCCAGTGTTTTCCTTTCGTTCGTGTTATATTATGTCTTCCTCCCTGCGAAAACGGAATGAATTATATCGCCAGGGGTTGAAAGGGCCCTGTAACGTTTATTTGTTAGCACCGTGAGCTGTCCCTCGAGCGATTAGTACCATATTGGTCATTTGATGAATAGGAATGCGGGCCACGATATGTGGCGAAAGTTCCGTCGTAAACTTTTACCCGGAGATGAATGATGAGGGAGGGTGCGGAGCGCCAGTGTGGAGAGGGGCGTCGACTGTCGAGAGCCACCCCACGCTTGGAACAGAATTCCACATCTCCGGCAATCCACCCCTTTGCAGGCTGGGTGGGTGATTTATGAGAACTGGCTGCTCGATTTTTCTCTCCCCCCGGTCCCTCCTCGGATGACGCCAGCGGTAGCCAGCTGTGACTGAAGTATGGTGGGATCGACCTTCGACCCCCGGAGGTCAAGAGTTCGAGCATTTGCCGGCGACAGGTTGAGTTTGTGGTTCGAGAGAATCACGGGTTTGGTGTGAATGATCGCTTTTCTCGTGTCGACCGGGGGCGTGGGGATCATAATTTTTTTGGCAGGACATGAATGGAAGGGGATATCCAGCATTCTATTACTGCTGAAAATATGGTTGTTTAGTCTCCTTGAGTTGATCCATAAGCTTGTAGGATCCGGTGTCTGGTTACAGTACTGAGGACGAGAGTTCGTTTACATACCATGGCCTGTTGTACATATTTTTTCTAACGTGGTTCCTTTAGTAGCTATATTTTTGTAAGCCCCTTCCCTCTCCAAATTAAGCTTACAGTTACTGATTGATTCATTGAGTTAACGCTCAAGATAATTTAAACTAACTGAGTTAATTTCCGAAATTAACGAGAGCAACTGTTTTTTCTTCAAAGTCAGGGGTATTATTAAATATAAGCTTCGGATGGGTTCCCGCACACAAATAATTTAACTATGAAGTAACATGTAATAATAATAATTCTGATGATTATTTGTATAAAAATTACTTACTTCTGTTCTTTTGCGTCGCTTTTATACCTCCTGGGTTTTCCACGACGATGAGCTGATGAAAGTTAAGGGATAAGTTCAATTATATTATTAATTAGTAGTTTAATTTCATTATTATTAGGAATATTATTTTTAATTTGCAAACCTTCCCAGGAGTCGAACCTATTACTTCTGGAGTCGTACTGCCACTACTCCATACAGACTGGTAATAATAATAATAATAATAATATTGTTAATAGCAGCGTAAGATATGAGACAGTGAAACAAAATATCAAGGTAATTCATATACAGGCTAATGAAGAGTGCAGAAATTAGCATCGAAGCCATCTCCAATGGCGACGTTGCTGATGCTAACAAATAGAGAAGTGTATAATGTGTGGGTGCTGTGTGATTGAGAACACTGTGTTTTGTTTCCCATGCCTACACGGTTTGTAAAAATCGAGACAAGAAAGAGACCAGACTTTTCGAAACTTGTCAAGATGCTGGAAAATTCATACGGAACGGTGACTTGACGCTCGAGACTGACTTCGGTACGGTATTTAAAAAATGGAATCATATTTTCTGCTTCTTCAGACATACGAAGCGGATATGCCTGCTTATTTACGGATAAGTCATCCACTACTGACAATATTGTAATTCTTTGCTGCGTGATTGCATGTACAGTCACCATCAAGAAAAATGGGACAGCTAGATCTCTGCAAGGCGTTAGGTGTGTTGCCATTGAAAATTTCCTGTAAAAATCCACTTGTCGCCGTGGAGTTAGGCAACACACATAACGCCTTGCAGGGAAACGAGCATTTCTGGATCTAGGTATCGAATTTTTATTGACAGTGACTGTACATTCAGGATAATTTTTATTTTACCCGAAAAGTTACAGCGTCGAAACAAGAAGTCACACAGGAAAACGCTATAATGAAAAGTTATTTGCGTTAATAACCTCTGCACGCTCTGAAATTTGTGTAATGACACGCTGTGTGATTCCAGGTGGTAATTTTTTTCTAGTAATGTCCTGCATGGAATGTCTCTGGGGCTCACTCAGCCTCTAATAAATGGGTCCCTGGGTAAACCTAACCGGGTAAAGGCGGCCAGAGTCTGGTGCTCATCACATCACCTCCGCAAATGTCCGAGATTGTGTGAATGTGCGGCACCTCACAACATTATTATGCAATGCGCGCCAAATAAATGCCAAATAATAATTTCTTCCAAAGGATTCTGTGTAGCTACTTTGAGCATATTCCTCCCCCTGTCTCCTAACCATGACGATATTCTGACACTGCTACCACAGAAAACGATATACAGGGTGTTTCCGGGCTGATGATACAAACTTTCAGGGATGATGGAGAAGGGCACATGTATCAATTTGAGATAAGGAACCCTGGTCCGGAAACGACTTAGTTGAAAGTTACAAGCGAAAATCGGTGTATGAAGATGTAATACTTTTATTACCTGCACAAGTTTCACAAGCTGCTACATTCACAAGAGTTGTTCAAAGTGGCGTCCCCCAGCTTCGATGCAAGCATGACATCGTCGCACAAAGTTCTGGCGTACCCGTTGGAACAACCCCGGAGTCGTTCACAGGCAGCGAGAATTCTTGCCAGGAAATACTCTTCAGTCTCGCCAGGTGTCTCGTACACAATACCTTTCACATGACCCCACAAGAAGAAATCAAGTGGGGTCAGATCAGGTGACCGAGCTGGCCACGGGAACAGCTTGTGAAACTTGTGCAGGTAATACAAGTAGCCTATTACATCTTCATACACGGATTTTCGCTTATAAATTTCGACTAAGTCCTTTTCAAACCAAGCGTCCTTATCTAAAATTGATACATGTGCCCTTCTCCATCATCCCTGAAAGTTTGTATCATCATCCCGGAAACACCCTGTATATATATACCCTCATCTGTGCTGCTACTCCAAAGAGTACGTCTCGTTCTCGTCTCGACACCTCCCGTATGAGCTCGTCCGCTTCGGTTAGTATCCCTAATGGAGCCAGTATACAGTCCTGTGTGAAACTGATATCTGTAACCAGTGAAAGGTTGAGCAAAACAAACGAGGAACGATTATTGGAATGAATTATGAACACCCTTGCGACTTGCCCTATTAAGAACACCCCTCCCCTCCAAACTTTTCTTTCCGTGCAAGAAGTTGGCTGTGCGGGAGTAGGAGTGCCATTTATCACACGTAACGCGGAAACCTCAGCCATTGGGTAAAGGTCGCGGAGTACATATATCCGAAAACGCATTAACTTGCTGAAACGATCCCCTTTGTGGATGCCGCCGGATGAAATCTGAACCTGCCCCACGCATTCACAATATCAGACATTCGTGGAGGTGCTGTGATCATCATCACGCTCCAGCCACCTTTTCCTGCCAGGGTTGGGTGAACTCCAGTCACTTCACGCAGGATATTGCTTGATTACTCATTCCGGGAATCGAATCCGGGACTTCTTACTTGACCATGATCAATACACGCAGAACCCAAAACGTGTCAATTGACACTAATATGTTGCCGGCCCCTGTGGCGGAGTGGTTAGCACATCGCGCTACAACGCCAGGGGTCCCGGGTTCGAATCCTGGCCTGGGCATGGATATTTGTGAGTGTCCATTCATCAATTTCATCATGTTTATTACTCATCCCCATCTTCGCAAATTAACCAAAAGTGGCACAAAAAACTAAGTAAAATAAAACAAATCAAATTAATTAATTAATGACTCAAATACACATTAAAGTGCATACTTTTCTCAGCAAGTGTTCCGTGTGATGCACTAAAAATGAATCAATTGACAGACATTGTCACTTCAAAGAAACCAAAATTGCACTTTAATGCAACAAAAGTGCTTCAACGTGGATTTGATGCATTTCAAGTTCTGTGTGTATATAAAGCAGAACCTAGTATCGACCTATTAATAGCTTACCTAAAACAAAAGAGAACGCCAAAATACAGGACTGCCTGCTGAAGAAAAGAACGTCCAATCACCCCTAAGAATTCACAGTCAACGCCTCTATACTTGCCTCGACTCCACATATGCTTTTTGA
Source organism: Lepisma saccharinum (assembly GCF_977018435.1). Lineage (NCBI taxonomy): Eukaryota > Metazoa > Arthropoda > Insecta > Zygentoma > Lepismatidae > Lepisma > Lepisma saccharinum. The sequence continues at coordinate 80,066,605 of NC_139231.1, read as the reverse complement.
AATCTACATATCTCCTGCTGACTTCGGCACACCTTGGATGGGGTATTGTTGACAAGAATAGAGAGAGGTCTTGATTGAAGGGAAAACATGTTCATTCCATACCTCTACGAGTCAGCTGTGGATATGCCCTTACCGATTTTTTGCCTTCATCTTCATAAAGTTACCAACATCCCTAACGTGCACGAAGGACCAGGATCCCCCTCTTTGAAGGCAGCGAGATCATTGCCGCAACTGGGATTAAGCGGATCGACCCCCCTCCCCTCTCTGTCCCCCCCTTTCGCGCTTTGTGACAGAATACCGAACTGGTGACTTTTTACTATAGGTGCAATAAATTCATGGTGACAGTTCGTCGCTTTCCACGACGGCATTCCCACGACTCGGATAACCTGATGGGTCGTCACACCTCGACTCCCAATCTCCATCCAGAAGCATCCCTCGGGAAGAAGAGCTGGAGAACGAGGCGTTGGATGTCTATCTGCAGCCATCTTCGGTATGGCATTCGGTTGAGGAAGTGCTTCAAGTGTTACTGGTTTGAACTAACAAAGGCAATTGCGCCTGGCTTTAATTTTCTAAGCAGGATGGTCTATCAGTGCGGAATCACCTGTTTCAAGCAAATAGGGTTTAGAAAACAAATCAAATGTACTTATGTAATGTTTGTTTTTAATAGCAGGTGGCTTGATTGGCGATGAAAAACTGGTGGAGGTGGCTCTGAAAGAGTCGTAATTTTGTAGAAAATTTCAACGCGCGTCACTCAGACATATTATCGAGTCGATTTAGATATTTCGAGAAATGGGTGCAGTTAGCATCTTCATCTGTCAAGCCACCTGCAACGAAAACATTACATCATCATTCAGTGATTTTCCCACACTCCCCAAGACCTCTCAAGTTTTCTCAACACCTCTCCAAAATTTTTCACAAAGGGCCAATTTATGGTCAATTCGGGTCTATATTTACCCTCCTACAGGGTGTCTACCAGTCAAGAAAGTCATGAACGTCAAGAAAAAGTAAAGAAATCAACAAGTAGATCAAGAAGTCAATAAAAAGTCAAGAAATTATACTTGTGGACAAGAATTTTTGTTATCACAATGACTGGTTGATAGATTTAGTTTATTTCACTTCACTTTTCTGCCCCTTCTGGCTAATCGCGAAGTTGAGGATGAATGGTGGTAAGATAAGATGGATGAATGGACAATCACAAATATATAGGGACGACAACACGAGCCACACATAAGATAATACTGGCTGTTAATCCGGATGCCAGAGCCTTGCTAGTCTACCAAATACAGTCCAGGATGCAATAATGAAACAAAGCAAGTCTAATTCTCTTGTTAAATACAACTTTAGTTTTCATTTTAACTGTCCTTTTGGTAGGGGTTCCTCATTAAATAAATATTTATTTTCTTAATTGCCAATTTCCAACTTTACCTGAGTAGTGATCGAATAAATAAATGTTAAGAGAAACGTAAAAGAGGTCAAGAGAAAGTCATGATAGAGTCAAGAACTTTGGATTTGTTACTTTGGAAGACACCCTGTTTTACCCCCTCCCGCAGGTGGAAAGTTCTATGTAAACCTTTGGCTTATGATTCATACAGTTATGACTGGATGGTTTTGACCAATATTAGTTGACTAATGCCTGTCACCATACAAAACAAAAAGTCTGTAAATGGAGTATCGTGAAGTGATAAGCTATGAGCGCCACAAAGGCCAATAAGTAGACCGCTACCTTTTGTTGAGAAGTAGTAAATTATAACACAAGGCGATAGTCTCGACAAGACTAAACTGAATCTTGTTGCAGTTCCTTGGAGTTACTTGGAGTTTCCATTACCAGACGCTACACTTTCTCTCTCAAAATGCCCACATTGTCATCTCCTGCCTCACCCTCTCGCCAGCCCTCGTAAAAACAACCCCCGTAGACCTCAGCGGAGGCTGGCCTCTGTCACCCATCAGTCCCCAACTTCAACGCGACCTTAACCCCCCACCCCCCCCACTTCGCCGGCAAATCCACACCATTTGCCGAGTCATTCATCATGGTGTCAACCGCTGAATGCAGGACGCTTCGCATGGGTGTACTGGTTACGTCCGAGGAGTTGCCTTTTTCGGGACTGGGGGGGAGAGAGGGGGCAAGGTTCACCCCATGCCGTCGTCCCCGTCTTTCCTTTCTGTTCGCCTACAGTATCTTTCCTTTTTGCAGTTTTTCTTGCATTCCTGCCTCGCTATTCTGGCAATGCTACGTGACCATGAAGTCGCACAAAGGCAACATGTGTAAAGAGGGGGGAAAGGAGAAACAAGGGCTTGTCTTGAGTTATGCCAATTTTCCGACCCTTATTTCTTCATCCACCTGGACGTGATCCCGAGGACGAATTGCGAGACTAACTTACGCAGTGCCCCTGATTAACGGGGGAAAGGGAAGGGGTTACCATCCTTTGCCAGTTGAGGAGTAAACAGGAAATGCTTCAGTTTGAGTTTTTTGTGTGTATACACACACACACACACACACACACACACACATATGGGAATTCATTTGTTACAAGCAAAATAACAAACTAAGCCTTTACAACTGGTTAAAGATGGCAATAAATTACAAAATTGTTGACCGGTTGTATTATGTATAATAAGTATTTGTTTAGATTTTTCTTTCAATTAATATGATTCACTTAAGAGTTCACATTTATTTTTATCTTCTATTCTTGTGTTACTGTTATTGTGCATAGATTATTACTGGTGTATATCTGCTATTGAGTTCTTGAAAAAGAGAGAAAGAGAGAGTGAAGCACGAAACACTCTGAAACATCCACAGAGATAGATATTATCCTTCTTTTGTGTGTGTTTTCGATATTATCCTTTAGTAAACTATTTTTTTAAGCCCAAAACTAATTGCTTATCCTTGTTGTTACAACAAAAATCCCCCCCCCTGAAATTTGTTGTCAGGGAGAATTTCTGAGACAAGATTGTTTGTGGAATGGAACTCTCACTTGTCCCCCTCCCATAGGATTTCACACCCTGGTCTACACACTGACTTCCAAAGATTTCTTATTGCATTTTTGCATTAGTCATTGTTTTGTTTTGCTGTTATTACAGAACAAAACTTGAATTCATATATTTTCGATCATTACATACACGAACATCCGAAAACACATTCCATTTACCGACTTCTTGTGCAAGAATCTATTGTGAGCGGTGGCGAAGCCTGGCCTGAAGAGAAGGGAAGCAATATTTTAATACAATACAATTGCGTCTACGAAAAGCGCGGTTCAGTAAATTACGTCTCCCAATTGCCCCAGTTTTCCTAAGGATAAAAGTAGGCCTACATGAAGTTCATCAAATGTAATAATAATAATAGTAATTATAAATAAATAAAATCGCCAGTGGCGTAGTGGTAACGTCGCTGCCCTGTAATCAAGGGTTCCCCGATTCCATACCCGGTGGAAGCAGGTAGTAGTTCAGATTGTACTTTCAACTGTAGCCTACATGTCCATAAAGTAGGCTTAAAAATTCAAACTATAACCCACTCCTCTCAATGGCCATATTCAACATTTCAAAATTATGTTCCTGTTAACGCTCGTATTGGTAAATTCACAACACAAGCAAGAAACTACATCCCGAAAAGCTTTGAAACTAATAGAGAAGTGATTCCAACAATGTCTTACATTGTGAACAACGTTCGGTATGGGATTTTGAGAAATAACTCTTAATCAATTGCAACTTAAATACATAAGTAAGCAGCTAAAGAAGCTCAAGTAGTAAGTTCATGATCACTGCCTATTTGGGCCCCTTTTTATTTTATTGTGCTACGTGTTTAAACACAACACTCGAACGAGCCACTCGAAAGCGAAATTCCTGAAGGTGCGTGTTGCAGCGGATTTTTCTATTTACAATTTTGTGTAGATATTTGAAATCATTCAGCAAATGGCGCCGATAGGAACCCTGAAACGAACTATAGCTATAGCAAAAAGAAAAAACAGAATCTGTTCGAGGAAATTCTACAATGAAATTCCAACGGATTTCGCACTGCGAGAGGAAACTTGCGATGAAATACGATAAATGATCCCCAAAGTCGCTTCTTCTCAATTTCCCCAAACAATGGCTCCATTTGAAAGTGGCGTACAGATTCCTTAATCTGTCGACTTCCCGTGATAAGTAATGATTTATGGTTTCTCCTGTTATCTGATCTTATCTTTGAGAAATGCTACCCACTCCTCCTCTCTCTCTTTGCTACCAGCAAGTAAAGCGTAGAAAGGTCGACATGAAAATTTTACGCATAAAACTAGCTGAAACAGCTGACCTCCGTGGCGGTGTGGTTAGCACAGCACGCTATGCCGCCAGCGATCCCGGGTTCGAATCCCAGTCTGGACATGGGTGTTGTTTGTGAGTGTCCCTTTATCAATTTCATCATATCATCGCTCATCCTCATTTTCGCAATTAGTCAAAAGTTACAGAAAGTTACGCTAAGTAACGAAAATCAACAACATAGCTGAAAAGCAATGGCGTATTTGAATGATCTGTAGAGTTTGACCCCATCCAAATGTCTTTTCTCACAAAAAATGGTCATCACTTACTGACTGTAAATAATTTCCTAAGAACTTAGAAATCTTTATGATGCTGTCTTATTATTTGTAACGTTGACACAATAATAATTATTATTGGCTATGTATTTATTAAATTAAAGTGTAGCATACCTATCTACAGAATAAGGCAGTTTGATGTTTGATACCATAAAGAGAATTTCTTGTTGCAGAAATTAGTAAACGGACATAACAAATTCTCATGTGATGCAGATAGCCCTAGAAGTTATGTTGTTATATTTTATAATAGTGATTTATCCACACACTCCAAAATCCCCCCCCCTGAAAGTTTTCGCAAAGGCCCAATTTATGGTCATTTTGGCTCCAAATATACTCTTACACCCCTCCCAAAACAAATCTGTTTTATAACATAATCCAAACTCTTCTGATTCTGGATGTCCCTGCCTCGCCGATGGTGTAGCGGTAACGCTGTCGCCTTATAATCAAGCGGTCCCGAGTTGGATACCAGATGGTTCAGATTCCAATTGAAACTGTAGGTCCAGTCCCGATTAGCCATCTTTGCATTAAGTGGACTTAAAACAAGAATTTAATTCTGAATGTCCTTTCCGTTCTTACATCAGATTATTATTATTTTGTTCATAATGCTGTATTTAGGCTTTGAGGCTGTTCGCAGTATTCTAAATTGAATTAATTATGGATATGTAATCGTACCGTTAGGTAGGTTGGAGGACATTTGGGGGAGGGGAGAAGCCTGTTTAACGCCACCGTTTGTAGACCATTATCAATGGAGCTACCTGGTCTTATTAGAATGGGCTCTTTTTTTCATATTTGATCGATATCGCATTTCACAGAAACGAATGCCTGAGGGAATTATCATTAATATGCTTTTGTTTAGTTCAATAAACTTCTTCTTCACCTCCTGCATTCGTACATCATCTACTTAATCGTAGCGATGAGGATGAAGTGATGGAAGTGATAGAAAAGCTAAGGGAATAGACACATACTGACCAGGTTTTACCTTTGCCTTCGTACCGCACTATGCTAACCACTCTGCCACGGCAGCCCGTTAGAATAAAAAGCCGCAGACTTGCTTGCAGCCAACTGTGCGCTGAAAAACCACTGAGGTGGCATTATGAAGCGTTTGCTGATAAGGTGGATTAAGTTGTCACTTACAAATGGATAAGGGTGATCTATCTGTTGCTCTCTCTTGATTGTTTTGCAGTTCTCAAGCAGCTATTACAATCATCATTGTGCTCAAGTTCCAAAGAACGAAGTCTGAAGGACAAAGAGGTGCTCGCACCGAATAGTAAGGGAAAGATACAATTAGTGGCATAGTTTTGGAGGCTTTGACGCTGAGAATTTTCCGAAGTGGGAGGGGTCATTTCAAAAACGGGTTATGTTTACGTGCCATCAGAAGAAACGAAAATGTTTTAAAGGGAGAACAGAAAGCACGAAAGAAACGAAAGAGAACGAGGGAAATGAAGAGATATAAAAGAAGCCAAAAACATACGGAATAAGAGAGATAGAATATGAAGAAGCAAGAGAGGAAAGACAGAAGTAAAAGAGAGAGAGGGGGAGAGATAGAAAGATAGAGAAGCGAGAGGAGAGAGAGAGAAATGAAAGAGAAAGAGAGAGGAAGGAGAAATGAGGAACGAGAGTGGGAGACAGAAAGAAAGATAAAGAAATGAGACAAAGAGAAAAACAGAAAGAGGAGATGAGGAAGCCAAGAGAGAGAGACAGAGATAAAAAATAAGAGAAGTGTGTCAAAGAGAAAAAGAGTGAGAAGAAAGAGAAAAAGCAGATAAGATATAGGAACGGAGACAGAGAAAGAATAAGAAAATCGGAGAGAAAATGGGAAGGAAAATAGTATAGAAAAAGGAAGAGAAGAATGAAACAAAGATACTATGACTCACAAAAGAGGAATGCAAGCTAGAAAGAGGATACAATAAAAGATAACTAACAGAGATATAAATGGAAGGAAGAAGAGAAGAATATTTTTCCTTATTCCGAGATTGTCAAGTTACTCCCATGACTTTCCCTGAAGTTCTAAGGGTTTCTTCTCCGTGTGCGTTTGTATGTATCACGTAATAATATTTTGGTTCGATGCTATTTCATGGGGTTTTAAACACAATAGCCCTTCTGCTTTAAAAACACTCCTCTAATTGGAAAACTTAAAAGTCCGCTGGACTTGTCTGTTGAAAATTTATCTCGTTGAGAAGGACGAAAATTATATTTAAAATTCGAAGTAATTAGATCTGATTAGAATTCCTCAGAAGATTGCTGTGATTGTAAATATGGTTACTACGTCACGGAACTATTACAAATATCCAGGGTATTATTTGTAGGGGGGTCAGCGGAGAATTAAGTCAATATGCATTCTTTATCCTTCTCTCTGCTTTCAAATTGGTGCCTGGGTGGATACTATATTGTGGAATGAAACAAGGGAGACATCATAAAACTCTGAAGAACCAGTGAACGCATCAATATAATTGATGTGATATATCGACGGAAGAAGTTACTGCAGCCCACCCTCCTTTTGGGGAGATTTTCAAATACGACACAGCAATCACGTAAGTAATACATAACGTGTGCTTGAGCAATATAAAGGAAGAAATAGTGAACATATATACAGGGAGGTTATTTCAGTCGTTCACCGCCAGCGTGACGGCCGTTCCGCGGACTCTTCATGCAACAGGTCCCGGCAAATTGCGTTCAGGAAGTCCGTAACAGAAACCGCTTGTTTTGTAATGTTTCCACTTTTCACAATTACAGTTACAATTACAATTGAAATAAGCACGTACCTTGTCGCACGGATGCAGGAAAAGGTGTCCTCCCAAATACAAATATTTCTGGCACCTTATTTCTGACATCTAATCTTAGATTAGTCATCGCTACTTTATTCTCAGTTGTCGCGACAGCGCCTGCAGCTTATCGGGGGTTGGGTGAGTTGTCAGCCGCGAGAGGGCGCTTCATACTGCACGTGTCGGCAGTGATGCCAACCGTAGGGACATGTCCCTACGCATAGGGACTTTTCACTAAATTTCGCCCGCGTAGGAACGTAGGGACAGATTTTGCCAAATGAGGGAAAACGTAGGTACTTTTTTCAATCTTGGTAAATTACATTTTATGAATTAGTTTATCTGGATACTTTAGCGAGGAGGAGAAAAAAGAACTAACTAACAGATCTCCATCAGAATTTTGGAACATGTTATCGGTTACCAAAAACTTTCAAGGCAAGTTCCTTTTTGAAAACATTTCCACTCTCGCGAAAATAGTGCTAACATTGCCGCATTCTAACGCGGAAACGGAAAGAATATTTTCAATGTTAAGTGATACAAAAACAAAAAAGGGAAATAAAATGGGACCAAAATTGTTAAAGAATGCAGGAAATACAGCATCACCAACCAACATCTATCTCTTCACAGCAGCAGCATGTATGACTTCAAATAACATAATCAACAGTAAACGACTCAACGTTATTCATTAGGGGTGTGCTGGATTCTTTACTTTAAAAAGTCGTTAATTCTCGACGTTTTCTGCCTTGTAAGTTTCTGGAACTTATCGAAAGTTGTAAGTTTTTATTCTAGAAATGCAAAAACAATCACTTAAAGTGAAAATGACTTGTAAAATTCGAGATTTCCAGTGCTTCGGGAAATTTCGAACATTTCCCGTCCAGAAAATTTTCCGACTTGGTCGGGAAATTGCAAATTTTTCAGTCCCGAATGTCGGGATTTAAAAAAATTACCGTCCCGATCCCGTCCCGACCCAAAAAATTCTGTCCAGCACACCCCTATTATTCATTAAGGCAAGAATTTACAATACCGGACCCTTCTGTAATTTCTATGCTACGTCTTATACTCACGAAATAATTATTCGTGATTATTTATCTCAAGTTAACATGTTGGGGTGAGGGGGAAAAAATGTTCATTAACGTGTAGAAGTTGTAAAATAAGCTTTTCAATTCTCGCAATGATTCTCCGTATACAAGTATGGTAGCCATATTTGTTGATTTGAACAAATTAAAATTAGTTACGCTGTCTACAGCGTTGCCACACTGTTGATTTCATACTTGGAGAGCATGGATCGTGTAAGAATGGCGGAAGAGAACAGTAAAAAAGTTGTTAATGTTGTACAGATTGTTAGGTGGAGTGTGCAGGAGGATGGCTGTGGGCTAATTAATAAACTTATGGATTTCAGTATATTGCCCAAAGAACGTGCTTACATGTGACAGCGACAATCACGATGTAGAAGAACTGATTTGATTACAGGTAAATTTGGCAACAGTACATCAATCATAAAATTGCAGGATACGAAAATAGCGTCTTCGATGATGAACGTTTCCCGTTAAAGTGCTACGAAAATAATATTTTTTATCGGTTCGTAATCACAATTACCGCAAAACCATTCAGGAATAGCCCCACTGACCATTCTCGGTAAGTTTAGGTTAAGTTAGGTTAGGCAAACATAGTTAAAATTTGGGCTCGAAAAAAACATGCACGGGTAGCCCAACAAACCATTGACGGATAGCCCCACGAACCATTCAGGTACGGTTAGGTTAGGTTAGGATAGGCAAACATAGTTAAAATTTGGGGTCGTAGTAATATCAGGAATGTATATTTCGTTTTTTAAGTATTGGAAACACAAAATCTTCCGGTAAATAATAAGCAATCGTGCCGATCGCGGACCACTCAATGTCACTTATTTTGCAATTTCTACACGTGACCCCCCAAATCTTAACTTGAAATTCGTGATTAGGAGGCCTCAATTAGTGAGTATGCAAAATATTACAAAAATCGGGGAGGGGTCATGTATTGTAAATTCGCTCCTTCATTAATTGTGGAAGCACCGAGCAGAAAGATTTGGTAAGTAAATGTGTATATTTTATCTTCTGTTTTGCATGCTAATGAGGTGTTGTTTTTTAGTTACTTTACTTGGCGTAGGGACATTTGGTCAGTTGTAGGGACATTTTGACTACGTCTGTAGGGACATTGCTGAAAAATGGTTAGCAACACTGTCGGCTACCAGACGTCAGTGTTCGTTCATGTTCAATTCTGTTTGCGTTCAACAGTACGCGTGTTGCTTGTTATTGTAATGTGCTACTCATGGCCAGTGCTTTATTGTGTGTTAATTGTTATTCATTCATTACTTATGTCGTTAAACAAATATAGTCTTGAACAGAGAGTTTTTATGTACGATAATTACGTGAAAACGAATTCTTGCAGAAAAGTGGTCAGGGATTACGATAGACAGGATCTCTTGAACCTAAGAAACGTGTTGTATTGCTGTTGAAGGAAGTCATTTTCAACATCTCTTATAACACAGGAGGTTAGTGATCATCATTATTATTACTTTTAAATATCATTTTACGCTTTCGGTTTGCTTTATGCGCCGGGATGCTGTCTTCCCTTTCTGTCAACTGAGGATAAAGTAGCGATGTCTAATCTAAGATTAGATGTCAGAAATAAGGTGCCAGAAATATTTGTATTTGGGAGGACACCTTTTCCTGCATCCGTGCGACAAGGTACGTGCTTATTTCAATTGTAATTGTAACTGTAATTGTGAAAAGTGGAAACATTACAAAACAAGCGGTTTCTGTTACGGACTTCCTGAACGCAATTTGCCGGGACCTGTTGCATGAAGAGTCCGCGGAACGGCCGTCACGCTGGCGGTGAACGACTGAAATAACCTCCCTGTACATGTCGTGTCGTCATGTTTATGTGACAACATAAGGAAGAAATGTTTTTGAGGGAAGTAGGAAAGAGGTAGCTGTAGGACAGAAAGTAAGAGAAACGAAAAAAGCTGACATAGGGAAAGTGAAAACAGAATGGAACTGGAATAAGGAAGCGAGAGAAGGAGAGCAACACGAAAGAGATGGAGAGAAATGGAAACGAGAAACAGAAGCCAGGCAGAAAGAAAGAGAGAGAGGGAAAGTGAAACAAAGACTGGAAACAAACAGTGAGAGAGTGTGCGTGTGTTAGAGAGGGGCATGCAAGAAAATGAAGCAGACAATGAGAAGGGGTAAAAGAGTAAGGATTGAGGAAGTAAGCAAGAACAAGACATACTACGACTGAGAAAAGAACACGGAAATCTAGAAGAAACACAAGAAAAGGAAAATATAAAGAAATGAAATGAAATGATACAACACAAACTTGAAGGAAGACAGATATAACCTTCCTCACAATATTGACGAGGCGTGTGAGCACTAGAAATGTCCACAAATTCCGGATAACGGATATCCGTATTTCAAATTATCCGATATCCGTCTCGGATAATACGGATATCCGATTCGATTAAGGATTTGCAGAAAATCCGTACAATGAAATATGAAAATGACAAATAAAAGAATATGTGGATAGCCCGTAAAACGGATAAACGATAAAACTTTCCGGATAATGCACACATTCGGATATCCGGATAATGAGGATAATTCGGATATTTGGATAATCCGGACAATTCGGATAGAAAATGTTATCTGGATTTGGACATCCCTAGTGAACATCACATGTCCACGTCGGTGACCATACAATAATGGACATTTCCACTTTGACATGAAAAACGTTTTATTTCCATTCATTTTACAGATAATGACACAAACATGATATGTGCAAAATATCTCGGCGATATTTGTTTCGGTTCTCGAGAAACACGCCTTCAAACACCGCTGAAATTCACCTACTACGTCACGGATTTGAAAACGTCCTCTCCACAGACAGGAGGTCCTCTGACGTCATCACTTAGAAATGCGTGCAGACGGGGCTTCTGCTCGTCCCGTCAAATTAGCATGACCCGCGGAAGCGACATCAAATTCACTTGTTACTGTGTAAAACAAGTATCTTACAACTTCCAGTGCAAAAATCTGTGCTCCATTTCTTGGAGATGAATTACACCCTAGCAGTATAGTAGTATTTGCTATAATTCAGCCACTCGGTAGAGGGTTTTCCCATTAGGGTGACAAAGAAAACCTTGTAACAGTCAATGGCTGAACACGTGAACAGCCTTGTTCATTGCGAATACGTAGGTTTGTTCTGACTGGCAAGAACTTAATGTTATAGGAATGCCTCTTCTGGAATTACAATTATTTTCGTCATAATATTTTAAGATAATTTTAAGCAAATTTTAAGATAATAATTTTAGAACACACTGGTTTACACGCCAATTTCTGCAATATAAGAGGTGATACGGTATAAAAAGGTGCGGGGAGTTTTTAAATTTCCTTCAGTAAATGACAGTTTTCTTCAGTTAATACATATATTGCAAATTTTTGTATTTAGCCTACTTTTACGTAGCTTTTCCGTTCACTTTGTTTAACCGCAACGATGAGAAAGCATGGTTAATTTATTATGTATCAGCTCTTACATAACATTTCTTCCCACTTTTGGCTAATCGCTACAATGAAGATGAATAACTACAAGCAGTATTCGAAGTCGGGGTGCAGGAGTACACCCCCCGCACACACGCACACTACCACCAACTGCACAATCTAAGTATCACCCAACCTGCCATGATAAGAGACGAACTTTTTCTTGTGTCCCATCTCATTTCGAAAGCATTCACTTGTCCCATTTCCTTTTATGAGACGAGACGGAACATGCCTCGTCTCGTGAGCAACACTAACATTAACAATAGAAGCATCACCCTAGCTGTCCCCAAACATCCCCCCATGTAACAATTTCCAGTTCAATGAAATGTCACTCACAAGGAAACAGTCATGCCCAGGTCGAGAGTCAAACCTGGAACATACGACTTCCTCAGATAAATCATGAATTTTGTGTATAATAATTACAACGCCACTTCATTCCTGGTAATTCTGAATCTGCAGTTTGGTTTGCAAATATAAGCAGGATAATATTTAGTTTTCGAGTGCTGTACCGTCAAAACGAGGAGTCAAAAGAAAAATAATTAAAAAAATATTAAGAAAGTTTTTTTTTTTGTATTCATAATGATAAGCCTTTGCATACGTTGTTAATTCTATATTTTTCGAGACTTGAGACGAGAACGAGAATTGCCCTCCGAAACCAAGACGGATGTTTATAAATTGAGACGAGACTGTCAATGAGACATTTACAAATAAACACGAGACAGACATTTACAACTCTCAACGAGAACGAGACCAAGGCTGCCATGTCTCGTCTCGATAGTATCCTTAGTGGTGAAGTTGTGAACCAACCAATTAATGCTTTCGGGATAACGAGATGAGGCGGCTTTTTTCGGAATACAAAATTCAAAATAATTATATCGTACCATTTCAGTATGGGATATTGTTATACACATGGGCGTATATATAGTTCACGGGGGGGGGGAGGGATGGATGGATCAACTTTTGGAATATAATTAGGGTTGCTTTATTTCGTAAGTGAAAATCCACGACACTCCTGGCCGGAAGCTTGTTGGGCAGCATGGGGGGAGGGGATGTTGGACCCGACAAAGTTGTGTGTTTGTAGTCAGGAAGTCACGCTACTTAGTATTGATACTTTTCTGTTCATCTTGTGTCACTACGTTCTTAAGAACCAAATTTCTTTAATATGATTCGAGGGGGAAAAAAATAACTGATTTGACAGTCTCAATGCAGTTTCTTATCGCAGAAATTCCGAAACTGTCAGGAAATTGTAGATATTGGTCTGCAGTCCCATCTGGTGTGTGGAATTACGAAATTTCCTTCCCATCCTTCCGTCCTATAAGTCTCTAATTTAAGAGAAGGAAATAAGTCCGAATGAACTTTTGGCATGAGTTTACAATACCGGACCACTCTCCAATTTCTATAAAATTTCGCCTACTTACTAATTTCAGTGTCCTGATGACGTATCTGTAGTACATATTTGGCGGTCACTTGTTAAAATTGTACATTTACGTGTACAACTTGTAAAATAACCTTGCGATTTACCATGGTGATTGTCCATACACAGCAATTCGGAACCATCTTTCTTTCGCAATTAATTAGCTAATGGTCTTCCTTTACGCACAACAATCTTGTTGACGACAGACGAGGAATGCCTACGAGGTTAGGTTAGGCCTGTTAGGTTAGCTTTCATTAGCATAAATACAAAGAAAAATTAATATTTTAGCTAAGAGAACTATACCTTATCTTGCCTGTTGATTTCTTCATGTTGGGAAAATGGCGTCTTCCGTGGAGCTATTGTTCTTATGGTAGGGTTACGTTACGTTAAGAAAACATAGTTTATTTCATTTTTTTCTCGATTTCCATACTTGACCGCCAATTATTACATGCAGATTCGTGATTAGGAGTTCACAATTAGTGAGTAGGCGAAATTTCATAGAAATTGGAGAGTGGTCCGGTATTGTAAACTCGTTCCGAACTTTTTATGAACAAGCGGATAGAACAAGGAAACTGGTAATTTTAGTGAACCAAAAAAAGAGGGTGTTTGGACTCGTTGAATCCCCCTTAAATACGCCCATGGTTATACACATTATTTCCTTGTAATATTTATACATAAACTAAGTATAGATATGTACCGTGCAACTAATATAATCTTCTCAGTGTATTTTCTCTTATCTGCACAAAAATATTTGATCATAATTTGGAACACAAACTGAAATTGCTTTATGGAAAAGAAAGTTCAATAGGCTTTATAAATAAAGTGAAGCATGTGAAAATTCCTATTTTGCACTACATAGGTTACGGTAAATATAAGTTTAAAAAATATTTTTGAGTGTCTGGTCAGCAACCAATTTTATAAGCAATATTTTTCGCATGGCCTGAGAACACACACGCAGCTGAACCCTCTCATTTATCTTCCACGTGAGCAGCAGGGATATTTCATAGAACAATGATCATTACAAAGCATAGCTTTCCTTTCTCCTATCGCTCCTTCTTCCTTTATTTAAAGCGGTACAGATTTGTAAAACCGCTGCACGTGTTCGCTCACCGTGGGCTACCCATCCGGAACTGGACGCTCGAAGCAGACGACAAACGAGCTCTCCCTAAAGAGTGACGTAGTAACATGGCGGCGGCGTGTTTTCAGCGCAACGCTAGCCTCGCAACTTTGGAAGTCTCGTTTCTGCCTTAAACTGGACGCAGAGAAAAGCGAAAACTTGCAGGGGTCATTTTTCCAGGGTGTAGTTTTTAAAATTGTTGTAAAAAAAATTGAGTGGAAATGTCCATTAGCCACGTGGCCTCCCCGATGGCGCAGTGGTAGCGTAATCGCCTTGTAATCAATGTTTCACGGGTTCGATACCCTGTGAAGGCACATAGTGGTTCAGATCCCACATTAAACTGTAGGTCCAGTCCCAATTAGCCTTACTGTGCATAAAGTGGACTTAAAACACCAACTCAATCCAATCGAATAATTGGCCATATCAAAGGGCTATATGGTGACCAGACGCCTCGACAAGATTGATTGATTGATTTGTTGATTTGTTTTATTTTACTTCGCGGTTTGTGCTTCTTGGCTAATTTGCAAAGATGGGTATGAGTGATGAAATGATGAAATTGATGAATGGACATTTACAAACAACCATGCCCGAGCGGGATTCGAACCCGGGACCCCTGGCGTCGCAGCGCTATGTGCTAACCACTCAGCCACGGGGTCCGGCCTCAAGATTGTAAGGAAGATATGGTCCGAGTTTCTTTAAGTTTGTTCGGAACTTTGGACAAATTTCCCTTACTCTGAGGAGGAGGGAGTGACTCCCTTGAACTTCCTAGTGGACACTCATGCTGAGAAACAAAATTTCCATCATAAATAGCCCTAGCCCTTTTCTGGGATTCTCTAAAAGATCTAAGGTTTTATATTTTAGAATATTATGGTGGTCCGGCCAGAGACATTCTTCAATCAATTGTTATTTCGCAAGAAAAATACATTAACAGAACGCATCATTTCCTCAACCCTATCGTGCAGTAAGACAAATCCTACACCGAAATTTCTTAAGTCCTCATATCCTGTCGAATGGAACATAAACGCACGAAATGCATGAGGGTAATTACAGTGATTATCAGTAGTTGTGGGAGGTCTACAGCAGCTTAGATGTCCACCACTGTCAGCTCCTGATAAGTCTCCTGACACTCTTCGCATGGCGATCCTGTGATCGTGCGTTTCCTCTCGTCACTTGTCATGATGTCCATACGGACTGTTATCATCTTGCATCCATTGAGTTACAGACCTGTTCGGAGCGAGTGGGAATTATGTAAGAAAAAGTAATTTATTCGCCTTTTAAATGCGTTACTGCACTCCCTTGAGTCATGTTCTGGAAGTAAAACTGCTGACGTAGCTCGATTGAGACATCGTGAAAATTTTCTTCTTTTACTTATTTGCCACAACCAACATATGAATTGAATTGAATGGGCCAGGGCGAGATACTGTCAAGCCACCTACTTTTCTTCTCACTACCATCTCGCAAAACATGTGAAATAAAAATGACATGAAAATCAGTTTCAGACATCGCCGAGAGAAATTTTTACAATGGGCTAGATTTCAAAGTACGAGAAACAAAAGAAATTCGTGGTGTAAATGCAAATTTGTGGATTTGATTGAACATTGAAGTCAGTGTTTCTTTACTTTAATAATGATAGTAACAATAAAAAGTAAGTAAAGTGCTCCCCTGTGCTTTGCACCACGCCATGAAGGCGTATAGGGGATGTGGAGTTAAGGCCCCACACTTTCTTGATCACGGCCGAAGGTGGGGGTGATGTGATCAGTACCACGACCCTAGCCTTCTCTAGCCCCGAGTTTCCTCAAGGTATCCACTTTATACGACGCTGGGTGGGCGCCGGAGCCGCTTGAACAGGTGGGAAAAATCCCGATTCTCCCCCGCCGAGAATCGAACCCGGGTCTCTCGCATGGTAGTCATAATGAATGAGCTAGAGCGGCTCAGTATAGTAAAAATAAGGTAAAGACAAATCTATCTCCTGTAGTAAACTACGTTGAAACTTGTCCACTATATGCTGAAATAGGCTAATGGGGACTGGACCTACATGTAAAGTGTGATCAGAACCACTATTACCTCCACTGGGTATCGAACCCAACCCAGTCCCCACTCCACGAATCGAACCTTGGTCTCTCACGTGGCAGGCGGACGCCTTACCAAGTGGACCATCACTGCTCTGAATAGTAATAATAATTTATCGATCTTTGGTGCTGAGTATAGCAATGGCTAAATGCAACGCCACAGCATCACTTAATTATCTACAGTACCAGTCCATGACCAGTGTTACGATTAACTTGTATGAGGAATTTTTGCTTAGTCTCATATTAGAAACCTTGAAATCTCACCTTCAATGACAACATTTTCTGTACAAATACAATGAATTTATTTACTCTTTCTTAAATACAGAATTTGTAAATTAATAGATTCCAACCACTTCTCATATTTGTTTTGTTTTGAAGCACAGTAATCTGACAAATAACTTCTAAATAGACTCTGTCACGTGATGTTAGTTCCACAATTCACAATCATATTCTCGCATTGAACCTACGATTGTACGTAAATATAGAAATTTGTAAGTCGTTAGACAATTCCACTTTAAAATATAGAACCTTATAATTGTTTAGATTTTTTACAAGTTTTATTTATATATTCGTGATGATAATAATAATAATATGCTGCCTGTGTGGTGCATATATATAGAGGCCACACTTGATATCCTTCTTTCGTTGTAACGAACCGTGCGTATCCGATCAGTATCAACACTAATTGGAAGATAAATGCGCGGGGACGACAACCTAATATTCGAGGAACCTCACCACAATAGAACAAGTCTGCTGCGAAGAGGTCCGTGTATTACGTTAAATAATTAGCTGTGCACTAATTGCATATTTCGTAGCAACAGATGAGATTAGATAGAAGACAAGGCGCTCTTGACTCGCTTATCAACAAAGACGGTGCTGGCCTCTTGTGTGAAATTCCCACAAAGTAGTTTTGCACGGTTTCACAGGTGGAGGAGGTACCTTGTGTTTCTGTTAAGTGATATACAGTATACACATATCGGGCTATATTCCTGTATGTGTAGTGTAGGATTCTATTCTTCAGGAATCATTGATTGATTGGGTTGGTGTTTTAAGTCCACTTTATGCACAGTAAGGCTAATCGGGACTGGACCTACAGTTTAAAGAGGGTTCTGAACCACTATGTTCCTCCACCGGGTATCGAACACGAGACCCCTTGATTACAAGGCGACGACGCTACCACTGCGCCATCGGAGAGGCCCATCGATCATGGAAAATACATTTTTAAAAATGGGGGGGTTAGTACCCCTATAATCCCCCCTGTCGCTGCGAACGTGACACGTAGTTCGTTTTGCGAAACTGTACTCCGTGAAACACGATCCTTTGTCGTGAAAATCACTGCCTTAAATTGGTTGTTTTTACCCCCTCAAAGGAAATTAATTGCCAGAAATGGGGGAGGGGGCATGAGATTTGATCGGACAAGACCTTTCATTTCTACCTCCTTCAGGTAATTATTTTTGTTGGTTTCAATCTGGCTAGTTTTGCAAGAAAACGCTTTGGAGATAAGAAGTTTAAGCAGCCACATGTAGCTAGATTCTTAGCTCACCAACCGTGCAATGTATGTTATCAGATCTCTGTACGCAGAAAATAATATGCTTCCCCCCACCATTCCTCGCCGTTTTCAGTCTCAGCAAATGCCATTCTTGTGTTCCCTCTTTTACTTTTGTTTGCTTTCTGTGCTTGTTATAAGGGCACTTGCTCCAGTCCAGGGCTTGGTCTTCCGGGGGTGGGGGTGGTAGACCAGTCGAAACTACAATTTTCCCCCTTTAGACGCTACATAAATGTGAACGTCAAAAAGATCAAGCTGAACTTTAAAATATAAGTGACTGCTAAACCCCACTGTAAGTAAAGTAATGCACTAACACCTATTTTAAATATCCCAGTATCAATCAAAAATAGCCTTACGCACTATCAGTTAACTTATACGCAGAATGGCACGATGATGTACAAACGTAAGGTTACACCTAAATGTGTGCATTTATTCCAACGTTTGGTAAAAAAAAACCTGCAAATTATAATACAAAATTAGTGATTTAGTCTAATATTGCTAAAAATCTACAATGTGGCAGGTAAAATAATAAATTTTAAAAATATGAAAATAAATCAACAAAATATCAATACATCATCGATACCCTGGAATTGGAGAATTTCTGGTTTTAAGAAATGTCTTCCTTATTGCGATAGGAAACAAATGAGCAAGATACTGTATTAACCCTTAGTTTGCCTGGGGGGAGGGGTAGGGGGATCAGGCCCACCCCTCTATTTTCTCGATATTTCCAACTGTGAATTTTTTTATAAAATATTGAAAATAAATTACATTATTCCCTAAGGTGTTCACAATATTTCTGTATTACTTTTGTCCATAAAAACATAAATGTAATGTCAATAGGAAGCAAAATGCACTAAGTGGGCCTATCAAGCACCATCTTTGAATGCGTGTTTTTCGAAACACTCATGCCACTGACTGTAAAATTGGTTGGTAATGTGATGGTAATTATTGTAATTATTATATTAATAAACAACTGCACCTCTGTAACCAAAAAGGTATTACGGAAAAATTATGTTTTTTTGTGTTTTGGTTGGTAAAATCTTATTAATGATGGTAATTTTTGTAACTATTATAATTAATGTATAACTACACCTATACAAAATGGTTTCTTGAATTTTAATGATAAAAAAAATGTGTGGACCTGTGAGCCCCCCTCCACCAGCTAAGTAAGTTTTTCGTACGGCATGGGTAAGCTAGGCTTAATGAATAATAAAGGCACGACAGCTTGAGACTAAGATACTAAATTCTAATTTTTTTGAAAGTTTTGGTTGTAAGTCCCTGACCCACCTGCGACCACAGCTGTCTTTATGTATTTGTTTTAGACGTGAATTTTACTAGAATCTGGATATGCGAAACATTGCCCCTTTTAATTGGAGCATATCTCGATATCGACAATAGTGGAAGTGGAGTGATACCCCCGCCTTCTTCAGTGAGATCGATGCTTCTATTTCGAAAACAAGGTTCGAAGGTTAAATGGATACTTGTTATTCGGAAATAAGTCTGAGCTTTATTGTTTGAAAAACAGACTGAAACTTAATGTTGGAAAACGAATTATAAACTTATTGTTATTCTTAAACAAACCTGAGAATTACAGTTCAAAAACGAATTATAAACTTATTATTATTCTTAAAGAAACCTGAAAATTACAGTTAGAAAACAAGAATGAGATTTGCCGATGAACAATAAAAGTTGTTATTGGTGAACAAGAACGAGAATTGCCTTCAAAACCTAAATAATTACAAGATTGAGACTTAATGTTCGGAAAAGAGATTCAGACTTACCATTCTTATTTCGAAATAAAACAGATATTAATTGTCGTTCAACAGAGGCTGAGAGTTACTATTCGAAAAGCAGACTGAGACTTACTACCCGAAAACAAGACGCAGAATTATTTTTCGAAATCAACTCAGAAAATTACTGTTCGAAAAAGATATTGAGTCTTGCAATTCGAGCAGAGGCTGGGGCTTTCTATTTCCAAGAACATTCTGAAACTTGCCTGTTGTGAAATAATTTAAACTTATTATTCGAAAACAAGACTGAGAATTACACTTCGATAAGGAGACTGAGTGTGCCATTACAAAAGGAAATGAGGCGTATTGTTCGACAGAGAGATTAAAACTTAAAAGTAGGCTGAAACTTGCCATCCCAAGATGGAGTGAGACAAACCTTTCGAAAACGAGGTTGAGACTTACTGTTCGAAAACAATACTTAGAATTACGGTTCGAAAAAGAGACTGAGATTTTTATCTTTTTAAATTAAATAGATACTTATTCTTCTCAAAACAAGGTTAATAATTACCGTTCGAAAACGTGGCAGGGGCTTGGCGTTCGGAAAAGAAGATAAGAGTTGCAATTCCAAAAAGGGATTGAGACTTGACGTTCCAAAAACAGATTGAGACTTGATATTCTAAAAGAAACCTGAGATTTGTCGTCCGAAAGCAACTATTTGGAGGCTTTTTAATTCATTCTTTTAATTGAAACCCAATCCAAGATTTACCGTTGGGAGAGGATACGAATTGAAGATTTGCAATTCTATACTTTTCTAAAAGAAGAAATTGAAGTGTGACAACTTTAACACCATAAACTATCAACTTAAAGCCTGAAGACCCTCGGGATCACATTTCAATTTGAAATTCAAAACAGTTCCCTACTTCCTCGGTACGAGGACAAGAGGAAAAATTTCAAGAAACAAAAGCGACATCAGCGGAAATATATACCCGGAGTCTTTGAATGCATTAGGGACAGAGGACATAGCTAATCATCGCTGTTTTATGAGGGGACCACCTCGCCGATCCTCCCATCGCGTCAAGTGGGAGGCGCCCGGAATATTTATCATCGATTTCTTATAATTTTCTTCGTCGTCTCTGTCCTCCCATGCGGTGGGTTCTTCCTCTTTAGTTGTTGTTTATTTGAGGGTGTTTCCAACGGGTGGGCTGCTTTGACGGTGGAATCGGTGAGGCAGCAGAATCGAGACGATACAAATTTCAGACGTCGGAGCAAATCGAAACACTGCCTGCTATAAATTCACGAAATCTGAGACGATTTAATCTCGCTTTCCCGGTAGATTTGTGAAAGTAGAAGTAGGTGGGTGGGTATGCTCACTGTAGGGTTGGTAATAGGGATGCCGGAATTTGCATCCGAAATAATCGAATCCCGAATCCTCGATTCAGTATCGGAACCTCTTATTCTGGGTCTTGCATTGATGGAAACTCTGATCCCAAATCCTAATCTTAATTATCCATATCTATTAGCATCCAAGGGGCCTCTTGGATGGCGTTGTCGCCTTGTAATCAAGGGTTTCCGAGTTAGATCCCCAGTGGAGTTGTACGGTGGTTCGGATCCCACTTGACACTGTACTGTAGGGTAGTCCCGAATATTCTATCTGAACCCTGTAGGAAGGCCAAGACGAAGATGGAGGGACAACGTTGAGATGGACCTAAGGGAAATCGGTGGGGATGGAAAGAGTATATAGATCTTGCTCAAGATAGGGAAAGATGGAAGGCCTGTGTTGCTGCAGCCATGAACCTTCGGGTTTAAGAAGGCTAGAGAGTTAGTTAGTTTTGGTTAGTTAGTTGATCCTAAAAGGTAAAAGCCTTCCCCTGCACATTGAAACAAGCCAAGGAGGGTTATTATAGAGATGGTGAGATAAACACCACGCTCTGACCTAATTTATCCCGACGACTGCACCCAGGTACCTATTTATAGGAGGCTGCGTAAACCACAGAGCTGCTCCAGGGATATTGCTGGAAAAATTGAAATCGCCCACCACCCGGGAAAAGACAAACCTGGGTCTCCCGCGTCGTTTTTTCTTCTTCTTGATGAAGTAGGAATAACGTCGTCTCCTTGTAATCAAGGGGTCTTGGGTTCGATATCCGGTGAAGGTTCTCGGATCTCACTATAAAATGTAGCTCCAGTCTTCATTAGCCTATCCGTGCATAAAGCAAACTAAAACTCGATCAACCAAACTTCTTCTTTTGATGCGTTTTTCGTGGGTTTCATTTCATTTAGTGACGACTTTCCCCTTTTAAATAGCCTGCCTTCTTATTAGAGGCTACCCCGCTTCTGCTCATTCCACCTACTAAGGCAGAGAACCATCATGAACGGTTGGCGCGGTTGATGACGGTACCGGACTAGCCCACAGAGCTCCTCTGAAGAGGCATTTATGATAATTCTAAGTAAATAGCTGGTCGTTCAGGGCGAACCGGTTTTAATTCTCGGGTAGGCATCCGTCCATTGCGTGCCGACCGTTCATGTCTATGGCCTCCTTCATACTTCTCTCCTTTCTGTCCCTGGGACACTTCAACATTACAGGATTCCTGATAAACAGACTCCTGTTTATAGAAGTGGAACGTAACAGCTTATGAAGGCGTCAAGGCGAACACAAAACAAATCAAACCTTACAGGAGTCGAAAATGTTGCAAAAAAACTTTTTTCCTGAGAAACTATAAATCGTAGAGGAGAGTCTATTGTTTATGATCTGCGATACGCCAAAATCCTCTTTCTTTTGATTACCAAGGTTTCCTTATAACTTGATGACGTAATTTATACTTTGAGATCTTCCTCCTGATTGTGAACTTCACTTCTGTGGGAAAATATGAGATATGCACTTTGATGTCCTCCAATTGTTTACTTGCTACTGAAAGAAATTGAAAAATATATATGTGAATGTGCATTATCATATGAAAACACGTGGCTTATCATGTTAGCGTGCTAGTGATATCCGTGTACGGATCGCAATGAATCGCTGCTAAATTTGTTGAGGATTCACACACGCACATATATACTACGGCGCCCTGCTCCTTCGTATTACATAACAAATGCTAAACAATTATATTTTGGTTATTTAATTTTAGTACTTGGTAAGTCTTTCGGGGGGTCCAGGGGGTCCGGACCTCCCCCCCCGAAAGACTTAGCAAGTACTAAAATTAAATAACCAAAATATAATTGTTTAGCATTTGTTATGTAATCGATGGTTATTTACTTCTGCTCAACTTGTTGGAAGGCAATGAGTATGACTCATATTTATTTGAAGGACAGTTCCAAATATTTACGCACACTACTTATGATACTATGCATATAATATTAATCAGAAACTTTACTTTTCGTCAATTGAATCTAAGTCCTTTTTGATATTCAATAAATATTAAATTCTTTATCTATTTGACATTAATTTCCTTGCCAGGGCAGTCGTTTTTACATATATTTTGGCAATCTTAACTACACGCAAATTATAAGTGGAACCACAAGCAAAGAAAACTGCGCAGACCGGCGACTCCTGTGCACCATACTCATGCAAGGAGGGGAGAGGGAGAGTGGACCATGCTTCCTTATAGCCCGAGCTGAAGGGAAAGCTGCGCGGGGACTTTTCGTCCAAGGTTTTCTTCCTTGTGGTCTCTCTATAGATAATGAATACATGTTGTTATATTTCTATACTTTTACTATCTTTTTACCTATTGGTGTAATAATAGCAATACAACATTAATAAACATACACATTTAATTAATATAATTTTAATTTAATTTAATATCATTTTTCTAATTAAATTATTGTTATTATTATCATTATTGAGACACTTGGTCAGACCCCCCAAATGTATTTCTAGATACGTGCCTGGTAGATTGATATTACTATTTATATACAGAGCAATGCACTTTGATGCTGAAAACAAATTGATTGTTATACGCCGTGTCCGGATTGGCAAGCGCTCCGTCCCGTTCTCTCCCGTTGCTCTCGCGTGCCGTCGAAGTCACGTCCAAGTCGTCCGAATCTACATGTTCCCTTGTAGTACGGTTGTCACTTTTCCCACCAGGTGTCAGCCCGAACTTCACCCACCGCGCTCCGGGGCGCAGGCGCACCGCACGGAAGCAGAAGGCAGACGGCAAACAAACATCACAATGATTTCCACCTATTTACTACTCATATTAAAAATGTAATATGCTATTTCATCATTTACAATTTTTCTACATTCAGTATTATCGATAAAATGTTGAAGTATCACTGAGTTTTACATCGTCTAATCAGTAAATGTTGTCTGTACAAACTGAAAGTTAGAATATGGCTGCCAAGCGCAGGGTCACAGCGAGTTCAAGCGTGCATCTATCGCACCTCTCTGCTCTCCCCTCCGACTCCACGTCTGCCGCGAATTCGGACAACGGAGGTTGGTTGAGTCCCCGGATGGAACGGTGCTCTAGGTAACATCTGCTGCTGATTCGGACGCGGCCATAGAAGCTGCTAAAAGAGTAGTCTCCCGCTCGCGCTTCGTCCAATTAGTCGCGTTCAATTCCTGGTGTCACCCAATGAAAAAGGCGCTCTGGCTAATTAGCTTTGGCCCTCAGAGTGCTGATGCGCCACTGAGTTTTGTAATGATAAGTACAGGTTGTAAAAATAATGGCAATAATCATATAATACGTATGTTGTTTACTTAAATTCTTCTGTATGCCTGTGTACGAGGGTCGCAAGAAAAGTTTCGGTATTCAAGGAAAACAAAATCCGTACAAGACTGTACGATACTAAAATTGCTCAAAGTACTCTGCTTGATATTCCATACAACTTCTTGTTCATCTGAAACACTTCTGAAATCAATGTTGCTAGTTGTGTCAGCTAATTTCACTATGTGTAGGTAAAACCAGGGGTAAAACTGACTTCCTCCTGTTTTGAGAAATTGAGGACTCATCCTTCACGAAGAGAAAGTAACGAAGTTTCAGGTTGCATCGCCTAGGATGTAGGGTGGTTGTCTCAGATTTTCCATGTGTGTGATCTCCAGAAAGTCACAAGCTGCCTGTGTGAGTAGAGGCATTGTCATGGGTTCAGTAGCGTTTCGTTCGAGTTGCAGTTCGTCCGAAAGCGAAATTCGTAGAAAAATGCTACAGTTCGTCCGCAACGGTTTAAGGAGTTGCGTTTCGTCCGAGCCTGGCTGATGATGAGTCACACCTTGACTAACCGATGGCATCGGAGGGCGCTGAAGAGCCACTGAAGCAATGGAGCAGCCACACACAGAACTCTAAATGTGTCAATTGACACAAAAAATGCATATTTCTTGTGATTTGAATAACACGTTAAAGTGCCTCAAATTCTATTGATGCATGCAAGTGCATCAAAAGAAGCGTGTCAAATGATTCAGCTAAATGCATCAAAATGAATGACGCACCTAAGTGAGTGCATCAAATACCCGCATCAATTGATTCATTCCAGTGCATCATTTAGTTTACACAGTCAAACGTGTCATTCAAATCAAAAAAATGATGCAGGAAAGTGTGTCAAATGACATGTTTACATGTATTATTTTTCTCCACCTACCTATGAAGGTTGAATAGCCTGCAAGGGAAAATAGGTACTGAAAATATGTAGGATAGTACAGAAAACAGTTCCATACAATTCCAATCCATTTTTTAAAAAAAATATTTTCATACTACATTTTATTCATTGAAGACAATGTGCAATATTCTGGACTGTCTTCGAAAATTTTCTGTAAGGGACACCTGGAGCACTAGTGCAGGATATCACTTTCTTCTTCCTGCACTATATTTTATGTCAAAATGATGTAATACAATCAACTGCTCATGTGATGTCCTCAGCAGGGCAGATTCTTCCCCCTTCCACACATTAAACTGCTCTTCCCAGACAGAATTCTCCTCGCCAATAATGATAGGTTCCCCTCACGCAATCTGTAAAGAAAAATTTAATTGTTAATGCACCTGAAATATAAGGGGGGGAGATAAAGTTGCCTGTGCATGTAGCATCGTGCCATGAAGGCACATTTTGGGGATGTGGGGAATCCACACATTCTGGATCTCCTCATTTTTTTGGCAGTGATGTAAACAGCACCATGGTCTCGTCACCTTTACCCCCAGGTACTAATTGATTTGAGGCTGGGTGAGACCCAGAGCCACTTTATGCGGGGACAAGGCTGGAAAAATTCCAACCTTAGATCACCCACTCTGGCAATTGAACCTGGGTCTCTACCGTAGCAGTCAGACGTCCTACCGACTACATCACCACGGCAACTGAAATGTAAAATACAAACATATTTTTCTAAAAAGAAAATTGTGGGAAACTTTCTAAATGTTTCTTGAAACTACATATTTGCTAGTAGACTATAAATTTAAAGTAAATGCAAGGGAACATAGATGTACAGTCGGCTATATAAAACTAATGGAACCAAGGTGGATGGATAGAAGAAGCACAAAATTGATGTCACTGTGTGAATGAAGGGTCATAAGCATCCAGTTATACAATATATTACCAAAAAGTTACAAAAATTTTGAGAGAACCACAATCTTTAAAAGTAAAGTGAAAAAATTGTTATTGGAATACACATTATATTCAGTTCAAGAATTTCAAGAATTAACTAACTTTATAAAATAAATTTAGATTGTATACACTATATAACATGTACTTTTACAGCACTAGTTCACTTCAACAAAAAATTTGTCATTGTGTGTTTTACTATTATATTATGTTATATTATTATTAAAAAGAATTGCCAAATTGATGTATAGATATATATATGTGCGATGTCAACATGTCTTTTGTAATGTACATGCACCAATGCCCCCAGGGGTACTATCGGTGTGAAAATTGCTCAATAAACTCAATAAACTCAATAAAACAAGGCTCGAACAAGAAGCACAGAAATTAAGCTACGCTAAAATTATAATCATTGATTGAGATAAAGTCCTACAGAACTCTTTTGGAAGCTTAACTACAAAGAACAACCACCTTTAAGCAAGAGGCATGAAAAATCTGCTAAAGAAATCATCATTAACACAACCGCCAATGAAAGCAATAAAGGTATCTCTCTTAAAGCTAAGTGTGTCCTAAAAATATCTACCAAAACTGTGGCGCAAAATGTACTAGTTCAGACAAAGTTTTCAAGGCTATGCAAAATTTTGAAATCTCAATTTCATTAGAGTAGTGCACAACTTCTGAAATGTATAGGTAACGAATGTTGAGTTCAGTTGTCTAGTCCACAGATAGGTTAATCGGGACTGGCCCTATAGTTTAAAGTGGGATCTGAACCACTATGGGCCTTCACTGGGTATTGTACCTGGGACCGCTTGATTACAAGGTGACAACGTTACCGGAGAGGTCTGTATAGGCAATGAAATAACACAAATTGTATGAAGAATACAAAAACAGGAGAGTAATATGTAAAGCTTTCTCCTTGTCTGCAATAAACTATTCTATTAAGAGTCACATTATTTTTAAATTCAGACAAAGAAGTGATATTTGGATGCTTGTATATTTTGATCACAGTGATTTTTTTTAATGTTGAAGTAGGCCATGAAACTTCAATAATGTTCAATTTTGAGACTTGGTGAAAATTTCCCATCTCCTGTAGAAAATGTAGTTCAAGGTCATCCCCCCATTTTTCATGAAAAGTGAAATATGAATAAGTTTGTATCTTTGGAAAGCAATAACACCCCTAATTTCTGTTTTTATATACTGTTAATATAAGACTGCGTATATTCAGTTGTTTGATGGGGCATTGTTGCTTTCCATTGTAATGTACAGTTTTTGCCTGTACCCCAAAAATTTGTTTACTGGGCATGGAAGCTCTCTATTAGGACAAGCTAACTGACATAACACATTACTTGGATATTCATGGTGGTAAAAAAATATAAGCCGTTAAATACTGAAAACTGGGAAAATTTCCAAAAGTTCTAGAAAAAACATCATCAGGGCAGAAATAAATTAAATATGCCATTTGTAGCTGAATATATATACTGACACAAAGAAAACGAAAAAATCAAAACACATTGGGGCATCGTGCCATTTTCGAGAAAAAAAATAATAAAATGTTGAGGAAAGAAAATGTAAGTTATCACACCTCCTCCCCTATCACAAAATGGAACAGTCCTTTCTCCTCCCTTTCATAAGAACATGTAAAATATTCTACATTTTTGTTAAAAAAATGTAACATAGTTCAAAAAATAATCTTATTCTTTGTAAAAGTCTGTACTTCTATTACTATATATTGTGTGTGTGAGATTGTCAAAATAAACCAATTCCAATTGAGACACGCCCTTAAAGTTCCAATGCAGTTTCTGGGACATCTCCTCACAGCTCACTACCCATCGGAATAATATTTGGCATATGTTTTACTTTCCAGACTTAAAGTCAGAATTTCTCGTAAAAATCTGTAATTAAATGAATTTTGAGCATGAAAACCTTAAATTATTAAGAAATTTGTACATTTTAAAACTTAATGACAACAATTAATCTATAAATTACCTAAATCTAGTGTATTAAACTTATATTGTTTCATTGTTTTGATTACAGGAACTTGAAATCCAAATTTTGTCCAAAATTTTAATTCTGTAGAAAGAAAAATAATTTTAAATTAGCCATAAGATACCTAACTACAGCTAACCCTGCATGAATGCTAATTGTTGGAGTCATAAACAGCTTAAACTTGAAGGAAAATACAAAATAACACCAAGAACTCGCATCCTTCATGTCAGTACCACTCAGTTTTTATGTAAAAGTGTCATTTTTTGGAATATGCCGTAAAACTGAGAGAATTTTTAATATTTGCAAAAATTGTAATTTTACTTCATATTATTTGCTTAGAACTAGCAGAAGAATTTTAAGTGGATGCTCAGTATGCTATATAACATCCAAATGGTTAATATTAGTGAAAATCAGTGTTGGCATATGTTTTCTTAGAAAATTCCTTGGTGTTCCGCGGATATAAATTTCTAAGTTTCAACTTTGTTTCAATATTTAAAGTTAAATACAACACCTCCAACTTGTGTAAATGTACACTATTAATTACTCATGGATAATTGTATTTTTAACAATTCATTTGACTTTTTCTCAAAGCCGTGTAATTCTACTTACCTAAATAAGACAAAATGATGAATGAAATTAACAATATTGGGAGACCAGTTCTTCATTTATAAATCTCCCATGGGGTTAAATACTTCTCAATAGATAACCTTAGCTACACCAAGAATAAATATTTTAGATAAATATCGGGTAATTTTCATTATTCTTTTTTTATTATTAGTGTAGAGGATAATTGAAGGAAGGGGACGATTGAAGAACACCACGTATCATCTTTCCCCATAAGGCTTTTATACTTTAAACCCTTCCCCGGAATTATATATGTGGGGAAGTCCAGGATTAACAATATCGTTCAGTCACTACTGATGAAATCCACACAATTTCAGCCAGTACTATTAGGCTAAGTTATGTCAGATGAATAGTTAGATACCCTTTACTTTCTGTACCACAAAGTGAAAAATGTTGCATTTTTTATGAAGATTTTTTTGTTGTTTATGTATGTTTCTGCTATTTTTAGCTCAGGGACATAGAGGGGCGATCAGGTTGCTCAGACACTAACATAGAAAGAGCGGCAATAGGGTTTCAATATTTTTTTATTTTTCAACATACTACCCTGCAACTCCAATGCACTTTTCCCATCGGTGTTCCAACGCCTGGATACCTTGCAAAAAAAATTCTTCCGACTGGTCCTCCAACCATGAGACCACAGCCCTTACCACCTCAGAATCATCAGAAACTTTTTGACCACGAATGTCATTCGTCAAATGTTTGAACAAATGGAAATCACTGGGGGCCAAATCTGGGGAATAGGGAGGGTGGGGCAACAATTCGAACGATGCATCTGTGATAGCAGCCCTCGCAATGTGGGAGGTGTGGACAGGTTCATTGTCCTGGTGAAGGAGCACACCACGGGTCAACATCCCACGCCTCTTTTTCTTGATGGAATCACGTAATTTCTTGATTAGGTCACTGTAGTATGTGCCAGTGATGGTCTGGCCTCTTTGTAGATAGTCCACAAGAAGGACACCCTTGCAGTCCCAGAAAATTGAGGCCATCACCTTCTTGGCTGACGTTTGCACCTTGAAATTCTTCGTTGGTGGAGAATGTGGGTGTTTCCACTCCATGCTTTGTGATTTTGTTTCTGGGTCGAAGTGATGGACCCATGTTTCATCCATAGTTACAAATCGGGCAAGGAAATAGTCTATATCAGCACGAAACTTATCAAGAAGTTCTTGAGTGATGAGCACTCGGGTGCGCTTCTGATCTGGGGTGAGGTTTCGAGGCACCCATCTTGCAGCATTTTTTTTCATTTGCAATTCCTGGGTAATTATGTTTTGCACAGTGCCATATGACAGGCCACACATCTCAGCAACATGACGGATAGTGACTCGACGATCCTTCAGCACGATATCCTGGACTTTGTTAATGTTTTCGGTTGTCATGACAGTTTTTGGCATTCCAGCTGCATGTTCATCCTCACACGACTCTCTCCCACAATCAAACTCACGACACCATCTCTTCACCATACTGTATGAAGGAGCACTGTCCCCTAATGTATCCACCAAGTCCTCATGAATTTTGGATACCGTCCACTTCTTCTTCACAAAATATTTGATCACCGCTCTCACCTCAGTTTTCTCCATTCTGCGACATTGACACAACTTCATTCAGTTAAACCCCTGTAAAAAGATAACTGTACGCTACTCAGACTTGCAATTCAGAATAAAAGCATATAAAGGATCACTAAACAATAACAAAATAAAAAATCAATCATAATGTCATTCCTTCTATGTAAGGGTCGGAGCAACCTGATCGCCCCTCGTATGTTATGGTGAAGTAAAGTACCTAGTTTCCTTAACTTCTAGCAGTGTAGTACTCCGGCAGTGTGTTTCTTTATAGGTACAGTATATTTGCAGAAGATACAATTCAACATACAAGTGTATCAATATACACTGTATAAAACACAACTTATTACTAACTTCGTTGACCCTGTACATGACCATGGAGCTGTTACGCATTTTAAACATTCTAAAAATAACTTAAAATATTCATGGATTATCCTGTTCCTGGAATTCGGACGAAACGCAACTCGGACGAAATGCTGCTCCGTCGAAACGCTACGCCACGATTGTCATGGTGCAACAGTGTGTCCCGTAAAGCAGTTTCAGATTATTTGTCCAGTATATTTTTAAAATCGTGAGGAAGGCAGAATGTTATGTATTGAAGAACTGCCACAGATATTTTGGTCCTCCCACGTAATAGTTGTCGCATAAACACTCTGTTCAGTTTTCTTGCTTTATTATTATTATTATTATTCGAAAATGTTTCGGGTCGTTTGAACTCCACCTTCAAAAATCCAGATTGCACATTACAGAGGGAAGAGGGACGTTTTGTGAATTTTGATTTAGATGCAAATCACATAATTAACATAGTTCAATGTAATATTTCTAGTTGATATTTTAATAATCATTTTATTTATAAGTATATCTACATGTATATTTTTATTATTTTCCCAGGTGTTAATATTTTCCAGACGTGGAAACGTTATATCAGCTTTTTTACTTGACCTTGATTTAAAGGTTTTTGCTGATTTGAGTTGAGTTTTCCACTATTTATACAGAGTGTCCCACTGAACGATACCTGCGATGCGCACCGGTTTTATATGGGACACGCTGTAGAATTTTACCTTTGTAAAGGTAGCTTTATACAATTAATTTGAATTATTTTGAATAACCGTGAAGGAGAGTTTTATTGCATCTAGTTTTAAAAAAAGTTGTTAAATGCGACGCAACGCATTGAAGGAGAATTTAAAAAAAAACTCTCCTTCCTATTCTTTACGCCAATCTATCCACATTAAAAAATGTTTTAAAATCATAGACAAATAATATGGAAATGGGTATGACTGTTGGAAATAATGTAAGATTGTAAGTATTTGTTTAATACTCACCATTTGATCCCGTTTATCCATGGAAGAAACAAATTTTATTTAGAAATTGTATCTAGTGTAAAATATCGAGACCCAACACGTAACTGATCGAGAACAATACAGGTCTCTGCAGAAACGAGACGAGACAGAGGTTAAATTCCTGCTAAACCAAGTTGATTTCTTCTTCAGACATACTAAGCGGATATCTACCTGATTATTTACAGATACGTCATGTACTTTGTATATGGTAAGTATAATCAATCCATCAGTGGCAATTCTGAGACTGTGCTACGTGGCTGCATGTATTCAGGATAAAATTGTTTCTTCTCGAGAATTTATAGCGTGGAAACGAGGCGTCAAACAGAAACAAAAATATCAAGAATAGTTGTGTGCTTTAATGACCTCTGTATACTGTAAATGTTTATGCGGTCCCAGTTTGTATATGTTGTTTATTCTATGTATTTCGAGACACGAAATGAGATTGAGACTTGCCCTTTCAGACTGAGATTGAGAACGAGACTTATAATTCGAGACCAGACCGAAACTTTGCCAAATCTTGTCTCGTCTCGTCTCAACACCATTCCGAACTGGATTTGATACCCGGTGGAGGCACACAGTGGTTCGGATCCCACTTTAAAGTGTAGGTCCAGTCCCGATTAGCCTTACTGTGCATAAAGTGGACTTTAATAAAAAAAAAAACACAAAACTCAATACCATGCCTACTTTCGTGCACTTTTCTTCTGTGCTAATTGGAGCGTGTGCAGTTGAGCTTTTAATATCTAAAATAAAAATCTGCGGAGTTAATACGAGAAATTATAATTTCGTTTCCTGGACTGACAAATTGCGAAGTCATCGGCATAAAGGGCCATTTTGATTACAACCTTGGACTTCAACTGCTCTGCCTCAGTAAACTGCCGTTGCATGTGTGAGTGGCAGGAAGCAGAAGATAACAACATACTTGGGAGATTTCTAAAGACAATCGCGCAGATAAGCAATAACCGTGAGGATCTACAAGCTCACACGTAATTACAAAAGCAAATGGAGAATTAAATCATCTTCTTCGATTAGCGGACCATGCCGTTTTCAACATGCGCCAATTAGTGACAAAGTCTGGAATTTTTGATACGATCGTAATTCTAGCCCCATCTTGGGATTTATCCACCTTCCTCGTAATATTTGGGCAACACCCCCTCCTCCTCCCAAAATAGACAAACAAGTATATGTGACCTTTATGAACTGCAAACTTCAGAGCCTTCCTCTGTATTCCAATAATATACTAAAGATGTAAAAATTATTGACTATCGCCAATCACTATAATTGATTGATTGATTTGCTTTATTTTACTTCGCTTCTCGTGCCAGTTTTGGCTAATTTGCGAAGATGGGTATGAGTGATGATATGATGTAATTGATGAAATGACACTCACAAACATCCATGCCCAGGCCAGGATTCGAACCCGTGATCCCTGGCGTCGTAGCGCGATGTGCTAACCACTCCGCCACGGGTGCCGGCTCATTACATTATGCTATGGCTTTTTTTGTGTACCCTGAATGGGTTACTCGAAACCTGGGTAAGACATTTGTGTGACGATGAAAATGTTAACATTTTCCAACACTAAGACACCAGGACCTCGTTACAAGTTTAACACACACCCAACAATTTCTCGCTTTACATTAATTATTATTGCTGTATCTGCAATAATTAACATAGCTATGTTGAATTTGTGAAAGTATTACTTTCTATATTATTTACCTCATATTCGAAATTGGAATTTAATCAAGGAATTCCACTGTATGGTTTACCCAATTTATGTCTGCGGTACAATATAGTTTGTTTATATTAGGGTTGGTGCCAGGATGGGCTTTTAAAAATCGAAGCGAGACGAACAAGAATCGATCTTTTGAGACGAAACAGATATTTACTATTTACTAGAGACGAGATCGAGAATGAGATAGACCCCTCGAGACGACTATCCCAACCATTGTGTCGTCTGGATACCATATCTAGTTGTAGGATGTCCGTGGCGGAGTGGTTACCACAGCGCGCTACAACGTCAGGAGTCCCGGGTTCCGATCGTTGCCTGGTCATGTTATTGAGTCTCCCTTCATCAATTTCATATCATCACTCATCTTTATCTTGCCAAAAGTTGCATAAAAGCGAAGTAAAATAAATGTATTAAGCCTTTTTCCAAGTTTAATAAAACACTCAAAATGCTGACCGAGGAAAAACTTATTGTGAAATAAATAATTTGGTTGTGATTTTAATTTGGTTCAAAGTCTGAAGACCTTGATGTAAGGCTGAAACGTCACGTTTATGGTGTCTTTATTTGACCATAATTTTTTTCTTGGCCATCACTTTCAGTGTTTTATAAAATAAATCAAATCAAGAGTATATTGTATTGATGTAATAACTGCTCTCTTTCTGTTCTGAATTGATTGTTTTCATAGGCGTAACTTGGCGGGGGCAAGGCGGGAGGGGGGGGGCAAGTGCCCCCCAAATTTTTAGGTTTATTGAAATTTACAAGGTTAGGGGACCTGAGGAGCAAATTAATAAATAATAATATTTGTGATTTCGCAAACGTCACAGTTATTCAGCAAATAATCCTAGACTGTTTTTATGGGATGGAAAATTTTTCGAGTCTCTTCCCCAGGTTTGATTTTAACCCCTCAAAATTAGGCCCCATGTCTGATTCTGCCCCTTCAAAATTAGGTCCCAAGTTACGTCCATGCTTGTTTTACTATTTGATGAAAGAGGGGAAAACAGCTGTAGAAGAGAGAGCGACCATCAATACTGGAAAAACCTATTTCAAGATGATGAAATAAGCACTAAAAACAGTAAAATGAGCTAATGAAAGTTTAATTATGCACTAAGAAACATAATTTCCACCTAAAAGAGAAAAATAAGAACGAAAAGATTTGAAATAGGTTTCAAATAACCTACATAGGTTTCAGAGGCGTATATTCGGGGCTACCTAGGCTATCTGCGAAGCCCAGACTCAGGGAATAAAATACGGAAAAAATATCTATCAGAAAATGTGCATAAAATTGTTCATTTCAATAAGAAGATGAACCTGATTTCTTAGAAGTTGGAAACATTGCCCGCTTTCTTTGAATTCGCGAGACGGCTGGCCCAGCTGGCGGACAACTCCACGGGGGTGACGGGTAAGCTGGACAGGGCTCCGATCAATGTTGCAAACCAATTTTTCCCACCATGTAATTTCCCCATGATCGGGGAATTGTGGAGTAAAACTGTTACAGGAGAGAGAACAGGGTTGCATATGGCGGGGGAAAAAACCCACTAAACTTCCTCAACAGTCTGGGTCAATGTTGCAAACCAATTTTTCCCAGCATGTAATCTGCCCAGGAATGGGGAATTTTGAAGCCAAATTATCGCGACCAAAGGGGAAAGTGTCATGTGGCAGGTACAAGAACATCATTGAACGCTTGCAGAGGAATTGAAAAAGAGGTCGTTGACCTTCAAACAACTAGATACAGTGGGGAGTAGAACATTGTTGGCTGAGCGGGAATGGTTTACCGAAATGACAAGGACCAGTTCTAGTCTAGATCGCGTCGAGTGGTCTTGGTGCGTGGAATTTATTTAGAAGCAGCGTGTGAATACAGTAGTGAGTGGATTGTATTTTTGTGAATGATATGTGCTGTGTTGTGTTGTGTAGTGAACTGAAATGAGGGACATAATTAACAAGCTGTCTTTTCGGCTTAGGAATGACGATAAGCTCCAAATCGTTGTGGATGTTTCTTGCATGTCCACTTTATGAACAGATAAGCTAATGGGGATCGGACCTACAGTTAAAGTGGTATCTAAACGACCATGCATCGAACCCGGGACCCCTTAGTATCAAGGCAACGACGTTATTAGTTACTGCGCCAACAAGGAGTACCCGAACTTAAAATCGTGAAAATAGGTAGGTTGAAATTTTATTTTTATTCTCGTATATAGGCCTACATAATATTTCACAATATGGGCCTCTCATTTATGCAAATAAGAGTGAAATTCTTGAAATCCTTTCCTTACTGACAGTGTATATTTCCATGTTTTATTTATGAGGTATATATTTTTAATCACAGAGTCACATCATCAACCCGCCCCAAATTAGTTAAAAAAAAAAAAAAACACTAGTGTTGCCCACGAGACGAGACTTTGGCCTGTCTCGTCTCGTGGAAGTCTCTTGGAAATGCTGTCTCGTCTCGAAAATATTCGTTTGTCTCATGACACATGGTCAATCTCGTCTCGTCTCGCCTCGAATTTTTAAAAGCCTGTCCCGTCTCGTCCCGTGGACAACACTAAAAAAATTTTGTCCATGGTACGATAGCCCAGGTTCTTAACCCAGTATACGCCACTGATAGGTTTCATCTCCTATTCTTGCTCGCATGCTATTTCGACACTCCAAATCCCCGAGCAGGTGCAGCAGTAGTCCTTCAGCCAGGCATTTTCTTTCTCTGTAGATGATGAATTGCCATGAAATGACGCACTATTCACGGTCAATGGTACTCGAGACACACCTCCCTTTCACTATATTTTGTATAGGAACCTCTCATGAAAAAAAAACTAAATTTCACTTTATTATTTCAGTATCCTTGACCTGGTCGATCGCACCATATAAATCAAACGGAATAATCGGGAAGAATATATTGGTTCTTTTTTTTATTTTCTTTATTCTCATTGAAGAATGGATGCTTCCTGTAGTTCCTGCAGGTGGATGGGGCACAGAAAGAACCAAGAGGATTTAAAGGGGGACAGTTTTATAATATCCGACCTCTAGACAGTTCAGAATATGATAAAGATCAAATATATATTATACATAAATAGAGAGCGGAAGTTCATGACCTAAAAAAATATAAGTAACCTATGCAATGTCCTAAAAAAATGGGGAAAAATGACGTAAAATATGCAAAAAATGACTATTAAATTTGTTAGTTTCAGGTTAAAAATTGAAATGAAAAGGAAATTAAACAAAATGAAATCTTGCTTTTAAAAAAAAGGCACCAAATGATACCATATGCTCATTCAATTAAAATATGCAACGAGGATTTCCAGTGTAAACAACCGAATAATTTTAAAACAATTTAATGAAAAGGTCCTATACACTGAATAAATTGGTGTAAAATGCATTAATTTCCCAGTTTGCCCCAGACGGACACTTGCTGGTTTCCCCCGACGCAAGAAAAGAATGTCACCAGTTCAGCATTTCTTTTGCTCGTAAATTGCAATCCTGCGAGATATATATACCTAAGCCTATGTTCACCTCGGTGAAAAGACTCAAGAATATTACCAAAATGAAAGAAGTGACAAAATATGACGAAAGAATACACCGAATATTGCGAAAAATGACGGGAAAATGCCGAAAATCGGGGAAATGACTTAAAACCTGAAAATTGGCAAAAAAAAATGTACTTTAAAATTACCTTTTTTGGGTTCTAGACGAAGTGTAATATTATGTATATTTAATGGGCATCGTATCCGAGACGTCAGAAAAAATATGACATTTCATCAACTTCCGCTCCCTATACATAAATATTACAAGATATTCATATATCTAGCATATTTCTAGTTAAAAGACCTATAATTTGTATTAAACCAACTATTCTACGAAGGCAATTAATTGTAAGGATAAATAAAAAAAATGAATGAAAAAAGGTTGTTTGTCTAGCTGACGTAAAGCGAAGTCTCGTTAATACCCTGCAAATACAAAATAGATTCTTCATTCCTAGAGAATCCTTACCTTCGATTGTTTTCGTGCCAAAAAAAAAAAACATGCAATAAAAAAGAAGCTGATACACTACATTTTCCTTATTAAATCTCAGTACTTTCAAATGGGTCGAGTAGAATTCGGATTCCATCCCCCTTCACAAGCATACTACAGGTATAAGTTTCGCAAGAAGAAAATTTTGGGTCACTAGAAATTTACTAAAATATCCCGGAGGTCTTCTCTTAATTTCACGGACATATCTCTCGTTCTCGACTTTTTTTTTTAGGGCAAACCGTGATTTTATTTCAGTAGCATTGCCCATTCCGATTATATTGAAATACATGCACACGTCACGTGGTGCGTAACTGTAACTCCTTCTGTGGCATCCCTGGTCTCGGTTACTTTTTTCGATCTTTTACCTTTCGAATCCCGGGTGTTCTTTGTGAGTGTATCTTCATCAACTTCATCATATCATCCCCATAGTCGCGATGAGCCAAATGTGGAAGAAATGCGACCCTAAATAAGAAAAATCAAATCAAAGCTAACTGGTCAGATGGAAAACGTGGCAATATTTATTTATCGATTTAAGTACAGAATCTACGTTTCCAAATCGTCAAAGGATAAAAGTCCGACACGAATTCCAATTACGGCCCGTTTCGCCTTATTGCGTTTTCACTTCCCCAATACAATTTTTCCTGATTTATGTGACACTAACTTTCTAAGGCGAAACGGGACATCCCATTTCGACTTATCCTGTTTCGCCTTACACACAAAACATTTCCCACCAGCGATTATTATTGACATGAAGGGTCATTATTATTAATGTATATGAACCTAATCTAACCTAATCTAACCTAACCGACAGGATAATGGGATCGAAAGTAGGCAACATCACAAGCTCTGCGCTTCCATTATGAATTACCCTTCAAGTCGATAATATTCTCATGTGGGAATTTTTTGTGTGTAAGGTGAAACAGGATAAGGCGAAATGGGATGTCCCGTTTCGCCTTAGAAAGTTCGTGTCACATAAATCATTTGAAATTCTATTGGGGGGGGGCGGGTGAAAACGCAATAGGGCGAAATGGGATAAAGCTATTTTCTGGCCTCCCTCACAAGATTT
This sequence comes from Lepisma saccharinum, assembly GCF_977018435.1. Classification (NCBI taxonomy): domain Eukaryota; kingdom Metazoa; phylum Arthropoda; class Insecta; order Zygentoma; family Lepismatidae; genus Lepisma; species Lepisma saccharinum. Next base: position 80,028,036 of record NC_139231.1, on the reverse strand, counting down.
TCCGGTATAGATGCCTTTTGGAAGTGAGCCCGTTTGACAAACGACAAATCTGAATACAAATTTCAGCTATTCTCCATCCACTGCAAGAACAAAGTTAATGTAAACAAAACCGCGTGACTTCGGAGAAAATGTTCCTTTCCCTTGTGTTAGTTCTGGTGTTGCTTTGGTGGTAGCTGCAGAGCTCGTAATGTAAAGCTCCACAACTTCAATAGGTATAGCAGCTACATCGAGTGGCATGGCATTAACACATGCACTATTTTCCTACGTGGAAGATCCACACAGCCATTCGATTCCCCAGAAGCACACGTATTCTTTTACATTAACTTCGTTCTTACGGCGGACAGAGTGTAGTAAGCTCCATACAAGTAGACTTGTAAGCGAAATATAGTATCAGTGTTCTGATTAAATGATTGATTGAATATATTAATTTTACTTCGCTAATTGCAAAAATGATGAAAATTGACGAGAAGAAATAGATTAGACATAAGGGACAATCACAAACAGCGCAAGTCCACCAAAGGATTACTGGCCATAGGGTCAGTCGCCAGAGCCTCATTAGTCTGATAACTACAGTCCAGGGTGTACTACGTGGAAGCGTCACCTCTTACTTCCCAGGCTTTCTGATTAAAGTAATATTATTCATATTGTGGTTTATTGTTACTGTTGTTACTAAAATAGAAATATAGCCTAAGTGTTGTAAAAATTGTATTCTGTAATTGTAAAGAAAATAATCTTAATGAGTAATTTTAAATATAGGTATAATTGATACACTTTAGCGTTTCAAATATGGAAGTAAGTTTTTGGGGGCGCCAATATTTAGAAGGGGTCCGTGGATCCAGAATTCTTCATCGGGGAAGTGTAAGTTCGTATAGAGGGGGGAGGGGTAGTGGTAAATTTGGAGCCAAAATAAAAATGACCATAATGTTGAGAGGATGTTGTGGATTTGGGTGGGGGCTGTTGGGGCCGAGTGTTCATAAATCACTGGTTCGTGGTAAATGAGAGATTAAAAAACACTGATCTACAATACATCGGAGGGCCTGTTTATTAACTGAGCACATTTCGACCGAACTGAAATAAATGCGCACCTTATGCGAAACTGCCAAGAAAAAAAAAAAGATCCCGAAAGATTTTACGCGAGAAGGCAGCTTGTTTTTCGGAATTTATTTTTCAATCATCTCGTGACGTAGAAAACGACCGCGTATCGGAGGAGGAGGCGCATCAATCACCCTCCTGAAGTGATTGAAACGAGAATGTCGTCGCGTCGGGTTTTTTTTTCCGAGGGGGCAAGGCGCGAAGCTGCTTGAGCCCATAAAAACTGCAGATATCATCACGGTTAGAGAAGACAGGGTTAAGCGGGCCACAAGGCATTGCAAACGGGGTAAAAAGAGAGAGAAAAAAAGTTACGGGCCTCCCTCTCCTGTTTAGTGTCCATTTCGAACAACCCTATTGCTCTTGCTATCAGCTGTTGGGAGCGATTTCCGGACGCATTCGCGACGACATTTCCCCGACAGATATGGCAAGAGGATACGGTTGGTGGGGAGGCAGTTTCGAGGTGTTTCCGCGCTTTCCCGCAGTCCCCGTAATGGCGCTGCCTGCCTATCTTTCACTCTGGCTTCAATGCGTCTTCGACACTGTTGCCAACCGCGTAAGTGTTACTCTACGTCTTGAGATTTTGTTACTCGGATTTTCAAAATGCCCATTTTAAGTGCGACGTTTCATCAGGGTTTCTTTTATGTGATTACAAGGGAATATTCCCCAAAAGCGAGAAAAACGAAAGTTATGCTTTCCATACGTAACTCCTCTTGATTATAATGATTAGAACGGCATTTTTTCCATTGTTGTAAAAATTAAAAGAATCCACTAATACGGAATGACTAAAGTTTCCAATATTGCATATTTTTAGTGGTTTTCTGAAATATTAAAGATAACAATTATTGACTTTGTTTGTTTTCGGGGATTTTTTGTCGCAGTAGTAGGCCTATAGTACCGGATATTCTTCCAGCTCCCTAAGTTTTATGTTTGTATCTCTATTAGTTTCTGAGTAATCGATATGTATCGATTGTTCATTACGGACTAATCGAGAAATGCACTTTGCATAAAGTTGATGATTCAGAGTTCTTTCAACTCGTCCGAGTTCATAGTTCTAGCTTGTATTCTATCTAAGATATCGCAACAAACAAAAATAATCGATTCTTGACTGCCGTGTTGAACTAGCATCTGCTACGTCTTCAATGCAGACATTTAAAATTGGATCTTCATATTTGCTAGTTTTCGAGATGTCGAAGTTTACTATCGATCGATTGTTGTCTCTCACGGCCAGACACAGAGAGGCCCGTCGAGTTTGTTATGTGGCATCAAGCTATTATGTTGGTTTGTGCAGCAATTTTGCCTTTACAGCTCTGGTTACTTTTTCAGCCTTATTGGATTTGATTTGATTTTTATTATTTTATGTCGCTTTTCTGCAACTCTTTTAACCACGACGCTCGGCTATCTATCTTATATTGGAATCTATCCTAGGATAAACTGTTGTTGACAATAGAAGATGGAAGTATGCTAATTAGCACATTACCAGTCCATTGCTAGACCATTGTGCGGAGTGCCTCCCCGATGGAGTAGTGGTAACGTCGTCGCCTTGTAATCAGGCGATCCCGGGTTCGATGCCCGGTGCAGGCACATTGCACAATGGTTCGGATTAGCCTATCTGTGCATAAAGTGGACTTCAGACAACTATTGTGAGGAATTGTATCTCTAATTCAACATGGAATGCCGATGTACTATTTGGTTAAAGGAATTGCTGAGCAAGCAAAGGGAGATCGGATAATGGACTACACTACCGTTACGAAACAAGAGATAGGTGACCGCCCTGTATGATGTAGTGCTTAGAATATCGCGCCATGACGAGAAGGATCCCACACACAGAAATGAAAATGCATTCATATCGATTGCATCACAACTGTACATGTTGTCCTTGATCGTAACCTCGCCCCATGCATTTTTAATGCATCAAGACAAAAAAGTGAATTGTTCCAGAAGAATCAAGTGACACACGCGGACTATTCTTTGTACTTGAATTCAAAACTTAATGCATTTTCTTGCTCATATGCGTTTTCGTTGCTTCATTAGTTTACTATATGACTGGTATACTTTGTCATGCTCTATTCTCTATTACGTTATGTTGAGATCGATTGATTAAATATAGATCTATTTGAAGAAAACACATAAAATATTTTATGCATTTTTAGCGGGTCGTGTAATATGATAGCTATAATATGTGGTGCATTTTGATATCCTATGCATTTAAATCTTTGCTTTAGACTATACCACTTATATGTACTTTTTCGCGTCATTTTGTGCGTATATTTTGCTCTGTGTGTATCCCAATCCTCATCAATACATTAGCCTTAGCTCATCGTCTATTTCGTCTTCATCGTTGCAATAAAGATGAAAGATGAATTCAGAAAAGTGGCATCAAGTAGCCAAAATATACGAAAGGGATTGGATGTGTGATGCGAGTGTGGTCTGTTTCCCGTCACTTTATTGGCTTGAAATTCATGAAACCATCAACTATCACGTCTAATCCATGGGAGCTATACGGCCGTACATGCACAGAAATAATGGATGGTGTTCAACTACAACAGCCCAAGGATGGTACAAATTTCATAGTTACGATTTAAATTTTACTATTTATTTATTATTTATAACCAATAGCATTTCCTTTACACTGGCTGCAAATATTGACTTGATGTACTTTATTTGGACTTTTATTTTTAAAATATTTGCTTTCTGTGTGATACAAATAACTTTCAAAACCTCATCTACTATGCAGTGTTATGGCCAATTTTAAGATTTGTTTATTTGATTATACAATTAGTGTAAATTGGTAACTAAACTAAAGATAGGGGGGTTTGGATCCGTTAAACCGTCTCCTTATATTCAGCCATGGCTATACGTGTGGTCAGTTTGCAGTTACCGTAAAAGAACATATTGAACCGTAGTTCCGAAATTCATTAGTCAGTGGAAACTTTGAAAATATCAATTTATGATGAAGCAGCAAAAGCTATTGTAAGTTTTCCAATGCCATTAAATCTCACCCTGGACACACGATCGATCATTTCATTTCTTAGAAAAGGAAGTATTACATCTATTTAGAATTTCTCCTGAAGCAAATGAGGAAATCTGCATATTGGTTGCCGGCTATATATTTGTAATATAAGCTTATGGTACCACGAATTCATAAGCTCTCCAGAGAAAAACTATGAGTGCGCACGCACACAAACTCGAATATCATTTTCGGGAAAAAGAAACCATTTGGAAATGTAACTGTACAACCATTGCAGTATATTACTACTGTATGCATATTATGTATCTATCTTATTTTGTGTTAGTTTTCAAAAAACGTCAACGTTAGGATGTGGGGTGATGTGACAGAAGTAATGGCACATCTAAGATCAGGGGACGCTTGAGTCCTGACCTCCAAAATGTCCTCGCAGTAGCGTTTCAGTTTTTGTTTTAAGTCCACTTTGTGCACAGTAGGCTAATCGGGAATGGGACTACAGTTTAAAGTTGGATCCGGACCACCATGTTCCTCCGCGGATATCGAAGACGGGACCCCATGATTTTATGGCGACGACGTTACCACCACGCAATTGACAACACCAGATTGTCTGTAGTTTGACTGTAAAATCTTATGTTGTAAATAAATACACCTATATTTATATTGTAAAATGCAATTGAAATATAGCGTAAGCCATGGCGACTAAATTTGCAGCGCTGAAAAAAAAGGCCTCGTATCCTTCTCTCCCGGAATAGAGTTCTGTCCAAGTGTAAGTCACTTTATGCTCAGATGGACTGCTCGGGAATGGATCTACAGTTTACTAGTTTAGTGAAATCAGAACTACTACTTTGCAATGTATACTCTCCAAGGGAACAGAACCCGGGACTTTTTGATTATCAGCTTTAGCTCATACAGCCAAACAAATGTAATCGTAAATACGCCACTGGTCATGAGAGCGCAAGAGAGTTCTCTGTCGCGATTAGCCCCGGAGCAGAATGTGCACTTACTTCCGTAAGCTCTTGGTGGAGACTTTGCCCGGAGAGAGTTGGCAGCACTGGTTTTCAGTCCGAGAGACCAGTCCAGTCACACCGCCGCACGTCTGTTTGCAGCGAAAGGGGTTGGGTCACGTCGCGCAAAGATGCGCAGAAGCTGACAATCCCGTGTGCGCGGCGCAACCCACCGTCGCTCCTGACAGCCCATAGATTTCTGAGCGTTCCTTCCCTCGGCGGTGATTGACAGTTGGCATAAGTGTGCCCGCGCAAGAGGTAGACAGTACCACGGCGCATCGGGTTAGATGTGTGACGCGCGTACCGTAAGCCGAGACGGAAAAGCTTCCCTGATGAAGAGGGGTGGGGGAGTCTTGCTACCCCTTGTTCAACCAGCCACCACCGTGTAGTTTGTGTGTGCTCGTGTGTGCATCAAGGAAAAAAAAAAAGTTCTTATAATAATAACGGGGGGAATTGTTTGGTTGTTCCGATCGTGGTGAATTTAACGTTAAAATAAGTATCCCGCATGTTTTCGAAGCACAGTGCTGGTGTCCTCAGAAACAAGGCCCGTAGCGGGTGTGCTATTCAACAGTCAATAGTGGTGTTTTCACTGTTGTGTTTTTTAGTGTGTGGTTCGTATACCGTACAGTGAAAGTGGCCCAGCTTAGTGACCTCACGTGTTCTGCGAGAGCGTTCATGGCGCAGCCGAGGGTAAGTTTCTCTCTTCCCGGGGGTTAAATGGGGGTGGGTCTTCAATTATTTTAAGGGTGGGAGTTCTGTCACGTTCAATCCAGTCCTTTTCTCACTTCTTGTTTGAGTAAATTAAATGTAATTCAAATTTTTTATTGGTAACTGGAAAAAAAATATTTAACAGTTAGTATTTTGTAGCCCGTCAATATCTCTCCAACTATCTTTTTCTCTTTTTCTCCTCTTTTTTTTATATTCTGCTTTCTCCAGTATGACGATGGACTACCTCACTACGGCGCTATGGAGGTCCCCAGTTCAATGTATGACCCACATGCCCCTCACCGGCCGCTACAACCCCTCACGCACCATTCGCCGCATATGAACCATACGCATGGAATGCACCAGTACCATGGGAACCATGTGACACCAGTTTCGAACCATGTGATGGGATCCGTACCGGATGTCCATAAAAGAGACAAGGACGCAATATATGGGTAAGTTTTTAACATAGTTTTTTTTTGTTGTTAGAAAAAAAAAGATGTGTGTGAAATAGGTACACGGGAGACCGCGCGGCATTTTACCGGCCGATGCCCAGCGCACCTACCGAGAGCGCGTCCGGTTCTTTACCCGCGAAGGTTTCCTTTACGCCAGCAGTCCTCAAGGCCGTTTCATGTCCCCGATGTGTCCCGTAGATAAATGTTACCCCTGCTTGCTTCCTTCCTGCTGCATACGGTGATTAATATCCTGGCAATTTTTTTTATGGGAGGGGAGGGGGTGAGGTCGTGAACTTTGATAAATGAACATTTGCTTGTCGGGCCATGCCTCTTCCGAGGCAGCTGGTAAAGATGGCTGCCGGAAGACTGCACAGCAGTGTCCGCGGAGGACTGCAACGGCCAGACACGTAGTTTTCGTTCGTTCCCACGTACTTTACCCCGTTGTCCTTTGGATCTTTCATTTCAGACCAGTATCTTTGTCTCGAAGGCCAGTTGAAAATGTTCGCAACAGAACGAAAACTAGACAAAGCCCAGAAGAAGGGATGAAGCAAATTGCACCGAAATACCTGTTGATGAGTCATGTCGCTTGAAGCTAGGGCCTGGCGACAACTCGTCGCTACCGTAGACTCTTACCCCAGCTGAACCTCAAAGAAAGTCTCTCTAGCGCCAAATTGACGATGGGGCTTCCCATCATTGGAATGCAGATTCATTTACTTGTACTTGTCTTTGTTTCCACAAGTATCTAGTTGACTAGGAAAGCATAGACGCAGGCTTTAAACGGAAGGCACTTTGTGCCACAAATTCATCAAGTAAAATTCCACCTCCTCGTTCAAATTTGTGAAGTCTTTACTGTAATTTTTCACAGATTTCCTGTTTTTTGGAACGACAGTTTCGAAAATCATGTTGATGCAGATCCGACCGCGATTAACCGATTATTGCAGTATGTATTGATTATTATAATAAGTAAAGATAATTTTTTTTTAAAAAATACTTTTTTGAGAATTTCCCGCAACGTCAAGCTTTTAATATCATTGTATAATTTGTCTTCCCTCTTATTACCCAAAACAAACTTCATAATAAAATCAGTACATAATTTTTCAAGTAACTTAACAAGTTGCCTGGTAGCTCGTTACTTTACAACACTTGCGTTAGTGTCGTGTTACCGTAGGAACTTACTTTTTTTTTAAAGTAATGATTATTACTTTTATGTAAACAGACCCGTGTGTGTGTGTGTGTGTGTGTGTGTGTGTATTCGGAATGTACCGCATTTGTGTGTACGGTACAGTTCAATTTTCTTTCTTGTTTAATTTCATTGACCAATTTCCCCAACTCGCGTTAATTTCGAAATTATCGTTCGTTAGCGATAATGGATTGGTGTATGGAACACGTCGCCAGTTGTTCAACAAGGAACACAAAGTGGCCATCCAGCATTCAAATTGTCGGTAATGAAAAAATAACAAAAATAAGTCCTAGGTGGTAATAAATTACAATATTTGGGATAATTAATTTTGACTGATAACGGAATGGGATATACTCTGAGTAAAATATAGGCCTACCCACAATAATGGGAAGTGTGCAGAGAATAGATACTTTTTCAATTCTCGTAAACATTAACTATTATTGCTTTTCCGCGTGTTGATTTGAAATCGTGTAGATCTTGTGTTCGACCCTTCCGTACATGTCCTCATAGGCCAGTATGTGCAGGAGCTGAAATATTTATGGGGGAAGTAAAATGTATTGCAAGCCATTAGATCGTGCGTGCAGACGAAATGTTCAGGTGCTAGTGCACTGTAAATGTTTATCTTTAATATTTATTGAGTTTCGTGCGCAGGAACTTGTACAGCAATACTTTCGCTTATCTTCCCATTGCAGGCAAATAAAATAATAATAATAATAAAGATAAACCTGAACATTGTGCTAATGTTTGTCCATGTCCTAGGGGTCCAGAGTAACCTGCGAAGAAAAAAGAATCACTTTCCTAAGCTTTTTGTTACACTTGTTCGAAATGAAGACCACAATACGTAAGGGCTCATTATGTAGGTTTTTGGTACCAAGCCGTGAAATTCGAGATTTGAAGCGACTATGATACTTTTCTAGGAATTGAACCTAAAAAATAAAAAGATACTGCACGTAGTCATCTTTACAATAACGTACAACATAATTAAAATTATAAGTTGACGTACACGCCAAATGTTATATATGTCAGCTTATTGTAAAAGGCATGCCAGGTAAAGAACTCCCAATTTATGAGAATATATTATCACGAATGTAAAATGTTTATTACAATCAATCAGGAGCAGAATTGATCGAGCAATTGTTTCTAGTTTCGCTGAAACAGAATTTTGCCATTATTGACATCTTTTACTCTGAAGCAGTTTACTGACAACACTGAATTTTTACCTTCGTTCTGGTGGTCAATACAACGGGTAAAGTTCCAAGATGATGTGCATTTATTAACCATTTAAATCTGAAGTACATTCTACTCGTAAACTCGATGATTTTATCGTGATAAATTTTGTTCAACTCGATGACTGTTAGGTCACATTACAATATTTATTTCTGTTGAATTGCATGAACTTAACAAACAAGCATAATACAACGTAACAGTTGCGCACACACTCCGTCGTGAGCAGTGGCTATCCTGTCGCTTTGCGAATTCAAGGGACCTGGGTTCGGGTTCTTGGTGATATTTTCCATCCTTATTGTCGCGATTAACATACATGTTTCTATCGTAGTTTTCCGTACCATGCGGTTGGAGCAAATGTTTACGTACTTACGGACTGAAGTACTTATAAACGTTAGCAAATAAGTTGAGCTTCATCGATTATATAGTAAGAATACTGCTCCAAGTAAGGATTATTTCTGATTGTAAGAAAGAAAAATTAAAACAGGCGAAAAGTTTTGTTTCACCAAGAGCACTCTTGGCCGAACCTTGAGTTCAAAATCTGGACAAGGCATCGCAGTCATTCCCAGTAATTACTGATGATTTGCAGATGTGGATATAAATCCCAAAATTTGAAAATCTAACGAGATCCCGTCATCACTAATCTGGTTTAGAGACAGTACATAAGTCTATATCGCAGCAAAGAAAATTATAAGTGTTACGACGATATCGGCAAGATATTACGATCTATGCGATATTGTGACCCCGTGTCGCCTAAAATACGGTTCACGAATGTGATATACAAGGTTTTGTAATTTAGAAACACTAGTTCAACGAAAAGCCGACAGTTGTTGAAGGCTATTATACTCTACCTGGAAAAAAAATCCATAAACATTTTATTTTATAAATATAACCTTTGAGCCTAGATATTATTTTATCCCGAACTAAAAAATATGCGGTATCAGATATTCCTTTTTATGATATCCCTATCTTTTTCACGATACTTATACTATCGTGTTAGCGATAACTTTCAGATACACCATGATAATAAATTCCAGATGTAGTTTCGGTGTAGATTGTGTAAACTAATAATTAGTGTTTATATAAAAGAAATAATGCTGACGTTCCGTGCATATTAATTTTTACTGTAAAATAGACGTAATTCAGGGGGTAATTCTTGTACACTAGAGCCTGTTATGAAGTCGTTACTTGTAGGTAATGAAGCCTATGGATATGCCGGTTTGGTACCTTTAATAATGCCTGTATAGTATGTATTTTGCGACAAGCGGCGTGGCTCAAATTTTACACCGTCGATATGCAAGCAGCGTGCAGAACGTCTTCACCCCCGGCGGCCTAAGCGGTAGGCCTGCGTTCGCGCTACACTCAGCCCACGCCTCGGCAAAGCACTAGAAGTTTGCACGGGCGATATCGGGAAGTTGATGTCACGGTATGCCTGTAATAAGATATCAGTCTAAATACTCGCACTATAATAGTAAACATCGTAAGATCCCGATGTTTCGACCACTATAGAATATGTGTGGAAGGCTGATGACAACTTGCGGGAAACAAAACTTTCAAAAGTTTGTCCGTTTTGTCCACTTCATGCGTAGACAGAGAGCTTGGACTGCGAGAACCACCTCAAATTTCCCGGTACCCCTGGTTTAGTTTGCCTTTATCGGGAAAAATTAGCAATATCACGATTTTTTCTTACCTTCTGGGAAGAGTAGTGAAAATCCTAAAAAAAAACAAGTTTAGTTCGTATTTTGAACAACAAAAAAATAAGTGTAGCTATTATAATCATATTTTAAACAAAGAGGCCTAACACATGAAAAGAAGTCTTTGATAATAAAAATGATGCGTATATATACTAGTCATTGATTTTTTGGCAATAACGCCTTGGCATTAATATATGTTTCTAACCATTATCATATTGTAGGTTTTTTTTTCCAACAGAACTGACACGTATACGCATTATGTCATTCAAATAGTGATTGAATATGAATTAAAAATAATCACTGCCGCAATGCAAAATTATTAAAATGAAAGTCTGTGAATAAGGACTAATGTGGAAATTATTATTTTTTTGTGGTTGTGCCTGCGCATATTCCGTGCCCCAGGCCCCAAACTTGCCTATGGTCGACTTTGACTCTCTAGGCTTTTGGGCTTCTCACAAACGAAACATCCGGAAGTGACTGCTGTATCCAAACACCGGTTGATTATTATAAACTCAATTAAATGTGTTTGGAAGTCCTAGACCAATCAGAACAATTTTCGTGTCGTTTGCTTTCGCTGTTTGTCTAGATATCTACAATAGTTTCTGCAATAGTTATTTGGGAAAAGTACACCAACATTATCTTCATTGCTCGGGAAGGAGTTCTTAGCACATGTAATTTTTCAGATTTTTGTTTTCCAGAAGAGGACCAGTGGAAATTTTAATGTAGTATCACCCAGAACATAATGAATCGTAGCAATACATCCAAGCCGGTTGCTCAATTTTTGAACTAAACATGATTAAATCCTACCGTATCCTGGCGGTTGACTTTCATGGCAGTGTGGTAAGATCTGCTGAAAGAAAAGTGTTGTAAAGAAGCGATGACGACATTTTAATGTTTACTAAGCTGATATGAGCATTAGCGTAGGCATTATTCTGTTTGAAGGTTAACCTGTATGTATCGAAGAACGTTCGGGGGAAAATGTTCCACCTTGTCAAGTTAAATAGGGTTGCGAAACTAGGAATCTCCTGTTCGAATACCCTACACGGCATTTGCGGTTGTCCATAGAGTTCTCAAGTTCTTGAACTGAAGAAGCCATTCTAAATATATATATATATATATATTTGTGATACTGTGCCAAGTTTTAATCCGACGAACGTTGTGTATTTTCCACCACTATTACCTACTACTCTTGACGAACTTGCGTTGTAGGAGTTGACGATAGGATAAGCGTTCGAATCCTCGGTAGATCTTCTTCGCCGCGCTTTGGCTGCACATATGCGACGTTTAGCTTGTGAGGGCGTGCTTATGTTCATTGTCACGTTGCAACATTGAACCCAGGCGTTGCCAGCCTAAGCAGTAAAAATACAACTAATAACGATAATACTAGACTTGTGGCGACTGAACATTTTTTTATTATTATTATTCAATGTCTCGACACATTCCCTAAGCGTCTTACTCGAGAGCTATAAACAGAATGAATTGTTCAGTTACAGCAGCAATAATTGATTCAATAATTACGTTCTAAACGGTCACATTTTTACAAGCTGTCGGTTACATATTTATTATTAAATTTAAAACGTCACATTTAATTTCCCAGTTTCCTTTGTCGGATAGAAAATTATGTTGGTCAATCGTTCCCTAATAGAAAATATAGAAATCGGGCTTCCGCAAATACGGTATTATTGCTAGTGATTTTTCTATGAATATGCAAAAATTTTAGAAAAATAAAACTATTTTCAAAGAATGTTACGTAATCGTGATAGCTCAAGTACTTTGACATTTGACAAACAAGCATGCGAGGAATATTAACCTCGGGGGGTTTATTGTGCGAAATCTGAGATTAATGTGGGTAAGCTGGTTGGGAACCAGCATTGCGGTTTTATTAATTTCAAGGGATAGTTGCCGGAGCTAAAGGTGAGTAAACGTGAAAGCAAACATTGTTTACCGTCACTGCAACATTTTATGACATTATCCAAAATTTTATGTATTAGTTGGCAGTCATAAATACTGAATTTTTTCCGGTTCAAAAACGATAAATGCTTGGTACTCCTCATCCGGCACCATATTTGTAGCTCTATCCTAGGAACTGTGGCGCTAGTGTCGAATGTCAAGTCACGTACGTCTGTAGTTTGGAATATTTTACGACGTCCAAGATATCTTGGGTGTACAGTAGTTTGAATTTTAAACCTGAATAAATAGAACTTCCACGTCCTGATATAGCTACGATAAAAGTTTGTTCTGTAAATGAAAATGTTGTTTTTAGAAAAATAAACCCTCCCAAAGGGCGGCTGCTGTAGTGGCAAAAATGTTACTGTTGTCATTGGTTCCTGGTAGTGGTCTGTATATACGTAGTTCATATTCACCACTCTCATTGATATCCGAATTCAGTTCACTTTTTTCTGTTCGTTCTGGACGAATTGTAAGAATAGAAAAATTATATTTTTAGTTTTCAAATAAGATACGTGTGATTTTTTTGATTTTTTTTGCTCAAAAATTCTAAAAGAACTCCTTGTTTAAAGTTTAATGAGTCTGAAACGAAGGTTCGTTGATTTGATTGTGAACCATCGCCGACATCATACGTGAAGGTTAAATGATATATGGTGTAGTAATAAAGAGTTTTCGGCCATAGCCAAGTAGATAGCGCTCTCTCTTTGCTGTCAGTGGTTATGGGTTCGATCACTCGAGAGATCATTAAAATGTCCCTGTTGATATTACAAACAAACACAGACAGCGAGAGAGACAGAATTCGAACTGCGTCAAATGAAGGTTGATCAAACTTTTAATGCTTAAAGACACAGTTAGTGTATTTTCGGTTTATTTGAAGTGATCGTGTCAGATCTCAATTGGTGCATTTTTTTTACCTATGGCACAGAACAGCAGCCGATGTAAGTACCCTTGGATGCAATTGTGTGTGTCTTGATCAATCAAAAGTTCATCATTAGCAGTTTATGTACTTAATATATTACTGGGGTCAACATATTATTTGTGTCAGTTTACACATTCTGGGTTTTGTGTGTAGCAAGGACAATTAGGGGCTACTTGAACAAAATAGCCAAAATAACAGCGGCGTCGGGAGTCGGTGCGCTCATCCAATGAAAACACGCATTAAGACGCTGTTGTGCCGCGGAGCTTCGTTTAATTTTAAATAAATACCCTACTTTAGAACAATCACTATACATGATGATGTTGCAGTTATCGTAGCTGGGAACGAGGCGTTAGTGACGCAGAATTACGTAATCGTAACGGAATTTACGTACAGGTACCCAAAACTCCTGTATTTACAATTGTTACGTAATTTTTACTTAATTACGTTCTTTATAGTGCATGGTTTGGTATAAAAAAAATTGAATCGGACACAGTTACAGTGCAGAAACGAACTATTTTTTTCGGATCAGTTTTCAAACTAAGCGAAACTTGGAGCCTTTTTGGAAATTCTTTCTTCGGCCTAAAAATACTTGTTGTCCTTATAAAACTGCCACCTTTGCTGCCGATTCCAAAAAAATAATCACAAGGAAAATGTATGAAATTTAAAGTTCTTGGTTACGCCATCTTTAAAAAAGAACTGAGGAAGCAGTTCAGAATTTCGGTAATAATAAGTTTTATTTAAAGTTTTCAACATTTTAGAACAAACAGTCTTAACTAATTATGTTTAATATTCCTTTCATTAACGGAAACGGATTACACTAAAATTAACTAATGAGACGAATATCTATTTTAGAAAATTCTGAAAAGAAAAAAGTTCATAAATTTACGAATTATTATTTTTTTTTTAACAGAATTTTTTCAGTTGCGTAAGAGAAAAGGAAAAGTACGTACTTAAGGTTCCTAAAAACCTATTTTAGTCCAAAATTTATTTTTTGACGCACAAAGTGTGTATTTTGGATGTAAATTAATTTCCGCTAGTGTGACTAATGAACATATGTGTTGTGGAGTAGGGCGCCTGAAATAAATAAATAAATCCTCATTTCTGCGTCTACTATTACCTTCCTCAACAGGGAAAGATATATATTTGTTAAAGGTTTGAAAATGCAATGTTCTACCTTGCCCGCACACATCATATTATTAGACCTATAATGAATATAATAATGCAGTTTTAGTGTTGAATCCATGGGAATAAGACAATTAAATGCACAGCAGAAACGACAGGTTTTTATCTTGATTGTTAATAATAAAAATGTCGATCAAATTATATCAGCCTATGTTAATGTGAGAATATATATTGATTTCTCGTTTTTATTAGAGAATAGTATGTTCACAATAAAGGCTAGAGAAAATAAACTCGCACATCCCGGCATTTTCTTCTTTATTTAAATAAACTCTTTCGAAGGTCCTTGCTGGTGTCTGCTTATCAAGGAGGCCCCCCGGCTTCGATTTATGACAAGGAGTGGTTCAGGTTTAAACTGGGTTCAGTCCCAACATTAGAAATTAGCGGTCGCAAGTCACAAAATACGATGGTGTTTATATATATATATAAAGTTTGGCGACTATTTCGATCCATTAATTGACAAATTTTGCAACTACACAGTTCTTATGCTTACAAATATGGAAACTTTGTCGTTATACGTTAGTGATCAAATGCATCCGTAGGTAGAAGTCGTAGCTCCGATTAGCCTTTCTGTGCATATAATGGACCTGCACTTTGCCAATCTTTGAAATTGTACAATTAATATTATACTACCTGGGCCGTTGCAATCTGTTCTTTTTAGATGCCCACCTTCGCCCTGGGAAGCAGTTTCCTTGAAGCACTCTGGTGCACGGTTAGCAAAACATACGACTAAAATGCATCGCATCGTTGACCATGTGACGTCCCACGGAGTGGGATTGCAACACTTGCAATTAGCATATTCGTGTACGTGTGCGTATAAAACCTTAACCATTGTTATATTATTTAATGCATTACATTGTTCTGTCGGTGGCGAGTGGGGATTTCATAACACACAGATGCCGTCATATGCGTG
Source organism: Lepisma saccharinum (assembly GCF_977018435.1). NCBI lineage: Eukaryota > Metazoa > Arthropoda > Insecta > Zygentoma > Lepismatidae > Lepisma > Lepisma saccharinum. The sequence continues at coordinate 80,012,759 of NC_139231.1, read as the reverse complement.
AACCGCTGTTCTTCTTTGTAGCACAAGCAAGCACTTTGGTGTAAGCATGAGAAGTGCCATTTTGTTTACTTAAAATTCAATTTTTGGTACATGACCTTGATTTTCTGCCTATTTCATCTGCTGAAATAATGTTGGCACAGGAATCGAACCTAGAACCCCTGTCGTATCTCGATACACGATAGTGTAGCAGTCTCTGGCCCCTGTCGAATTAGGTGTTTGTTTTAAGACTAGAGCAAGCGTTTTTCTCTAAACGTTTTTTGTGAACAGTTTCGTGGCCTGTAGGTACACAAGCACGTTTCAATCACTGAAGTAAAATTTATTGTGCCTAAAATTTCTTATTTTGACCATTGGGCAGAATTTTAATCTTTAGTGCCTAAAATGTCTAAAAACATGAGAAAAGTATGTGTTGGTGACCTCCTTTGGTTTATCTCTCTGGCAATAGCATCGATAGTGGTACGCGGTGATGAAGAATTTGAGTTTCAGTTTTTAAGGAGAAGTGAAACAAGTTTACAACTCCTTAGAAGTTGTTAAATTGAAATAAATCCTAATGGCTGTTTCCATTTTTTTTTTAAATGTATAAATATATTTTGGAAAAAATGTCAAAATTGCCTCTTAACAATTATTGATTTTTCCCTCACGGAATTTTCCCAGTTTTGAAAATGAAAGTAATGGAGAAAGAAATGGTACTGTTTGGTTGTTCACAATACAATTGTTTCTTATATTGCGGTTGTTTGAATAGTTGTTTTAAGTTCTTTATACACAGACAGGCTAATTGGGAGTGGACCTACAGTTTAAAGTGGGATCCGAACCACTTGTGCCTCCACCGGGTATCGAACCCGGGACCCCTTGATTACAAGGCGACGACGGCCTGCGGTTTAAAGTGGAATCCTAACCACTGCACTGTGCCTTCACCGGTTATCCAAACCAGGATCCCTTGATTTGAAATTATGGTTGTTAATGTCGGGGAAGTAAAAAATTTTGGTTGTGATATTTTGAATTTGTTTCTTCGTTATTCACGGTATTAAAAGCTGTTGGCTATGACATGCTTTTGTATTTGGGTAATTTTTAGTGCCTCGAAATTCAGGATCTATTCTCTGTGGACTGTAAGATCGAAGTCAATGTAAACACATACACGTGGTTTCTGAGAAATCCTATTGGTAGTTCGAATGACAGCTGTGCAGGAAGCTTGCGCGTAGGAATATATGTGATACCACTCAATGCAGTTGTTATATTGAAGTTGTGGGACCTTATATTATGAGCTGTACAGCTACGATTTGATTGATTGATTGATTTAGTTTATTTTACTTCGCGTTTTGTGCCTCTTGGCTAATTTGCGAAGATGGGGATGAGTGATGAAATGATGAAATTGATGAATGGACATTCACAAACAACCAATCCCGGATTCGAACCCGGGACCCTTGGCGTCGCAGCGCGATGTGCTAACCACTCAGCCATAGGGTCCCGGCTGTACAGCTACGACCAATATATTCATGGGCAAAAAAGTAACACCAGAACTAACACATAGGAAATGAACTATTTCTCAGAAGTCACGTGGTTTTCTTTACACTAACTTTGTTCTTAAGGTATATAGAGAATAGCTATAACCTTTAGTTGCAGTATCTTACATTGTTAGCTTTATGTTCTCGCACAAGCGACCACGTGGGTTAGTTACTTTGCCGAATGCCACCCGGGCGATCGTGCGCGATAATGACTGGATGATTTGTCGCAAGGGGTTTTGTTGCCTTGGGGAACGGATTTACTACGTCATGCACCGTCGCCGACTCGACTCCCTCGCGATACATTGTTACGCCGTAATGCATTGGTAGCGGCATGCGTTGAGTCAAACAAAAAAACAATCACAAAATTACGTAGATGTGTATTGTGTCTGTGGGTGGCCGGCGCTTGTCCGACAGCGTCGTAGACGCACTTGGAAACCTTCCAACATGGAATTCTACGCACATATTATATGCCAATCAGGCACCGATACCAGGAGTTGAACACGGGAATCGGCAACAGCATTTGACCAAATACGTTTTAACTCCATTTTATACACATATGGGCTCAACGGGACCGAAACTACAGTTAAACGTGCGATCCGAAGCACTGTGCTACCACTAGGACTCGAACCCGGTATTATAGAGGCCTCAGATGTATTGCAGAAAACATGTTTCTCCCCGTGTGGCAGTTGCAAGAAACTCTTTATGTCGATAAAGGCCATAGCAAATAACATCAACAAATATGTTCGGATTCAATCAACTGTATTTCTTATGGAGAATGTGAACACCCACTCTTTAATTTAACGTTTCCACTAATCAGAACATGGTTTTGGCATTTTTTCAGTCCAGTGTATTCCTCTTCAACTGTTTTTCTTTCCACCCATGTGCTTCGTGTATATTGAGTAACATGTTCCTATTCGAGGAACAATGTAATGGTGATCTTAATGAGACGAAATGAAAAAGTAATATTTCCATAAGTGCCCGTATAAAATTCTAGCTTAGGTGCGACCCTAGATCCCTTAGATCTCTTCCTAGTTCGGCTCTTCGCGTCTCTTGAAGGAAACTAGTGCTTTACTGTAATTTACAGGTGGCTTGTTTTGGTTCTTTTGGCTATCGTGTCGATGAGGATGCACAACGAAATCGTTGAACTAATAAGGAAACATCCACGCTATGGCCGGAACTCGAACCGGGAACCTACGATAGCGAGATTCTAGAATCGACCACTCAACGCGCTGGTCCAGCTAGGCGCTTTTTAGATATAGACACGTGCAGTCCCTTTTATTAGAGGATATCTTTCTCATGGTTATCGTCAGAGCTATTAAACTCTGTGGCATTCCTAAACTCTTAAGGTTGTTTAGTGAAAACTATATTTTCATTCTCCACAAGAAATACACGGGAATCGAAGCACGTTCTAATAGTCTTTATGCAAATCAATAATCGAGAAGAGCTGCTGGCGTCTGCTATTTGGGGAGAAATACACCTTCACAATACATAAGAGGCTTTCTTCAATACTAGAGAACATTTCGACAAATTCAAATATGTGCGCACCTTACGAGAACTGGACCCCATGCCGGTAAGATATAATGTTCTGCTCCGCTGCTCACCATGGCGTGTCAGCTCCTCCAAGCCATTTCGTAATCGTTATAATCCTGAAATGAAAGCATTTTAAGCCCGCAAACTATCTAGAAAACGTTAAAATTGCTCCCCCTCTATAATCAGTGGAGTTTATAAACCGTAGGTTAATTAACGGAGGATTAATAACGCTAATCATGGTTCATTGTATTTTTGCCTTTTGCGTTCAACGGATCTTTCGACCGATATCATAATACCCAATCGCTTTTAATAATATTTCTTGATTTAAAATATTTTTTAATTGAAGGAAAATGAGTTTGGAATAACCCACGTCTGTGACAAATATTTTGGTAATTTTAGTAATTCTGACCAAAATTTAGTTAATTTGTACGGAGTTTCCAATTACTTAGATCAAAACTACCAAACTTAGCAAAGCTTACAATGCATTTTTGTGCAAGTTTCCCGCGGGGCTCGCTCGTAACCCATTTATCTGGTCTTGGTAGCGATCGGTCCCGTCTTCGAAATATTACGGAAAAGCAAAATTTATGTTTGAACCCACATTTATGGTGGAATTTGCAGAATTTGGTGGAGGGCTCGTGTCTGGACAGACAGAGAACATAGGTGATTAGACTCGATGCGATGATACCACGTCACCCCAACGAAAAAACACTTGCCACTTCTTGGTCGACAGAGTTTTTGTGGTTCTGCCTCTAGAGCTTCGACGGTGAGAATGATGATTAGATGAGCAGAGTATAAACGCAAAAGCCCCCCGTCCCCCGTGGCGAACTGGCTACCACATCGAGCTACGACGCCAGGGGTCCCGGGTTCGAATCCCGGCCTGGGCATGGATGTTTGTGTGTGTCCATTCATCAATTTTAACACATCATCACTCATCCCCATCTTTGCAAATTAGCCAAAAGTAGCACATATGTAGCACAAGCGAAGTAAATTAAAGCAAATAACAATAACAATATAAACACAATAATACCTCAATCCATTGTAGAAATCGATACGATTCAGATAAGTGGATTTAGAGGCAACATTTAGAATTCTGGTTTCATTGACTGACTTCGTCGCATTTTTCGTACTTTATACAGTAAATTTCATTCCAACAATTTTATCACTATACATATTTGTTTGTATTTTTTGACAATAGTGTACGCCAAAAAATCCAATTGAATCACAAAATTGTAAGTTCTGTTTTAAAAAAAAATATTTGTTCACAAATAGTTCACGGTGACGTGTTTACATTATTCTTTCGGCCACTATTTCTGTTTCGGCTATTCTATTTTGATTTTCTGTCTCTTCGCGATAATAAATTAACTGTTATGGGACAAACAAATATTCCCAACCAGGCTTTGAACCTAAGGCCTCTTGTTTCGAACACGTTACACTGACAACAATGACAAGCTAGGTAAAAATTGATTGTTTTCCTATTGTGTAAACGTATTACTGGAAATTCATGAATTTAGCTAATCCCAAGATGATATAAGTTTAGATTTTTGGAATTCTAATACTTCGAAACACAATCTTTTTATTTTTCACGTATGTCAGATCTTTGTTTCAGTTAGCACAGCTTCAATTTATGCGAGCAAATTAAAACATTGCATTTCGTCTGTATCGGAAGCAGGCGAGTACAGGAAGAAAGGTGTAATTCATTAGTCTCCAGTTCCTTAAATGGTTAATTTGCATACACCCAAACTTGAACAGTCGCCAACAAAGAATCTACGTAAAAAAAAAGTATAGGTGGGCGTGGTCATTGAGGTGTCTTCTCGCGATCTCTCCAGCGAAGGTTCCGAATTCGTGTCCCGACCTGAGCATGGACGTCCCTCTGAGTGTGTCCATCAATATAATTCAGTCACTATCTCTAACGATCGCTGTCACCCAGAAGTGACAGAAAGCGACACAAAGCAAGAAAACTACAAAATACGTATCTGGAAATGATACTGTTCAAATGTATGGTTTTGTTCGGTGTTCGGTATCTAAAATCGCTTATGCCTTCCTTATTCGTTCCTAACCCGCCCCCCGTGGCGGAGTGGTTAGCACATGGCGCTAAGACGCCAGGGGTCCCGGGTTCGATTCATATCATCACTCTTCGCAAATTAGCGGCACAAAAAGCGAAGTAAAATGTAGCAAATCAATCAATTATTCGGTGCTAAGAGTTTAGTGAATCCTGTCTTGACGATTCTTTGCCCTTCAAAGAAGAGGCGCACACCGCTTGGAACCCATAAAAATTGTATTAATTTAGATGCGATATCGGACATGAACATTTTTCGAGTAAATTACAAATCATGTTACACTGAGGATATTTTTAGTTTGGTTTAGTGGCGTAGGTGACCAGTGCTCTCTTCTCCGACAAGAATGCACGAAACAGTTTTTGCATTTACTGTAACATTTCTTGAGGTTCCTAAAATAGAGATATTAGCACTAATTAACAATAGGGCGCCCGACTGTCGCACGGGAGATCCAGAATCGATTCCCTGGTGGGAATTTTCAATATGTCCCTGCATAAACTGCTGTGTGCAACTTAATCAGCTTTTCCATTCTCCGCGAGAAATATATAGGAGTCTAAATATATTTATTGATGTTATTTTTAATGTAATTTATCTGGCTTAATAATCGACAAGGAGCTGCTCGTCACTGCCCCATGTGGAGAAAACACATTTTGAAAGAATTGAGATAAATGTAGCCTACACCCTATGCGAAAGTGTGCCCCGTGCTTTTAAGTCCACTTTATGTCCTGATATGCTATTCGGGACAGAACTGACAGTTCAAAAGTCTGATCCGTGCGTCCGCTGAGAATCGAACCCGGTCCACTTGATTACAAGGCACCGACGTCAGCGTCTACGCTACTTGGCAGATCCTGGGCCCTGGTGCTAATCAATCATGTGATCACCATCCACTATGGCCCTAACTCCTTACTCCCGTGAGTGCCCTCGCGGCAGGAAGCAGTGGATGGGATGCTAGCTTTAACCTGACATTGTCGTCAACACAAGTGGCACAGGATTTCCATACTCTCTCCAGAAGTATAATTTATCAAAATCATCCTCGCACATTTGGTTATGAATGCTTTTCGGTGAATGAATTCTGAATTATTTTTTTTTGGTGGTGGGGGAGTTCCCTTCAATCACTCAGTTTCCTGGATTTCCTCGAAACGAGAAAAGGCTGCTGCTCAGACAGGCATAAAGACCAGGATAGTCTTAAAATTCCGAAATCTACTTCGTGACACGCTAATTTGCTCAACGCTGAAGATCTATGAAATTAGGTCGCCCCAGCACGTTGTAACATAAGACTTCAAAGGGAGACAGTTCGATACCCTGACAAGGAATTTATTTGGGAGTCCAGCATGTTAAGTAGGCGGAAATTGAGAATACTTTTTGTGCGAGAGTCTTTGAGCCAGGAAGTGTTGTTCATAACAACTCCGTAACATATGAGAACAATCATTAATTACGTTAAGAATTGTGCTTTCGTTAATTTCCTGAAGTCACTATTTGAAGTAGAATTGAAAGGTTGTTTCAAGTCTACTTTATGCACAGAAAGGTTAATCGGGACTGGACCTACGGTTTAAAGTGGGATCCGTACCGCTATGTGCCTCCACCGGGTAACGAACCCGGGACCCCTTGGGGGAGGCCTTTGAAGTAAAACTTAATAGTTGGTTCATATCCGTTCCTCAGGTTCATGTCCGTTCTTCAGGCGGCTCAGTGACGTTTTGATCCCGTGACTGAAGTTCCCGGGTTCTAGTTCCGGCATGGGTGTTATTTGTGAGTGTCTGTTCATCAACTCATCCTCATAGACGTGATTATCAATTAATCCCAGGCATATAGAGGTTTGCCCTGGTTATCGTCTGGTTAGACTCCTAAATATACGTCGGCGCATTATTAGTATTATTATTATATCATTATTATTATGCATGTTATCATCATGGCAACAAAACTTCAACTCTCGCATTATTACAGTACGCATATATTCATTTAATTTGCAAGGGGTCCAGTCCAGTTGTCCCTCGTAAATCCGTTAACGAAAAAATATTTTTTTGATAAAAATAATTGAGGATATTGGATTCAATTTAGAACAATACTCCATCATGTAAACGATGAAATTATTCTAGAGTAATATGGTCATCGAAATTTTTAATACTCTACATTGTTGTGAAAATTGTTTTTTCCTGTTTTTAAGTAACCGCCCACTGATTATACTTAATATGCACAAAATATATAATTTTTGCTGTACCAAATAGTAATAATATATTTCTTTTTAAATAACAATTGTGTAATACTTTATTGAAGTGTTTTCGAATGATTTTGAAAATTGTAAAATCGCTGCCTTCAATTTCGTTCTACACTTGCGTGCAAAGAAATAGACCCACCTCACACCTTTGACATAAAAATATTTACTTGTTCTTACATTTTCTTCCAACTGTTTGGAGGCACATAAAATGATTATCCAAATGGAAGCGTCTAATCCTACTTATATGTAGATAAAGTTCAGTAATAAATACGTATGATGTTAATAAATTTAATAACATTTTATGTCAAAAGTGTGAGGTGGGTCTATTCCTTTGCACGCAAGTGTATTTACGCTAAAAATACTGTATAATGGACCTACGACAGATTTTACGGTGTCACTGCTCTACAGTGCGCGCGCATACACACTACACACACACACACATATTGTCGGGAAGGTATTTGAACCATTTGTGTTTTTAAATTCCCATCGAAGTGTTTCTGAAAGTATAGTATTGATTTTGCAGCGTTTCTAGGTTGCAGTGCAGTTGATAGAATGAATGCACCGTAGTGTCACTTTTCATTCGGAAAGTGCGTTTCTGCATTTGCGTGGGTTGTAATATGCTCTTACGGGATTGATTTATTCCTTAATATATCATCCTCACCAGTCCTTTACTTGTCTTCACTAATGTACAAAAAATATTCATCCTGCAGGTTGACATTTCAAAAGGAAATTAAAACAATTCACTGCGCCTTGCATTTGCTACGTAACACCTGTTACGAAAAAATAATTATTTATTTCGATCCAGTAGTTTGAAAATTATAATTATTGGAGTTTATTCTGAACTCTTGTAGAGCAGTAATGAAAACGTGTTATCAAACGGTGTTGCAATTTGGTCAGTTTTGTAACTGATGGCATTTACTGATGATTCAGACAGCTAAAACACATTAGTTCGCAACATGAATCAAACGGACACCATCTTTAATGAGTATCGATTTCAATCCCTAAAATTTGCGTAATTTTTCCAAACCGAGAACATGTTGCAATGTTATTTTATACCAAAATAATTTAAATCAAGAAGCAATTGATTAATATGTGGACCTCATCTTACCCAACTCATTATAGGCCCATGAATGAAACCATTGTATTACTTTGTTAATTGTTGAATGGAACGTTTGGAGAAATACGCATTTATCTCACATCGCTGACCATCCGAAGTATTGTTTCGCTTGTTAGTTTTTACTTCCTTCGTTTTCTTATACCACGTAAGAATTTTTCTGGTTCCTGGTTAAGAAATCAATTTCTTATGCTGTTTAAAATTCTTTCAAATTGTCCCTACCGGTTGATTTTTTTTTCAAATTGTCTTTGCCGACTGAAATCAATTGTCTTGCTTGTTGAAAATGGTAGTTACCGACTAAAAATGATACCCATTTGACATAATAGGCTGAACATTCGTATAAATTGTCAGTATCGGTTAGATATGAACGTCAATTGTTGTTTCTCGTTAAAATTATTACAAATCAGTGGCGGCGATTAGGGGTGCAGTTGGTCCAGCACTATGCTAAACCCTATGTACCGAGGGAAATTAAACGGTCTTTGCCCCCCCCCAGTTTTGGCACTTCCCCCCCACACCCGGTTTGAAACCCAAATAATTGTTACCGGTTGGAAACTCTTTTAAGATGTACTTTACCTTTGGTTTACATTTCAATATCTGCCTTGGCGATTAAATATCTTTCAATGCCGATTCTGTTTTTTTTTTTTTTTTTTTTTTTTTTTTTTTTTTTTTTTTTTTTTTTTTAATGTGCACCACTACCGGTTTCAAATATTTACAGATGAACTTTCCACATAATAGGTTGTTAAAATCTTTTTTTTTCTTGTAAATATTTGTCTCCAAATATACTGGTAGGGTTCTGTTATAAACCTTCCTGCATCACAAGTCATAGCTTCGGGTTAGAATTTATCGTGTCTGATCTTCTCAATTGATGAATTTCTCTATGCATTTTTATGCATCAGCTATATTATTGGAGGCAACACATTTGTGGCAATTCGTACATTTAGGGTTGCTTCTGTGTGCATGTTCGGGTCTTGTCGTGGGCATACGTGAGTCTCTCCGGCGTAGCCAAATGGTTAGCGCTCCCACTTTTGATGTGAACAATTCCGGCCTCGATCCAAAATCTTTGTGTGGCCGAAGCTGTAGCTCCGGTACCGAAAACTGAAAGGGGCAGCATGGAGTTTATTCATCAGATTCATTGCACACTCATCCTCATAGTCGCTACGAGCCAAAAGTAGCAGAAAAGCGACGCCGAATAAGAAAAACACAATACAAATACAATCAGATTCGTGCAATGTTGACTGCATATATTAGCGTACGTATCGGGCACATTTAGGTACTTTGTAAGAGGACAAGGTGAAAATCATAACTTCCCGTATTGATGAAAGTTTTCGAAATACACCACTGCTAAAGACGCAAAACGTTGGTGGCAAGGACGTATTTAGGGAGGGGGATCCATGGGATCCGGACACCCCCGAAAGACTTACCAAGTGCTAAAATTAGATAATGAAAATATAATTGTTTTGCATTTTTTTATATATTCTCTACTAACTTATTGGAAGGCAAGGAATTCGGATCATACGCCTTTGAAGGACAGCTCCAAATATTTATGCACCCTACTACTTATGATAATATGCACAAAATACTATTCAGGAACTTTACTTTTTGCCAATTGGATCTAACTCCTTTTTTTATTATTCAATAAATTTTCAATTCTTTATTTATTTTACATTAATTTCTTTGCCAGGGCAGTTGTTTTTTTTACAAATTTTGATAGGAATATGTCCTGTTAACTACGTATATCTTTATTCTTTTTCCATCTATTTACATATGCATGTAATCACAATACAATATTAATTAGTTTTAATTAAATATAATTATTTTAATCATACTATTATTATTATTGAGACACTTTGTCGACTATTGACACTTTGTCGACCCCCCTCCCCCGAAATGTATTTCTAGATATGTGGGGTTACCGGAATTCGAACTGCTAGTCTACCTTTACGGTGAAAGAAAGTAATGTCCTTGTTGAGTGCATGTAAAAATTAGATCATGCAACAATATTTGCAACTTTCCTCACTGCAGTTGCTATTTATCATCTTTATTTCTGCACTTTCTGAAGAATTATTTTTCAGATTTCCTTATGATTTCTTTGGCAGTTTATGCGTCTACAGCTCATTAAAGTCTACACTTTGAAATTGTGAAGAATTTACAAGTCTTGTTTCTTCAGTACCTTTCATAGGTACTACGTAGTTGTGGAATAATCAGACGAATATGATATACTGCATTTAAATGCGAATTCCCAAGTCTTTTACGAGGAGAAACAGAGAAGATATGCAACGTATTTTCCTGTTGTGACTGCAATGCTTACGTGCACGTACTGCGAGTTTTTGTTTTCATGAGAATACTTACGTGTATAATTGGAGCGTTTTTCATGTGGGAACACCAACCTTCGTCTTATCTTACGGACTACACACCAAAATAGCGGCTACTTGCTTGACATATGAATATATAAAACATAACGAAATGGCGTAACGCTTCCAAATATCTCGTCAGTGAACACGTCGTCTCCAGGTTATGAAGTAGTCCCGGATTCGATACCCGGTGGAGGCACATAGTGATTCGGATCTTTTTTTAAACTGTAGGTCCAGTCCCGGTTAGCCTATCTATCAACACCAGGTCCACAGGCCGCTCTGATTTTCTTGATCAGCCCTTCAGCGGAATGCTGGAAGGGCCCAGATAAAAGATGGTTAGGTGAGATGGAACGATGGAAAGTTCGAAAATTAAATATTTCAAATGTGGTAAAAATATTAAAACTAGCTTACTTCAAGGAAGACCTCCTCCTACATAAATCGGGACCTGCCTCCACCTTCCCCCCCCCCTCCCCCTTAATCTCATGACATGGAAGAAATTTAACATTTGAACACTTCTTTTATCAAAGACTAGTATTTCGAGGTCAAATTGTATAACTTCAGATTAAGATTTCGTAAAAACACATTTCAGTTTTTCATTTGTTTAATTCCTCAACGATTAGTGCTACCTGTCGTGAAAAGATAGCCTTCTATTCTGTACCACAAATAAGCAGTAAATTTTCCCGTGATCCTCCGTAGAATGACTCTAAACATGATATATTGCAGAAGTGACAATGATCGGTCTCGGGAGTCTCGGAAAATTTATGTTCTTGATATCTTTTTTTTTTCTTATCTCGAGACGAAGAATCCGTGATAAAAGACACAATCTCTTAAACGAATGAAATCTTCCAAGCCTTCTCTTTCGTTACTGCGATTTATTTTTCTTCTTTTGGAAGTGTGCATATTTATGTAATGTTTTAAAGTACAATCTGACTCTGTAGTAATGTTGCCTGTTTTAATTTTCAATGTCAGTAAAGTGTGTGTTTGTGTGTGCTAATCTTGCGTTTCTAAATGTGAAGTTATTCGAACAGGCTGCACTAAATATTCGTTTGGAATAACCCAAAATATAGGAGTAACCAACTATTTCTGAAGTAGGCGACAAATAAATTATTGTTCGCCAGATTTTTAAAAAAATAATCTGACCAAATCGCTTCAGTTTGTTTAGAATTAGCAAGTATTTTAGAAAAAATAAAATATTCAGTAAAGGCGGTCCTTAGTTTGTTAGTACATAGTTACCAGAAAGACAAATGAGATTTTTATCTGTCAGTAAAGTGTTTTGAGTTCCAGTCTTGCGCAAGGTGTGGTGGATTGTTCGTTGTTTTTTCCCCCGCCCGTCTCACCAGAGGTTTATCCTCCAGTTTATTTTCGGAAAGGATATAAAGTTAAATTTAGTATCAAAATTACCATAATTGAAATTTTCTAAAATATTTTGAAAGGAAGGAAAATTTGGGGTGTCTGGATAAATCACTCCGTTTAACAATTTCATGATCCCTTCTTATTACCTCGACTAACGTGAAAATGTGTCTTGAAGTGTATTTTTTATCGCTTTACTAACTCCCCAGAATTATGGCGAGAATGAGGATAGATTAAATCGATGTAATGAATGGGCGAAAGATCAGAACGAAATATTAATGCTTTCGCCTGGTTCGAACGCTGTATCACGGGCTCCACAACTTCGGAATTATAAATTTCACTGTAGCATTAGCATTGTTATATCCTTTCCAGAGTTAATTCACTTGCATACGAACGTGAACAAACATCCAAGATATGAGATGTGCACGTGCAATACTAGTTCAATGTGCATTATTTTGTTTACAGTAAATCTGCACCGTAAGCGTTTAGTTTTCTTGTTTAAACACAATTTTTCGAGATTTCTAAGATTGTCTCACTCCCTTATACGTGGCGCTAGGAGATGGGGGTTGGCACCCTTGCATTCAGGTCAACACCCCCTCGCACCACCAGTTTTCATCTCGATGAGAAAACCAATAAATGAATTGTATATGTGTAAACGAAGTAGTGCATATTGCAATAAAGTGATCTCGGTGGCTATAGACATGTCTAAAGTGTAATCCAGTCTGCGTTAGCTTCTGTGTAATATAACTATTGTTTATTTGTTACTATTAAAATTCTGAAAAAAAAATCGATTTTAATGAAGTAAATAGAAATTTTCTTGCTGTTTCATATTGTTAGTTGCTTATATTAATTGTGTTCTTATTCTTTACTACAATATCATTATCTATATTTAATTTGTGTAGTACTAATATTGATGTTCGTAGGGTAAAAATTTGTTTGTATAGTATTTATGAACATAAAATCAAGCAAGAATTAATAAGGCCAGTCACTGCGTATAGGTTAAAGATACATAAATCATAGTTATTTTTTCAAAATAATACGCATCGCTTCCCTTATAGTAAGCTCGGTACCCTGGGTTCGAGACCATGATGCTACTTATGCACTGTCTCCTAGTTTAGAGAATGAAAATGTAAGGGCCGTTCCCTAATTTTTAGTCATTCGTTATTGTCTTCTTGACCTAGATATGTCTTCAGCCACTTCAAAAACAGTGACACGAAAATACCAATAGCTTAATGAAGTATATAATACTTTGATTTTTTTTTTGTGTGTGTGTGAAAGAAAGGTTCTTACGATTCAGATTCAAAAGTTGCTTGAATTTTAAGAAACGAACTTGCATACTGTAATTATGATCTTAATTGTGTTGATAGGATGCATTGTTACTCAGGTGAAGTTTCCTTTTAAAAATATTTGTATGGCTCAAATTTATATAACAGAATAGTAATGAATCGCCAGATCCGTTGAATGTAAAATATTGCAAGGTTCATGTTGGAATACACAGGTGGACTCATCCCGAATATTTAGATACGATTATGTGATGTCACGTGCAGTCTTTTGCTTTCTGAAGAATAATAAACGGATTGCGAAACTTATTCTGGAACATCCATGCTCAGGCTGGAAATCTAACACGGAATCTACGGTTTTGAGATCGCGAGTCGAACACTCGATACGCTCGGCCACCTAGGAGGCATGTCTTTCTTAAAGAGCACTTGGTGTGTAATACAGAAGTGAATGGAAATTGCCGCGGACAATTTGTCTACCAAAGTCTTTACGTATTTATGTATTTTCCCCCTTGTCGAGCAGCGCTTTTCTACCACTTTTGGCTAATCTCAGCAGGATATAGGGACACCCACACCAGTATACAACGTGACTAGCCTCAAGGCGATTTACTAATCTTCATACGACATCGTCTCTGTTGGAAATCAAACGTTTTCTTGAGAAGTTTCCGAAACCAGTCCCGAACAGAACTTCTTAACTTTCCAGCACATGAAAATTTAAAATTAGCAAACCGCTTTCTATTTTGCACCCTACAGTGGTCTTTAATTATTCCTTCTCGTCGCCACCCCCTCCCCTTTTCCTTCCCTTTTCCAGTGTTGCTTCGTAGCGGAGGACAAAGTAACATTTATGTGTTCCTCTGAAACAAAACACGGTCATTTCCCCCTCCCCCACTCTGACGTCAGTCACCGTGCCATCACACATGTCGGTTTCCCACGTGTATACCTTATTAGGTAATTTGTGCCTACCCCTATCTTACACATTGATATACCTCCTCCCCCCTTCCCCTTGACTGTCGTTAGCGAAACATCATTACGACGCTTTCCTTCTTGCAAAATTAGAAGCCGAGCGCCTGTGTTACTAACCGGAAGTTAAGCAGAATGCCGATCAATCTGATATAGGGTGTAGCACTTTTGGATTTGTCGCCGGCCGTGGGTTCGATGTGTCTCATAAAGGAGTATCTGTATTTTCAAAGGACTTTATATCAGAAAACCTACATAGGCTCTTACATTTGTTTTCTAATAGTCGGTTACTCCCATGTATTTGTTAATTCTCAGAATTCGCTTTGATTTTATCTAGAACGTGGAATCAATTCTCCATGCAATATATTAGTCCCATCCTAAAACGCTGCAAAATGCTAAATTGTTAAAAATTTGAAGCCATTAATCAAACCTGATACTGCGTATGCATAATGATTAATACGTCGAACTGAACATAAAAAGTTTCATTTCTCTTCTTAGAAGCCACACAGACACAATAAGATTGAAGAAAAAAGATTAAGTCACTTCACAGACTCTCTCCCACATATGAAAAATTAGCGTGGACATATTTGAGTATGACAATGTTTTTACATAAAACATTTTAACATAAATTTCGTTCTGAAAATGTTATTTTTTTTTTATTTTTAAAGTGCGAAGATCTGCCATCTTTATTGTTGGTGATCATTCTTTTTTATCTGCTTTGTTACTGTAGTCGGTGTTGAAAGTAGAAAATAGTTAATCTTGCAAAGTCATTGTGATTAATTTTGATCCTAGATGTAGACAATTTTTAACTTCCATTAAATATGTTTTTATCTGTGACTGTACTAGTGTATCTGATTTGAACCCAAACTAGTTTAATCTGTTAACTGTTTTTATACTAGCACTATCACTTGTTACTATGAACCTTATAAAAAAATACATTGCTAGAAATATTAGACATTATTTATTTCTTCAAGAAAAGCACTACGTGAATGTGATTAAACGTACAGTGCTTGTAGAACGTTGTTTGCAAGTTTTATTAATCTGGAGTGAATTATATTATTTTTATTTTTGTACATGTGAATCTATATTGTTTTAAAGAAAAAATATTGTACAGTGACTCAGGAAGCTTACTCACCAAAGTATACACCCCATGCGTTTCATGGTAGTACGATGTATTCATTCTTAAACATGCAGAAACAAATTGAAGCATTCACATCGAACCCACGTAGCTCTATGCTACTTCAGTGTGAATGAGGTAATTTGTTTGTACTGCTATGTTTTCATTTGTTTCTGAATGTTTTTAAAATTGCCGAAGGCAAGTAGCGTATAGCGACTACTTCGGTGTGTAAGCTCCCTTATATTCTGTAGCTAATAATTCTAGGCTGTTCATGAAAAAAGAACTTAATTGAAAAAATGCAATTGTACAGCAGAAAGTTATTTTATGTTTATTCTTTTGATAGCAAACATTACAGAAATGATATACATGTTGGATTATCACTGTTTAGAATCTTTACACATGCCCAATATGAAATTATACTCATAATACTCTCATTACATTATATATATTTTATACGAGCACGTCATTACTGAACTGTAACATAAGTATACTTACATAATGTAATTTCTATATAACGTGTATGTATGACATTTAATTTCACTTATATTCATATGTTATTTATATTAATGCCTCTGTGATTGGAGATGGCAAATAAATAAATAAATTGAGTCCGTGAGACTTAAAGCAACAGAAAATCTCAGTTTGTGACTTAAGTACTTCTTTTCCCAAACCCCTAGAATTGTTTTGAGTAATTTTAAGGTTCAGTATTGGTAAGATTAACAGACGAAGTGTTTAGTTTAAGAGATGAATATGTTGCTGCATTACGTTGTTTTCACATGAATTAATATTTTGTATTTTTTTTTCCTTTCCCCTCCCCCATTTTAGGCATCCGCTGTTTCCGCTCCTAGCACTAATATTTGAAAAGTGTGAGTTAGCGACTTGTACGCCTCGAGAACCTGGAGTCGCCGGAGGGGACGTCTGTTCATCGGAATCGTTCAACGAGGACATCGCAGTCTTCTCCAAACAGGTGAACCATTTCTTTCTCTCCCGGTCCTTAAGGTATCGTTTGGTAGTTTGCATAAGTAAATGGCATTCGACACTAAGATATGTTTAAAGTGTATACTTTCGCACCATCTTCGACGGGGGCCACAGTCGCTGTTTGTCCTGAACCGTTCCTCTTCTCCCGTTGGGAGAAAAAGGGACCTCTGCACTTCCTGTGTCAATATGCACGTGCGATCCCAAGGGTACCCAGAAAACACTCCGTAGTTTTCTGCTGATGCTGAATAAACACCTCCATTTTGGGAGGGTGAAGGAGGGGGGTTAATTGCATGTGTGTTAAGTGATTGGCGCAAGCGTCTCCTTACTGCCACTAATGGCTTTTAATGATTTTACAGTTCGTGGTTGCCCTTGTCTTTTTCATTTTTTTTTCGTGGCTCTGTTCTCATGTCCACTTCTGAACGGCTCGATTTTCACCGATTGATGTTATTCAATTGGCCATATGACATGTAACACACTCAGCGTCACTTGCGTGTGTCAAGAGAGGTTGAGCCGAAATCGCTACTTGCAAAGTGCAGGCAAAAAATAGTTCAGTGAAAAGATACACCCTGTAGCACACCAAAAGAGGACACACGAACTTGAGGTATTCTATGGCAAGGGAAGGATAACAAGCACATAAAAATTGCATGATAGATTCATTCTCTACGCACAATAAAGAACAGATGTGCGAGGCGAAAATCAATATATTTGCATAGAAATCGATGCGTTCTTGTTCTAATTGATAACCCTACAGTTTGGCAACTGAAACACTACATGGAATTCTAAAGTATTCAAATTCATAGCACAAACATATTTGAAATTCACATCTTAAATAAACATAACACACTGAATTTATACATAAATAGGTTAACATGATTAGGTACCATATTGCATTATTAATTCTCATCTTTCTGATCAAAATTCGTTACCATGTCTCATAAGCAAGAGTTTTGTCAGAAGAATTGCCCTCCCCAAAATGGATACAATTTACTGTTATTTGACTTTTTGGGGCGATATTATTTAGTCTGCTGATAAACATATGTAGCTATATGATTGCATCACTTTACCTGTCCAGTAATTTCACTTGCCAGCAAGCTATGTTCATATTACACTGCATATAATGTACTAATACACTAACGAAACAGTCTTTCCTCTGTTACACAGCTAGGCTAGGCTGCATAGAAAGATTTCTCATATTCGATGTTGTCTTAGAGCCTACAGCAAATACGTTGCACCACATTCTATGATTTTTTTAAAACAAGTGGAAACAAATTAAAACATTCACACTAAAGTGACGTAACGCTACGAGACTTCAGTTTGACGCTTTCATCTGTTTTCTTCATGTACTAAAACTGAATTGCTGCTTCGGTGTTTGAGCTCCGTGAATATTTCTGTTGCCTGAATAAAGTTCTTCTTAGACTCAGGATTTCAAACAGGTCACGAGCCTTTGGTTCCTATATCATTATTCATTAGGGTGTATTTAGAGTAAGTGACTTGTTAAATGATCTGACAGATAATTTCGAATTTGTAACGACCTTTATATGCCTGAAGGCCGAGAAACCACAACCACTAGAGAAATTACCTCACTTTTCTATGAAGTGATTTTTTTTATGTATGTAGCTCTGAGCAAATTTGATATGTGCGTGTTCAATCGACATTTCCCCTATTATATAGCGTATGTCACATTGTGTGCTTTCCGCCTCCAATGGATATATTCTGTATTTTTTTTGTGTATGTTCGTGGGCGCGGATTCGTTCTGGATGGCGTTGAAAACATCATCTATTCATCCAGACTGATAAAGACCTGGAAATTAAATAAAGAGAGCATGCAACAATGCCGGATGCTCTTCCTGCGTTCCAGTGCTCGCAGCATAGTCACATACTTTCCTTCTTATTTCCTATCGCTCCCTTGCAATGCAGTAAATTCTACTTATTCCTGCCTTCTACAGCTCAATGGCGATACACTGTGGATTGACAATATTGAAATCTGTGCATTTGCATTTGGGAGGGTCTCTGGTATGTCGTAACCTAATTTAGGCATTGTTCCATCACTTACCGCTAACCTAATCCGTGGATCTGTCTTTCACGAGAAACAACACAGATATTCCAAATCTTGAAAGAAATTCCTTCGGGCAAACAACATTCCCCTTGAATCCGATTGTAGAGCTCAAAACTCCTGGGACCCCCACTTTTTATGGCCCTCTGTTGGCCTCCATATTGGATTTAAATATGGCGGGGACCACACTACACCTGCAGTCGTTTATAATGCGATAATTGTTACCATTAAGTTCCAAGGCAACCTGAAAGAGAAACCTTCGTACTACGTAACAGTAACAAATTAATTGTCCTTTTCTTTACAATTTCTACTATAGAGGTTGAAAAGTTATCTCGCAAAATATATTTTAAAAACTTTGATATAAAATATTTTTGCACACTACGGTGTAAATGCGCGCTTGAGTATAGCCATAGTTATTGAGAAAGCTTATTTCTTTGATTATTTAGTAAGTTATTTAAATAGATTATCTTTGCAGAAGTTCTGGAATAAATATACTTCGATTGTAATATCTATAGGGTGACCATAATATTTTGACCCAAAAAACGGGACATCCCATGGATATCAGTTTATCCCCCCTCCCGCTTGAAAGATCTGTTACGCATAATTATAAAATTATTGTTATTATTAATGTATCATTATTTATTAAAGGATTGATCGCATAAATGATACACCACAACAAACAATAAATTAAATATGATCTCCCGCTGTCAAATTATATTAATTTTATAATCTCGGTATGACTTATATAGCATTTCTCGTCCTTTCTGATCAACCTTTCATGTTAGTCCTACGCTGTAGTTGATTAATGCCAGAAGAACCCATCTTCTTGAGAGCAATTTTATTTTTCATCCCCTAAAACCTTACCCCACTTATCAGACCCACAACTCTAGGTTTTTCTTTTTACTTTGTCAAGAGACAGGAATTTTAAATTCTTGTTGCAATTACGTAAAGAAACTGCATGCTTATTCACTGCTCTACAAATAACGGAACGAGCCTCCCCGATGGCGCAGTTGTAGCGTCGTCGCCTTGTAATCAAGGGGTCCCGGGTTCGATACCCGGTGGAGTCACAAGTGGTTCGGATCCCACCTTAAACTGTAGGTCCAGTTCCGATTAGCCTTACTGTGCATAAAGTGGACTAAGACACCAAATCAATCAATCAACAAATAACGGAACACACACAAAACAATACAATATCCTTTTTTTAGCATTTTTCAAATTTAGACTTTGTTTTCGAGATAACACCTATATTTTTCTAAAACGGGACAAATAGTGGCTTTTTAATAATGTGGATGGGATACGCCTCTGAAACGGGAGTATGGTCACCTTAATTATGTACCATAATAATCGTAAAGTGTTGGTGACAATATTGTTCACATTGGCAAACCAAGAGATGAGCAGAGCAGGTTGCCACCTCCCCCCACACATACGATTGTAATTATTTTTTAAAACACGCAGGAGCGAATGTAAGCATTCACACTCAAATGACATAGTGCAAACACAACTTCAGTGTGAATAATTTTATTTGTTTCTGCGTGGTTTTAAAATTATTTGCATGTTGTATAATACATATTACTTGTGGTTTTTTTAAACATCCCTTTTTTAGGTACCTTAATATATATATATATCATACCTCTCCACCCAGTCAAAGCTCTTTTATATATTTACATTAATTTGTAGCGAGCTTGAAGTTATAAAAGACGCCAGAACTTTCTCAATAATGAAATATAAATACCGAAATGATCGTTATGATAACAAAAGTAATACGTAAAGAATGATTATAATATATATACACCTTAATATGAGCAAAGATTAATACAATTTGTAATTTAAAAAAATACACAACTACAACATACCTCTACTTTAATCAGTTGTCTAACAAGAAGTTTGATTTGTAACCAAATAAGGCTTTGCAAAATTATGCGAGGCATAATGTTAGATTCTAATGTGAGTAAATATTGTATGGTCGCTTAAAATAGCAGAGCATGGCAGTCAAAATATATAGTGTCTTGATTGAAACCCGATCCACAGTAAGAGTCTACCTTTTTCATTTTAAGCTAAAGTCTAGAGAAATCATTATACTACTTATATCAGTCAACCCAAACAGCTGGTGTTTTCAAAACTCAGCAGAAAAAATAATCTTTGATTCTTGATCCGCGACTCCAGTGTGACGTGAAAGTTTTTAGCTACAGGCATCCTCCTCCTTACCCAAGAATTGCTCAAAAGTATGAAAGCTGTGTGGGGGTAGTAGAAAATAATTATGCCGTTGTTTTTCTCGTAAAACTTATTTTATTTTGTACAAATGATATTAATTTTAAATATCAAGTATCTCCAAGGACCAAAATATTTGTATGCTACAGTTGATTGTGTCAGTAAATTTACACACTTTTTTGTTTCTAACTAATTTGTGAGATGCGATATCTGTATCTCGCCTTTTCCTCCCAAATTGGTCAATTTCATTGAATTAATGGAATGCATTCAAATTTACACATTTTTTTTTGTATTCTCAAGATATTAGTTTCCTACTAGTTGTAGTTTTGTGTAACGAACATAATTTTAAAAAAAAGTGAATATGAGAAATATTAGTTATTCTACTTTTGTTTATTTATAACAACACTAATACGTTACTGTTACTATTGCAATTAGCAGCCAGAATCTTAACTCTGAAATATACTTTTATACACACTGCTGCTATGGAATTAAAAATGACACACACCCACTCTTTCTCTCTCTCTCTCTCTCTCTCTCTCTCTCTCTCTCTCTCTCTCTCTCTCTCTCTCTCTCTGACAGAAATTATTCTTATTGACATTTGGACCGCCTAAGTGTACAATTTGAACTGTACAATATTAGTCCCCTTAAGTTAATTGCATGGACATACATAATATCATAAAGATGAAAAATATCAATCGAACCACAATTGATATCATCGGAAAAGACAAGGAGGCATATGACTGACAGAATTGGTACCGTGAAATTTAATACACATGTTCCTCGTATACAGGTACCATACTGGACAGTCCTTTGAAACTTGCCTCACCATCGATACAGTCTATTTGCGAAATATGTTTTGTGTGTTCAGTGCAGCAACTACAATGCTCATATGTGAAAGTCCACATATGGGAAGCCAACTGGGAAAAATATACCCCCAGTATCAAGTCAAATTTGTTTGTTTACCCAATACCTATAACATTTGTCACTTCACTAACACCACTCTTTATTTTCTAATACATACTAAAGAAATTAAATATAAACAAATTTCAGCTACAGTTCATAATTTTTAAAGCTTTGTTACGTTTCTGATTATTCGATGTTTTCCAAATACCCTTTGCTTTTGGTGAAACTTAACCAATCATATCACACCTGATCGGTAATGGAAGACTGTGATACAAAATCAAATTTCGAATTATATCCCAGGATATGAAGTGAAGCTGGAATATTTCCAATAATATTGAGGAAACAATTTATTTAATGTTGTTCTACTTCAAGATTTATGTCCGTATTTTAAAAATTTGCCAAGACCACTTTACATTCGGCGTTTACAATCAATCACATTTTTCTTTACAACACACAATAATATTTTGTTCATACTTACCTAAATTATATTCAATTCCTTACACCACTAAACCTATAACCTAGATACAATTTGATTGACAAAACGTACCAATTTTTTTTGTTTATCTACACTGAACTTAAAAGATAGATTCAACACATTTTGTAAGGAAGGAAACGTATCCATCAAGTAGAAAATGGTTCTTCATGGTTCATATACGTATGTAGAGAATGGAAACAATACCTACCATTGATATGCTTTGTCACATTTAATCCATTCTCCATTACACTTTATTCTCCTCTTACATACATTGAACTTTCCTTGCGGTATTTTTTTATCATGTGTATTGGATCAATAACTTGTTATTCGAATGCGATCCGACTAAACTTGCCTTTCAAATTTCAAGATTGCATTTGGCTCGAATATATGATTTCACACTTTAACATAGTTTTTCCTGAAATATATTACATCATTTCATTTTCTGTAGGTCGTGCCGTATGGAATATGTCCCTACGGCTTTATTTCTACTCTGTTGTAAGCCCCTGTTCTTGAGTTTGGTACGGCAACATTATTGTTTTGTAAGGATGCAAAATGGTATCATTAAAGGTACAATTCGACTTCCGATTATTTGTCAATGTGGCGTGGCGTATTCATTTCATATTTCAGATGTGTTTCAAATTAAAAGATTCAATTTCGTTCCAATCAATCTGTTTTTAATAAAATGCTAATAGAGAGCGTTTTTGTGCATACTAATTACAAATGAAGTGCATCTGCTATAAGTTCCATCTCAACTTGTTTCATACACAGGCGTAGCCAGGTAGAGGGCCAGAAATTCTACAAATCTAATTTAAACACTGTATCATAAGTTGTAATATACTGAGAAATTAATCTTGAGAACTTCTATAGTCCCCCCACTTTTTCGCCTTTAGAAAGCGACTCCTGATAAGGAATAAGCCTCCCCGAAATAAAATTCTAGCTAGGGACCTGTTAATAAACACTAAAGAAACCACTGGTTGAAATGAGATTTAATTTATTTTTGGTTTGGCTTCCATGTAAAGCATTGGCTAAAGGTGTTGCTTTGTATACAAAGTGTTCCCAACCTGCACTCTATGCCATTCGCATCCCCTCCCCCAGAAAGGCTTACCCAGTCCAAAATTAATAAGCAAACTACTTGTTTAATGTTGCATAGTATCAAATTGATTTATTTGCGCAGACCTTACATAAACTTAAGGAAACGTTTGTGATTATACATACAGCTTTGCATTGACAGTGCTTGCGAAAATTTATGCACATCGTTAATACTAATAATAATAGGCATATAAATAATGATCAGGTGATTCACTTTTCAACAGCCGGACCTAAAACCATTCGGGTATTCAATAAATAATTAATTTGGAATTGTTTTTGACGTGCATTTCTTTGATAAGACAGATATTTAAATACAAGTTTTAGTAATCTTAGCTATGTAATGAATATGAGCTGTTATCTCTCTCCTATATCAATCATAGTTTTTCCTGTTCATGTAATAATAATGATAATTATTAATTTACCAATTTTATTATTATTAAGACATGTTAACCTGTTACATTTGAGACAGTTGGTTCGGACCCGTTCCGATATATAGTTCTAGATACGTCCCTGATAGATATATTTTGTGATATACAAATAAAGTGTTACCACTGTTTTTGTGCCAATATAAAATTAGGCGGTTGTGACAGATATTGGGTAGCGATAAATATAATATTGCCACACATATGCATACATTCATGTATTACACATGTAAATATAATTTCTATTTGGTAGATTTTTCATTGTTTTGTTCTTAAAACCTGGAATGGAGATTTCCCTTCAAGTCGCAAATTTCTGTTTGCACTTACCGCAGGTATTTTCCACACATATTTACTATAGACAATCAATCATTATACAGGTCAGAATGATGTAGTATCAAAAGAGCTTGTTTTTCTTACCTGGCAGGTATAATTTTCCAATCAGTTCTTTAACCTGAAGTAAAGCTGTGCCCCCC
Source organism: Lepisma saccharinum (assembly GCF_977018435.1). Lineage (NCBI taxonomy): Eukaryota > Metazoa > Arthropoda > Insecta > Zygentoma > Lepismatidae > Lepisma > Lepisma saccharinum. The sequence continues at coordinate 79,988,698 of NC_139231.1, read as the reverse complement.
CCCCCCCCATACACACACAGACAGAGTCTATACTTCAAGACACGTCTTGAATCATTTCGTCCCTCCATATAATTTCTTACACCTAAATCGGGGATTTCTTGTTAATATTAGCTTCATCAGTACAGTCCTAAGTGTACGTTTTGTTATAAATGCATTTGATACCTGTTCAATTCTTGGAGTTTACCACCTCTTCAAGAATTTCCCCAATTATTTACATTGATTTCGGGATTCCAGTTAGAAATATTTCTTGCTGACTAGCTTGTATTGCATTTAAAATTCAAACTTTTCACTGTGTTAGGTAGTAGTATATCTGTGAATCCCAAATGTAAAGAATTGTCAAGTTTTTGTAGAATGGATGAATTTTAGTTGTTCAGATTTAAAGCTGTTCTGATGTTAGGTCATTTTGAGATTATCTAAATGCAAATCATAGACACATACTTCAGGAAAGTTAGGCACTTTTTGCCCCAATTAATATTTGGTGGATATTTGTAAAATATAAATCGGTGGGATTTTTTGCAGCACATAATTAGCCTTTTGGGAAGTCCCATATTTCACAAAACCTTTGCTACATTTATATGCAAATTTCTTTAAGTAATCTGGCTGTATGCATATGTTTGGTTCCATCTCAAACTCTTTCTACAAAGACCACTGTAGTCGGTTCTTCGCTTAACCTTTCTTCACGCAATTCCGAATCTTAGCCAAGCCAAATAATTCCTTTCTTTTGATCCCGTTCCAGCCGCCGATAGAATTGCAATCTGCAAATAGCATTCCGCCTTGTCATATTTCTCCTTATTCTTCCTTGGTTATATTTATTTCCTAAGGGCTATTTCACGCCGCGGTACTTCTGCCATGAAGTAAAATGCCGCTGGAAAAATAATGGGCCAAAGCTTTAATAGTGGATAGAGTTATTGTTCCCTGGCTTTCCTTGTATATGTTGTAACAGGTGGCTGCATTTAATGTATTTTGATTGAAATACTGCTAAGAAGCAGTATTTACGTAGATAATATTGCAATACCCAAACAAATATGTAGCAACAAAAATATAACGAAAGGAAAACTCCAGCTCTACAAGGTTTCTACACATTTTTCATGTTGACATACCACTTAATATAAGACCTACTAAATGTATTAATACTGGTGATTTTGAACATTTAAATATTTGGTTACTGTAACTAGTTTCTTATTTTTTTAAATATAAAAAAAATGTATTTTCATAATTTTTGGATATAATTTATTGTGCCCTATGTTGCAAAATGACGTAAATTGGAAGTAATACAAAATAGCAAATCATTAAGAACTTTGCGTTTACCCCTAGAGATAAAAATACAAATAAAAATGCCCGACTTTACATAAAATATCAACACACTCTTCGTAAAAGATGCACATGAAAGATACATGAATTATCTTGCAATAGTAACAAATATACTCACAAAATGTAAATTACTGTTTTTGCTATTCTTTAACATCAATGTGCTGTTCAGTGGAATTTATAATAATAGATACCTATTTTTCCTTACGAAGAGCACTATTTCTTATCTGAATTCCTGCCATTTTGTAATTTTTCTTTTGTCATTGTCTCTGAAGATCAACGAATATAATGGTGCAATACCAACAAGAAGACTCCTGAACATTCTTAGAACAGTTAGTACAGATAAAAATTATCAGAATTCTGAATATATTTTTGAAATGATAATTTTTAAAGAGTTGTAACAAAGGCCCAATTCTCAACCGCCAGTAACCAGGAAACACGTTAAATTCGGATGATGATCAAGATAAACTCCCACTTGTAAGATCACCTGTATAGATGCTTTTTCATGGAAGTTACACTGGTCCTCTTTTTTTTTCAATTTCTTGTCAATCCAACTAGATTTATGGCGTGGATCTTGTAAAAAATACATGCCAATCCCCACCTCGTTTTTTGTCGTTATCCTGTCCTAACGCCAATATGTTGTGTCGCCATGCACCCGGGGGGGGGGGCAAACGATAAACCGTTGTAGTGTAGGAAACGTTTTACTTGCTCATTTTGGGAAAATTGGCCTTTTCTTGGGATGAGGGGACGGTGGAATCCCGCGGGGATAAGCGCGTCGGACCCTCGCGGAGGACCCCCCCCCCGCCTCTGCTCTGAAAGAAGAGAGGGGCGGGGAGGAAGAACCCGGCTGTGAGGGCTTGTACCCGAACAAAGACCCTGCACTCCCTGCTGGACCAATCCTGTACCGGCGTGGAGGCCGCATGCTCCTCTGGACTGAACCCGGCCTTGCTGGGGATCCAAGAGAGATGGTTCCGATAAGCGTCGCATCTTCATTTTTTTTCTTACTTGAGCCGAAAGAAATTGAGAAATATTTTTTCAACTGGTTATCAATCTTGCTGCTGCTTTTTTTTTTTTTTTTTGACCGCGAATATCTCTAGTCCAGCGGTCGTCATATCCTGCCACTGGGCACTATTGAGACCCTTACAATTGTTTAATTAAAAAAATGCGCAATTCAATAATTAAATCATTCAGTTTCAATCAACAGTTGGTTGATTGGACGAATATATTTCATGAAGTTTCAGAAATATATTCTTTCATAATTTCACCATAATTGTTTCTTAATTTTTTATAAAAACTGTTCTTGGTAACAATAATTAACAGCATTATTTCTTTTAAAATGAATTAAATTTATATATTTTAATAATTGTTGAATATACAAATAAAAATAATAAAATTTAAACTGCATTATTATGGATAAGAAAATAAATGTGCATCATTGGATGTTGGAAGGAAAGACCTGCCCCTGGGCAGAAAGCAATGCATGAATGCAATATTTACATTCACATTGTTGAGAAAGACATTATTGTTCAAACATAATATTTTGAGTTATTGAAAAAAGAACTAGTCTCATTATTACATTATTCCATTACGATCATGCTATTGGATCGGTCTCAGTATTTTTGAAAACTCTTCTCGTTGCGATATTGTAAATTCTGGAAATCGAGGATTGGTCTGTTTAGAACATCATGAGAATCTTAGTGCAGACTTGTCTAGATAGAAAAATAGGCCAGTAATGCGTTACATTTTCGATAATTGCTTTAGTATTGTATCAATAATTGCTTACTAAATTCAGAATTTATTCTCTGGAACAACAGCTGATTCCTTGCAAATATGGAGTGTGGATTTTAGTTGTATGTTAGACATCAAGACATGTGTACTACATACATACTTGAGGTGAGAACGTCTTTATTTGCTGGATTTTTCGACACATGCACATATCTTTTCCAAGATCAAAAAATGTATGTATTAGAAATTATAAAACCATCATAATTGAAAGAACTGTAGATCCAAGAAATTAAGTAGGTGTACAGTAAATGCCCAGTTGATTATTTAAATTCGATTTTAATTTTCTAATAACGTAAATATAAACCTTTCAATTTTTGTTATTTTAAATATATTTCCAGTATACAAATGTTGACATTGAATGCAATTTTGTGCAAAGTATACAAGTTATAACCCCAAAATAACCTGTAAGAAATTAAGGAACTGTGTGGCATCTTAACACTAAATATGAAGTCCTGAGTATTATCAACGACTTTGACCATGATTGTTTTATACTTTTCAGCTTCACAGAATAAAATTTACTGTTTGTTTTAAACTCTCTCTTCAGTTCCATAGCGATAAGGTAATGGTTTCCGCCCTATGGTTGTTATTTTTGAAAATATTCCCTCAGAATATTTTTATTCATATTGTGATTGAACACAAATATCTTAATTCGTTTCCATCTTGAATGATAATATTGTTAGTGCCTCTACGTTTTATCACAGTAAGTACATTATTTGAACTCGAAGGGAGGGGGAGGGCGGCAGCAATAATACTGCTTCAATCTGCATTAATAAACTTCCTTTTAACATAAGACAGATACTTTATATTGCGTTATTGTTGTTCCTGTGTAATATTTGGTCTTATTGTAACAAAATAGACAAGCTATTTTACTTTATTTAACTTTTCCGAATTATGAAGGGCGGGATATATATATGTATAACTAAAAGTATCACCATTTAATAATTACTAAAACTTATAATGCTCTGCCATAAATGAGATACTATTAACGCTCGAATTTCTATGTAATTACATATTTTTTCTTTGTATGTAGTCAAGCAAAAATGTCATATAGGCCTATTATGATAAGTACATACATGAATTTTATATATATATATATATATATATATATACACACACATATATTTTTCATGTGGAATACACGCTTTTACAATCGTGTTATTAACACGACCATTTCAATGCCATTTCAAAATTTCATTATTTCCACATAACTTCTTATTAACAAATAATAAAAAAAATATTGCAAAAAATAATTTAGTTTAAGAACTTTGATATTTTCAGGAAGATAAAAATAACCCAAGAACGAAGCTAGTGAAAATATAAATATTATATTACATGTTTTAATACATTTACTTTTTTTTACGTATTTCGCATGCATTCTTTCACTGCCTAAAACTTTAGACCTGACTTAATAAAATTTTTGCAGTAATAACTTTGTTTCGTGTTTCTTTATTATTACTAGTATTATTTGGACGAAAAGGGTGTCGAGTTGAAATGTGCCCAAGCACCACTAGAACAGCTTATATTTTGCGCTTGAAGAAACCATTGTTCAATACAAAGAGAAAATATATTATAACAGAAAATGTTTTTGCTGGATTGTAAATCACAGTTAATTTGATAAATAATTGATTTTAGTTGCAGTGCTGAATAATTGAGCACCGAAGCATTCTAATATAAAAGTTGAATTCACGAACTACAGATGTTATCAAGGGTTTGGGGAGTTAACCTGTCCCCTAAATACTTTTTTAAAAAAATGATATTAAAGCATTTAAAATTAGCTTCCTTTGTTCACTGTTTGATCTCACTACAGGTGCATCGGCGATCGAGAATGTTAAAAATATGGTCGACCTATCGTCTAGCTACCGTACCTAAGGTTTCAAGTTCGAGTTTTGATAAGTCATTGGTTAAGTGTCCCTTCATCAGTTTCAGGTAATAGTCATGATTAGCCAAAACAGGTCAAAAATCAATAAGAAAAATTCAAATACATACACACAAAAACATTCTCTAAATTTTTTCATTGCTCCATATAAACCGTATACATTGGGCATAGTTTCACTTTTTCATTATGAAACTCTATGTAAGTAATTACAAAACTTTTAATTTACAATCTATATATTCACTTAGGCTATAATATTCCTGCTTTATTAATGGTTTTTACATTTGTTTTTGAACCTTGTTCAAAAACACTTCAGTTGGTAGATGGTAGTCTTCTTGAACTACCACCAGTCTTGTGAAATAAGTTTTGGATATTGTTTATTTTGAGTGTTGCATGAATGTGTGTTCTATTCCGCTTAGTATGGATACTATTCAATCCAACTAAAAAGAACATATATCAAATTATGATATTGTGTTTTCAGAAACAGCCTTCGGTATTGCATACGTGCTCGTAGGAGCTGGAGTACAATACAAATAGGTCATAATACAAGCAATACACACGGGCATAATAATAATAATTATATCAAGAGACTCGAAGTAATGACTAAGAGTTTCACACCGGCTTAATTTTGTACTGTGTTATTCAATTTTCTTGCCGGCTTACTGTGTGGTCAAATTTACCGCAGTCCAGACACAAGATTGCAATGGATTTTATTCCATTTCACGAACTCCCCCAACCATTTTTTCCTTTCTCCCCGCAGACCAATAAAAGAAAAATCGAACAATGCGCACGAATTATAAAATAAGGAAATGACTCGCATCAATCAAATTATATTGAAAAGAGGGTTGGTTTTGGAGTCATGCACTCCCCCATAGGAACGCAGAAATCATTCAGGAACAACAACCGGGCTCCTAAGAGCTGACAGGCAATCTATGCAAGAGCTTGGAAAAGGAAACTCAAGTTATTTTTTTAGTCCCCCCCCCCCACTTTATTAGAGCGTGCATAGCAGACACACGGTATCTATGAGAATGCGATCGGAGTTGGATTTTGGAATGGCGAGCAGGTGGGGGGGGGGGGAGTTTTTTTTGTGTCAACTCTCAATGCATCGTGAATCAATCTTCGCCATGCTAAGATATCGACAGGGTCATGACTGTAGAATGTTAATCGATTTTCATTTGTTAGTTTTCAACTTCTCGTTTCTTCCCCCCCCCCCCCCCATCTCCCGAAAAGAATGAGAGAGAGAGAAAATAAAATTCTTGCATGCTACAGATTTAATATTTTTTCTTCTCGTCTCAGTTTCATCGTGATCCAATGTTGGGAGTGGCTAGTGCAAAAAAAACACGATGGTGAGTCGGCTTTTTGGTGTATCACTGTTGGTGATAGCTCGAAGCGCTGGACAAAAACTTACGTTTGCACCCCGTGATCCATATTTGAGGGCCCATTACCACAGACAAATTACGGTTATACGTACTTCTGGACTTCAGGAGTATACCGCTCGTTTTGCCTGTAAAAGCGTTCGTTATTCGCTCGAGCGAAGAAGCGCTCAATTCCATACGCTATCTAGCGTTGTCCGTACGAACTATTTGGCTTTCGAACGAAATGCTCTTCCTGCAGCACCCTTATTACACAATGATAACTAATAAAAATAAACCATTTTTTCCCAAATCTATTTTTGTTACATCCTTGGCGAGACTTTTCTACTAGATCCACCAGATAAGCGAATTTACTAGCTAGATACATACTTCATTTTGTATACTGAAATACATAGTTATTCTATTTTGTTATTAACTCTCACATACTCGGTCCAAGAAAACGCTGATAAACTTATGTTGGTGTTTTTTTTTTAAAAAAAAATACTGTGGACTTTCAATAACAAACATAACCTGGTTTCCGTATTTTACACTCGATTCAAATATTAACTAACTGTACTTTATTTCTGTTATTAACAATAAAAATAAGTAGCTACAGGTTTGACAACAATTTTTTTAAAAAAACTTGAAATGAAGTATGCAATTTACAGGCAGGATGGACGGACCTTCCGATTGGATCCCCTTCCCCGACAGCCATGAATAGGAGCGACGGCTCCAGGTGCAACGCGAAAATTGTGTTCGTTCCACTTGGAGGGGGTTCATTAGTAGCTGCAACGACCATCACAAACCCAAAAAATCGGGTGATGATAAACAACCCCAAGCATACAAGCCAAATAGTGATCTGGAGCCAGATGGGCCTTGCTCGTTCTGATTATTGAATTATATAATTTTCATCTATTTGTATTACGTTTTGAATAAAATTCGAACGTATTGTTACACAAGAACGTTAGCTATTTTTATGGAAGTAATATTTAAATTCCTTGAATATTTACTCGTTTGATAGATTGAATTAGGTTATTTTAAGTCGCTTTTACCCATTTTTGTCTAATCGATACGATGAGGAGTGGTGATATGATGAAATTGATGAAGGAACGCTCGCAAAGAACAGCCATGTCAAGGTCGGTATTCAAAACCGGGACCCCTGGTGTCATAGCGCCCTGTGATAACCACTTTGCCAGAGAAGTCTGCGAATAATTACTCTAGCTCTACTTCATATATTCTTCCTCGAGTAGTTCATCTGGTCCTTCTCGTGCCAGTGTCTAATTTGTGAATACCGAAATTGGAGGCCTTGTATTCATACCCTTGACTCCCTTTTTAGGTGACATTAAACTGTGTTAAGTATTTCTTGCGATCGAGCTTTATATGCATTCGTTGCAGTACTTAATGATACTTCTAAGTACGAAAATGCGCGCATTAAATTTGTTTCCATCCAAGTATTTGTATTACAATTGATACTATTACATTTATTAAGGGGGGGGGGTGAAATCATCTCTGGCAGGGGAGCCTGAGCCTCTGAACCCCTCGATTCGGTCTTCATTTAGCCTTTCGTCCTCATCGTCGCAATGAACCTAGAGAGACAGAAAACCTTGCAAAATAATCAAAATAGAAAGAAGATGATGTTTCTTCAGGAAAAAAAACTTTGATAGGTTAATGTCACAATTTTCTAAACAGGATGACCATCCTCCCGCTGCTACCCACCCTCTAAATCCGAACTCAGCAATTGCTATCACTTTCCATAGAAGGATATCAAGGAGGTACCCCTGGTTCTCGGTGTAAGGCCCGCCTGCAATCTTATCTCTGTATTTGTGATGGGATTCATGTTACACTTTTGATTTCGTTATCTTCGAACATGGGACATCCATGTTTCTGATAAATGTGTACACTTCCCACAGTGCTCTTATCACTTCGATGTGTACCTAGAAGGGGAGGAGGTAGTCTGTGTGTGTAGAACAGCTGTTTGTACAGGATTGAGAAAGCGAGAACAAAGAATTTTTGTAATAAAATTGGAAGCCACAGCTACCTCTATGGTATTCGAGATGTAAACCAATTTTTGTTTAAAGATTGCCATTTCCATGTGGGGATTGAAGAACTTCCCGTTGGTCTTCGAGGTCGAAACTCTTCTGTCCAAATCGTGAAGTTCTGTGCAGTACTAGTACCTATGCGATAATTAAAAGTTTCGTTCTTAGAACTGTTTAAATCCAGAGGTTACATTTACTAATGTAAATACAATTTAACTTGGCAAGAAACCCTTGCCAAAATAAACCTCGTGCCTACGTATCATTAAATGGCAAATTAAATATTTTTTACTAAATTTCGAAATAGGACCAGCGTAGAACAAAAACGTTAAATAGTATTAACATCATTGCTCACAAATGGTTCATCACAACTATTTACAAGGGGAAACAAAATGGATTATTTTTAACTTCCTGTTTCATAGAAACTTTGTCAACCAACATTTGTGCATACATACATATCTTTGTCATGCTCTTTCTTTCACCGTGTGTTAGGTGCATAAAATGCCTCTGTGACTCATTTACAACTGCCTACAAAGGAGAGATAAATATTCTTCATAAGGATAATATTCACGTCGTATGCGTCATTAGATCTCTGCACTTCCCGGAAACTTAGGCTGCAAGTTTTTATTCGATTATTTTCAGCACTCATCTTTCTTGCATCCTTCTGCCTATCTCATTTTCTTTCTCTATCGCTGCCTTTAATTTTCCACTTTCTCCGTCTTTCTCTTTTCTTGCTCAATATCTGTGCTTATCTGTTTTGCCCCGTTCTGTCTGTCTCTATATTTCCCACTTTTCAATTTTTCTCTTTTTCCCTTGTCCCTTGCTCAGTCTTCCTGTGTTTATCTGTTTTTGTCTCTCTGTCTTTCTCTGCGTTTATCTTTGGTTTCCTTTCTCTTTCATTTCTGAGCTTTGTGTTTTGTCTCTTTCTCCGTCTCCCTCTGTAGATATGTTTTCCTTCTATCTTTTTCTCGCTTCCTCTCTTTCCCCTTATCCTCTGTCTTCCTATCTTTCGCTCTTTTTCTCGGTCTTTTCCTTTCTCGTCGTCTCGATATTTCCCTCTTACTCAGCGTTTTTCTTTCTGTATGCCTTTATGTGTCTCTTTGTTTTCTCTTCCTCCTTATCCATTTCTATGTTCTGTACGTGCATTCCTTTTTTCTCCATATCTCTACTGTTCCTTGAAGATCTTGCCTGGATTCAGAGAGAGATGTTTATTCGGGGTAAGAAATAACTGAGTCGGCACCTCACGACTTGCAAGATGAGTGTTTTCACAGGTGCGAATTTGTCATGTATGCGATTATTAGGCAAATGAAAAATCCAATGAACATTACACAAAGACTGAAAGGAGTGGTAATATAGTACAGGGAGGTTATTTCAGTCGTTCACCGTCAGACCGTCGGCCGTCGAGCGCCTCCTTCATGCAACAGTTCCCGGCAAATTGACTTACAGGAAGCCCGTAACAGAAACCGCTTGCTTTGTAATGTTTCCACTTTTCACAATTACAGTTACAATTACAATTGAAATAAGCACGTACCTTGTCGCAAGGATGCTGGAAAAGGTGTCCTCCCAAATACAAATATTTCTGGCACCTTATTTCTGACATCTAAACCTAGATTAGACATCGCTACTTTATCCTCAGTTGTCGCGACAGCGCCGGCAGCTTATCGGGGGTCGGGGGAGTTGTCAGCCGCGAGAAGGCGCTTCATACTGAACAAACGCGACACCTGTCGCCAGTGATGCCAACCGTAGGGACATGTCCCTACGCATAGGGACTTTCACTATATTTCGCCCGCGTAGGGACAGATTTTACCAAATAAGGGAAAACGTAGGGACTTTTTTCAATCTTGGAAAACAACATTTTATTGTGCAAAGGTGCAAAGCTTACTCGCCAGTCAGTTGCACTTTCTTCGTGCTCGGTTTGGAATGAATGGATTAGTTTATCTGGATACTTTAGCGAGGAGGAGAAAAAAGAACTAACCAACAAATCTCCATCAGAATTTTGAAACATGTTATCGGTTACCAAGAACTTTCAAGGCAAGTTATTTTTTGAAAACATTTTCACTCTCGCGAAAATAGTGCTAACATTGCCACATTCTAACGCGGAAACGGAAAGAATATTTTCAATGTTAAGTGATACAAAAACAAAAAAAAAGATAAATAAAATGGGACCAGAATTGTTTAAGACTGAAGGAAATACAGCATCACCAACCAACATCTATCTCTTGGCAGCAGCAGCATGTATGACTTCAAATAACATAATCAACAGTAAACGACTCAACGTTATTCATTAGGGGTGTGCGGGATCCCGAAAAGTCAGGACCGGGATCGGGAAAAAAAATTCCCGTCCCGATACCGACTTCGGGAAATGACTTCCCGACTTTTCGGGATCCCAAACAGTCGGGAAATAGCTACCGAATGGTCACTTTAAGAAGTCGTTAATTTTCGACGTTTTCTGCATTGTAAGTTTCTGTAACTTATCGGAAATTGTAAGTTTTTAATCTAGAAATGCCAAAACAATCACTTAAAGTGAAAAGCAAATTTTTTCGTCCCGACCCAAAAAATTCTGTCCCGCACACTCTAATTATTCATTAAGGCAAGAATTTACAATACCGGACCATTCTGTAATTTCTATGCTACGTCTTATACTCACGAAATAATTAGTCGTGATGATTTATCTCAAGTTAACATGTTGGGGTGAGGTAAAAAAATTGGGTCATTAACGTGTATAAGTTGTAAAATAAGCTTTTTCATTCTCGCAATGATTCTCAGTATACAAGTATGGTAGCCATATTTGTTGATATGAACAATTGACGACGTTCGCAATTAGTTACGCTGTCTACAGCGTTGCCACACTGTTGATTTCATACTTGGAGAGCATGGATCGTGTAAGAATGGCGGAAGAGAACAGTAAAAATGTTGTTAATGTTGTACAGATTGTTAGGTGGAGTTTGCAGGAGGATGGCCGTGGGCTAATTAATAAACTTATGGATTTCGGTATATTGCCGAAAGAAGGTGCTTACATGTGACAGCGACAATCACGATGTAGAAGAACATGTGGAGTGTGGACTGATTTGATTACAGGTAAGTTTGGTAATAGTGCATCGATCGTAAAAGTGCAGAATACGAAAATGGCGTCTTCGATGATGAACGTTTGCCGTTAAAGTGCTACGAAAATAAGATTTTTTTTTATCGGTTCGTAATCACAATTAACCCAAAACTATTCACGTATAGCCCCACTGACCATTCTCGGTAAGTTTAGGTTAAGTTAGGTTAGGCAAGGCAAACATAGTTAAAAATTTGGGGTCGAAAAACCATGCACAGGTAGCCCCACAAACGTTTGACGAATAGCCCCACGAACCATTCAGGTAAGGTTAGGTTAGGATAGGATAGGCAAACATAGTTAAAATTTGGGGTCGTAGTAATATCAGGAATGTATATTTAGTTTTTAAGTATTGGAAACACAAAATCTTCCAGTAAACAATGAGCAATCGTGCCGATCGCGGACCACTCAATTTCACTTATTTTGCAATTTCTACACGTGACCCCCAAATTTTAACTTCAAATTCGTGATTAGGAGGCCTCAATTAGTGAGTATGCGAAATATTACAAAAATCAGGGAGGGGTCCTGTATTGTAAATTCGCTCCTTCATTAATTGTGGAAGCACCGAACAGAAAGATTTGGTAAGTAAATGTGTATATTTTATCTTCTGTTTTGCATGCTCATGAGGTGTTGTTTTTTTTAGTCGCTTTACTTGGCGTAGGGACATTTGGTCAGTTGTAGGGACATTGCCGAAAAATGGTTAGCAACACTGTCGGCTACCAGACGTAGTGAGTGTACCGTACCCTCATGCACACTTCTGTTTGCGTTTATCAGTACGCGTGTTTTTTATACTGTTTTATTCATTTATTCAGTGCTAGTGCTTTATTGTGTGTTAATTGTTATTCATTCATTAGTTATACCGCTAAACAAATATAGTCTTGAACAAAGAGTTTTTATGTACGATAATTACGTGAAAACGAATTCTTGCAGAAAAGTGGTCAGGCAATTACGAGAGACAGGATCTCTTGAACCTAAGAAACGTGTTGTATTGCTGTTGAAACATCTCTTATAACACAGGAGGTTAGTGATCATCATTATTATTACTTTTAAATATCATTTTACGCTTTCGGTTTGCTTTATTTGCCGGGATGCTCTCTTCCATTTCTGTCATACTGAGGATAAAATAGCGATGTCTAATCCAAGATTAGATGTCAGAAATAAGGTGCCAGGAATATTTGTATTTGGGAATACACCTTTTCCAGCATCCTTGCGACAAGGTACGTGCTTATTTCAATTGTAATTGTAACTGTAATTGTGAAAAGTGGAAACATTACAAAGCAAGCGGTTTCTGTTACGGGCTTCCTGTAAGTCAATTTGCCGGGAACTGTTGCATGAAGGAGGCGCTCGACGGCCGACGGTCTGACGGTGAACGACTGAAATAACCTCCCTGTAGTTATAGCACGGAAAAGCCTGCAATTGGATTTGTGCACCGCATAGCAGACGTTTCTTTGGTCAAAGACGAACTGTTTACCGAAACCAAATACCACAACGCCCAGTGACAATATTTGAGATAGGAGGGATATCGCAAGAGCAGTTGCCGATTACTCTCTCGCGCGTATACACGTAACAGCGTACAGTCGATGGTGTAACAAACCGACGTAAAACATTTCCTACAGAACACAAAATTATTCAGGGCAATCCCAGTGTTGAGAAATCTAAATTTGATCAAGAAAACCATAATAAATATTCATATGCATTTTTGCATCGTAATGCTTTATTATTTTGAGATATTCTTTATTGTGAACACCATGTAGAAGAGCATCTAGAAATTAATACAGCAAGTAAAATTTTCCCGAAGTTATCACTCTTGAGTGATTTGAAGATTAGGAGTCAATCCCATGTCTAGTTTGCAACTGACAGAATTGATGTAAAGTATATGATGCGAGTGGGGATAGTGATTGGCTGGACATGTAATAAAAAAATAATAAAAAAAAGTAATGACCTCCGTGGCGGAGTGGTTAGCGCAGCGCGGTTCGAATCCCGGCCTTGGCATGGCACTTTAGCCTCTTTGCAATTAGGCTAAAGTGGCAGAAGAGCGATATAAACTAAACCAAATCAATAAGGAAAAAGTAATTGTTAGCGGAATATATTGGAGTTTTTGAAACACTGGACGTTTGAAAATTTCTCGGAGATGCGTATACTGTGACTTTTTTACGCTGCTTTTCTTTCTCTTGAGGCGACGATGGGTATGAATGACGATAAGACATTCATAAAGGGATACTCGTCCTTGGTAGACCCGAACTCGAACCCGGAACTTGCGGTGTTGTGGCAACATATTCACACAAAAAATATGCTCCAAAGCTAATCCAGCTTGCGACCATCTTTCATTCCGCACACTAACGTTTTCGGCGCCACTATCCGCACCACGTTCTGCCATCCTCACTAAGGTCGTGCCTTGAGGTGAAAAAAAAGAAAGAAAAACATTTAAAAGAAGAAGATAAGGGAGTTGTCTGTGCAAACTGCAGCTAAGTAATCGATAGCCAGAGGGCAGCAAAACGAGCAGTCCCTGCTTTCCTTTCGTACGCCCCCTCCGGCTTCGTTTTCTTTCCTCTGATCTTCGCTGTCAGAGCAAATAGTCAACATGCGACTAAGCTTTCAAGCATGGTAGCATATAACTGGAAGAGGAGGAGGGCGTAGAATAGCGTGGACCAGCGGGACTTATACACCATGCACTCGCTGAGCTATGCAATGCACCAAAAAAGAGCAGGTAGTCTCCTTGCACCGTAGGGGCACAGCTCAGAATGGAGCCATGTAGGTCAGCGGTTAGGTTGAATTTCTGCCATCAGCATACACCACCAGGTCAGCAAAAAAAATAGAAAGAAAAAAAATACACGGCAACAAAAGTGGACGATGAAAGGACCCCTGAAACGCAAAGACCACCCCCTCCCCTTCAGCTCTTGGAAGATAAGATCTGCAGGGTTGAATTGTTGTGACTTTCGTCTCGGCAGAGTCCTGAAGGCCCTTTTTGGAAGCTTGAAGAATATGTCCTATGTGCGTAAACCATTCCAACTCAACGGGGTGCCTCCTTTTAGGACCCTTGCCCTCCTCCTCCCCGGGACCTGAAGAACGGGGGACCCGTTTTTCACCTCCCATTGACCCCCCCTTTTTTTAAAAGACCCCCCAAGTTTGGGATTGCGGACAAGGACAAGAGTCGCTATAGGAGGTAGGAAAGCAGATTGTGTTGGGATTTCTATTCTGTTGCCAAGGTAGTTAGTGCCTCTAGAAAAGGACAAAATGCCAGGGGAGCTTTTCGGGATGGGAGGGGAGCAGAAAATCCATGGGAAAAATCTAGGCTCAAGACTGCCGAGGACACACAAAGCCTGTTCAGTGCGTGCGCACGCACACAAACGCATCAGCGTATGTGGATAAGTGGCGACCGAAGGCTCGGATTAGGAATAAGTCGGTCTTTTCCAGGAACCAGGGGGGGAAATATATTAGTCCCCTGAATACAATATGGAAGGATGTGAAACCACCAATTGCTAGAATCGCGGTCAAAACACACAATCAATTTATCGAATTTTCTGTTGTATTTTTGTATATTCTGCAGTCATTTTACATTTCCTGTCATCTTTCAACCGTTTCATTTTTGTTCTATTCTTCTGCTTGTTTTCATCACTTTCATTTAATTTATTTTTGTTGATTACAAGATATAGTATTCGTGATCCACTTTATAGTATTCGTGATCCACTTTATCGTTGATCATTTTTATCTTCATTTTTAGTAATAACGCTAGAATTTTCCATCCAACTTTGTCGTAGTAATGGGCCACAAGAAAATTAGTAATCGCGCACGGTCCAACTATAAGGTGATCAGACGTTCCGTATTAGCAGGAACAGTCCCTTTTTTTCAGTATCTTGTCTCCTGAAGAGCCCCTTTTCGTGACAATGACTTATCGGCACAGAGTTACTGCAACAATACATACACATACTGTGAACTAAGGCATTGTTGGGTAGAAATTATTTCACATTTCAGTGTCAACAATGTACCATATTCTAGTTTTCTTAAAATAGTGGTTTCTTTTCTTTTTATCTGGAACTAATGCCCTCACTGAGTGTTTTCGTACATGAATGGTTTCAGTACAAATTTTGAAAGCTATGTTGATTAATAAGGTGAACTTTAATCACTCATATATAAACTTTTACAAAATATTATTTGAAAAGAGGATATACTGAAGATCATTCATCGGCAAAATATCAATTAATGACTTAATTCTAAAGGACTGCTTGGTCCATATTATGAACGTCATTTTCAGTGTTTATTTGTTTGATTAGTTTTCAAACATAGTATTTATAATAGTTTTCAAACATAGTATTTATAACTAAACAGTTTTTATATTAAACTGTGTACATTTGCTGTCCCGTTTTTCCCTTCAGGAAAATATCGCGTTTCATTGTTTTTAAACATCTGGTCAACTTATCCAGGTGTTGAACACAGGACCGTAATTGTGACGTATGCACTTCACACGAACCATAACGTTATGCAAGAACTTGACGCGCCCAGAGGCGACCAGTTTGGTGTCAAAGAGTGAGAAAATACGACAAACGAAATACATATATTTCTAAGCTAATACGTTTCATGACTGGCTTGCAAATTACCTTGTCGTTTCCCCGAGATTATAACCTCGTGTAAAGTATCATTACTACCACCGTCGTAATTCTATTTCGCCAGCAAACTGTTTCATTCGGACATGGCAGTGCCTGGAGGCAAGCACCCAGAAATTGTAAAAAGAAAAAAAAAAATGTGGGGGAGGGACAGCTAAGCTGTGCTATCCTAATGGCGTGCGAATAACAAAATAACTACCTACTCGTGTGATTTCTCATAAGCGTGGGAAAAATGATGACTGATGAAATAGGCCTCTCACAGGACTCGGCTGTAAAGCTGAATTAATAACATTACAGCGTTATTCCGCCTATCGTGCAGTTACTCAGAGGCTAGAGGAGATGGTAATTGACCTTTTTTTTCAAGGGTCGTGGAGGGTTTATAATAAAATGAGACTAACCAACAGTTTGCAAACAATTTGAATGAAAGTTAATGTTGCCACAAGTTTCCCTTGGAATACCAAAAGAAAAATACTGTATAATGATCTTTCCAATCCACCATATTAATTGTAATGCAGATATTAGCAAGCAATCCTAATTCGACATTGGGATATATTAAAGACACACATTTGATTGACCTAATCACATAACTGAATGCCTAAATATTTTACATAATGTTAGTATCCAGTAAGTTTACTTTTTATACATGGAAATGCATCTTAATTCAGTGTTACTTGTGCGCCAAAATATAATTTATTCGCCCTTATTATTCGGTGACTTACTCCCTCCTTTCACAAAAGGCTCTTGTTGGCCTAGGCTATTTACAATCTATTAAAGTAACAGTGGATCATGCGAGAATATAGGCTTATATGTATAGCAAATTTTGTGACTGGTGCCAGTGAGTTACTGAAGTAAACAGGCGAATAAACTGATTTTCGCAAAATTATCGCGGAATTAATATACGTATACGAGAAATGGATTTTATCGATGTTTTGACTAATGAATACGAACTTTTAAACAGTCTTAGCCTGTGCGTTGTATGTTCAAGAATGACCTCGACTGCAAAGATAAAATAGATTTTTAATGTGTATTTAAGTATTCCATGGCATTTTGTTTTAGTTTTATTGCTGCCTAGCAATGAAATATGGTTTTAAGACTTTTTTTTATCTTATTCGATCTTTTTTTTGTAAATAAAATAAGTCTTTAAAGAATTAAACCATTCATATTTTTGAACATTTTGCTGGCACTTTTCTGTTTTTACAGAAATCTAGGCTTCAAATTCAAATTGTTCCTCTAATATAAAGGGTGTCCAGAAAGAAACTCAGAATTTATTTTAAGGGAAAAATTACATAGTTATTAGTTTTCAAATTATCTAAATTGGACAAGCATAATAAAAGGATTTGTAATACCAACGTTAAAAATACTTTACCGAAAGAGGTGTTTCTTAAGAAATGGAAGTATCGAACGCAATGAATCTGCCTAGTTAACATTTTCACATATGCTGTACAGTCATGGAAAAAAGTACTTTCCCCATGGAGCGTTTAAAACCAGTAGTCTTATTGGGGAAATAGTTCTTTCCACGACTGTACATACACACGGGCGGGTGGCTAAAAAGTGGCGCTTAACAGAGTTAATAACAATGAAGCACAGCTACATTTTTAGTGATTAATGATCTTTAGTAATGATAACCCATAAAACATGAAAACAGGAAACGTTTAGGAAATAAATTATTAGCCATTTGTTGATTTTATAATAGGTGTGTCTACACTTCCTAGATAGTTCACATACGTAGATGTACGTAATAAACTTAGTTCTAAATATCTATTATATTGAGTAATATGATACAGTGGAACATGAAATTAATTATTTTTTATTCCTTTACAGATACGGCAAGAAAAGCCTTACTATATAGCAGACCCGGAAGTAGATTCTCTCGTAAGTACTCAAAGCTGTAAATGTAGATGTAGCTACTGGTTTTGTGTTGGTTACACCTTGATGGCACATGCACATACACGAGCGCACCCCCCTCCCACACACACACACACACTTGCTGATAACTAAATACACACATACATATATATATAACCACATATGCGAAACGTAGACAGCATTATCTGGCACCTCATGGTTGTCGTGCTAAAAACATGGTTTCTGGTTGCTTTCCCGCCAAAATGTCTTAATTATTTCAAAACATTATCTTGCAAGCTAGTAGAAACACTTAAAGGTGACATTAATAACATAAATGATTTACCTGTCTAGAATATGCTTTAAAAATATTGATTACATGGCGACAAAATGCACTGAAAACTGAATTCTATATTTGAAGTTGCGCGGATCAAAGTTTTCCTATTTTGGGCTTATTGAGTAGTGCTTCTCTGCCTTTACAATGCAATGTTTGTCATTGTTGGTTGTTATGGCTTGTATTTGCTCTTTTCACAAAGTTCCATAGACTTCACATTGAGCTTTCATCGGACCAATTATAATTATATTATTTTATTTTATAAGTATTTTATATTTGATATTAACAGTAGTGTATTGGGAGAATAAATGCACTTCAGTTTAATTTTGAATTGAAAATTCCGATAAAACGTTATATTGTCTGTTCGGTTTCAGAGATTTTGAGGCCTTTTTATGAAGCACTAAGCCATAATTTATACTGTCATGTGCAAAAAGTATTATCTATAGAAGTCGGTATTTCGCCTGACGAAAGTACAGTGGCAGGTGCCGAAACTTTGGTAAATAACAAAACGCAGTGCTTGATCGAACTTCAGTGAAGCGTTCGTTAATTTTGTAAGCGTTTGTGTGCAAAAGAAGATCATCTCCTAGGAGATGAGAGTAGGTGCAGGTATTTTACTGATACGATATATAAGGTGATTTGGCGATTAATGCATAATGTAGACACCAAAACGGACGACTTCGTTTCCAAATGTAATTCGACAGCAAAAACACCAGATGTTAAAATTAGTGTGTACGGACTGCACCAGAATAAATACATATTTGATGTGAAATTATTGGGACAATCCATATTCCTGCTTTTAGAAGACTAGATTTTCCACCATGTCTAATATATTTTTTTAAAAAAATGCATAGTCGCTAAAAGTGGCGAAAAATTGTAATGGAAACAGTCCAATTGTTGCTACTTGTGACTAGTAATTTCGAACACTACCTTGAAACCATCCATTTCACCATTTGCTGCAGATCGTTGTCTGTGGGAGGATGTCCCAGCAACCGCAAAAGTATGTGTCGAGTTTTGAAACAAGGTCCACATCTTCCCGTGCATTCTAATGAGATTCCGTAACGAATTCGCCGCCTGGAGGTCGTGATGTAAGAGTTGCGTAACGGCCTCCACAGTTGTCATCCTTCGCATGTACTGGGAAACAGCAAATAAACTAAATTATCGTCTTTACCCTGTGTCGAATTTAGGAAACTGACAGGGTCGCTTGGTATGATGACCACAATTACCTCAATTTTGTCTTTATCTGAATGAGCCTGGAAACTGCCGTGTATTGCTTGTTTTCAACGGAATTGAACGTTGTTATTTTATGTCGGGCAGGGACGTTGGTGTTTCGAGTTGTTGTTTCTACACTGGTACGTCATCACCTGGTAGGTTGGGTTTCGCTAACCTACATAACCATGAGAAATTTTCAAAATCATTGACAGTAGAGCAAGAATCATACACAGAAAAATATATAAAGAGGGGCAGAGTACAACGGAAGAAGAGAATGGAGAAAGAGATACGGAGGAAGGGAATGAAAAGACAGATACGGAGGAAGGGAATGGAAAAACGGATACGGAGGAAGGGAATGGAAAAACGGATACGGAGGAAGGGAATGGAAAAACGGATACGGAGGAAGAGAATGGAAAAACGGATACGGAGGAAGGGAATGGAAAAACAGATACGGAGGAAGGGAATGGAAAAACAGATAACGGAGGAAGGGAATGGAAAAACAGATAACGGAGGAAGGGGATGGACTAACGGATACGGAGGAAGGAAAAGGGGAAACGGAGACGGAGGAAGGGAATGGAGAAACGGAGACGGAGGAAGGGAATGGAAAAACAGATAACGGAGGAAGGGAATGGAAAAACAGATAACGGAGGAAGTGAATGGAAAAACAGATAACGGAGGAAGGGAATGGAAAAACAGATAACGGAGGAAGGGGATGGACTAACGGATACGGAGGAAGGAAAAGGGGAAACGGAGACGGAGGAAGGAAAAGGGGAAACGGAGACGGAGGAAGGGAATGGAGAAACGGAGACGGAGGAAGGGAATGGAGAAACGGAGACGGAGGAAGGGAATGGAGAAACGGAGACGGAGGAAGGGAATGGAGAAACGGAGACTGAGGAAGGGAATGGGGAAACGGAGACTGAGGAAGGGAATGGGGAAACGGAGACTGAGGAAGGGAATGGGGAAACGGAGACTTGGAAAGGGAATCTGGAAACTGAGATACTGAAGTAGAGAACGGAGAAATGGAAGAAGGTAGGCAGAGATGAAGTATCACAGAAAATCATACATTATATCTCTTTGACCCGGCATTCTTTAAAAAATCGAATGTAGGAAAAAATAGCAAAATATAGGATCTACTGCTAGAAAGTAAGTTTGTAATTGCTTTGCAGCCATATCCAGACCGAGGAAGGAGTTGGGGAGATCATACACAATCTCCCCTTTGGCCTAGCATTAAAAAAAAATCCTCCTTACAGACATATCCTGGACACGGTATTTGTCATATGCTCCCTTTTGAAATTTCTGGACACGGCATGGGTTCAAACAAAGGATGTGCGCAATGAATTCCTGAAATGTCGAAAGTTGGACGCTTTGTCAACCAGTGGCATGTACATTTTTATTTGGATTAGACGCGTGCATGTTAATGAACACGGGATACCAAGAACTTTCCAGGACGACTGGGAAACAAAATGGACGTCCAGCCTTTGCTCCATTTTCAATCCAGACTCCCCCTTGCATCAGAGGTAGGAGCGTTATCTCCAGTATCCAGGGGGGTAAAGTCTGCAATGGTCAGTCCATTTTCATTAAGGGGTTAACTCGCTTGACGCATAAGTGATCCTAGCGTCTCCCCTCCCACCCCAATGGTAATGAGGAAATTGTGTATGTATGTGTGTGTATATACGAATAGCTATATATATATATATATATATATATATATATATATATATATATATATATATATATATATATATTGCAGCGAACTTCCCACCAAGAATCACATTTTGTATGCATCATTAATTCTTGACTGCAAACTTTTCGTGTTCGGTGGATAATCTCCTGGACTTCTGGTGACGTAAGCGGCTATCACCAAGGCAGGGGGTTCCGAGGCAGGGAGTCAATCCCCCCCTCTTAAAATATATTTGGCTTTCCGTTCGACACTTTTTATCGGCCAATGCACGGCGTTGTGCGTGAGTCGAAATCTTGTCGGCGTGTCACTTCGGGATCCAGCCTACACCGTCCGGCAACTTAATCCCAGAATGCCGTGCGTGATATTCCGCAATATCGGGATGCAAATACACAGATTCCGTATGAATATTACCGTGAAGCCACCGGGCACGTTTATTAATCGCATACGGTCGAGACGATAACGCCGTGGAAGTTAGGTTTTTGCGAACTTTTCCCTCCCCTATTCTTTTTTTTCGTCCCCCAACGGCACCAAAGAGGATGACAAATTGACGAAGGAATGTGTACATAACGTAATACCCCAAGATTGGACGGCGGGCACCCTTGCTCGGGTTTTATCGTGGCGTACCTCGCATTATTCACGTGACTTGAGCGGGAAATTGTTGAAACTTATAGGCTGTTGTAAGCCCTAAGTGACTCTTTTGATAATAACTACACGCTCGTCTTGTAGATTTGAAATGTTTATTACGCGTGCGTTGCCCTAAACTTGAGATAAATTTTCATAACGTATGGCGCCCCTAACGCTTTTGGATTTAGTTCTCGAGGTTTGGGGCTCGAAAACAGCGGTATGCCAGCGCCAAGAGATCTGTAACCTCGGAAAATATGCGAACTACCGTGGCTTACAGTCGACACCAGCGCCGCTGCGTCCAGGCCAATGCTGCAAATATGGCTGCGGTGCGGTTGGCTTACGTCGCGGTGATGCGTTTGACTTTCGTTCGGAAGGCTCGCGTTCCATCCCCCAAAATTATCTCTCCCAAGAGACTCTGTTGCTTCTTGTATCAATGATACCTGTGCGCGGGTTAAGGCTAAGGGCGTTGACGGGTCGACTCGTGGTCTCGTCCCAGAAGGTTCCCTGGTTGTAATCCTGGACTGAGCACAGGTGTTTGTTTCTTCCTGTGCGTGCATCATAAATTCGTCTTCATCGTCGCGATTAGTCAAAAGTGTCAGAAAACTGCGTAAGAGAAGCTAAAGCACAAAAAAATAATACATTGACAACACTGATATTTTCAAATTTTGTTTTAAATCAAGACACCCTTTATTATTACTTCATGTATTTAATTCAACAGACCAGTTAATATATTTTTTCATGTTCAATTCGGTACATTGTTGAAGAATTAGTCACTTTTCAACTGTATGAAATGTTAGTGGTGGCGTTATGGTCTCCGGAGACACCGCAGTTTTGGAGCCCAGAGTTAAAAAGGGTCCTCCCAAAACTGTTGGTTTTGTACCTCAGTCATTCATTAAATGACTGTTGATTTGACTATTTGTAATAAAAGATATAAATTTTTCAATGGCAGAGTCGAAAAGTTATGGAACTCGATGTGTGATCCCTTATTCTGTTTTATGTGGAGTTTATAAGCATATAGTGTAGTATGGTTCATATAATAATGCAAGGGATTATAAGGGACATTACTAATACTTGTTATTAAAAAAATAATAATTTCCAAGCTTCTTTAAAAAAAAAAAATCTTCCTGTCCTTAGCAGAGCGAAGACTTATATGGATATATCTAGCCCATGTTACCTACCTGTAGATACTTGGAGTATGGCAGTGTGCTCTCCCATGTGTGAAGAATGGGTTCATTTCCTAGATGAGTGGGGAAGAGGGAAAACCTCGTGCTGCGACATTTAGTAGAACTTTATTTTATTGTTAATGTTGAAACATTTGTTTACCTATCCTTACAATTTACACTGGGACCACAAATGGGAAATTAGCAACCATTTTCATGACAAAAATACGATATATGTCCAGGTTACTCAAATAGGACTGTGTACTTGAATGCACGAATTTGCCATTCAACACGAATGCCAGGAGTAAGCAGTAGGTATAAATCCCGAGGATGATACTGTGGAAATAGTAATAACTTACATTAATGTCTCATTTATTGGAGTGAAAGTGTCCCGTGTGTTATTGTGGCTAAAAGATAACGTATTGTTGGTGTTTTATTAAATTGTTATGTTTGAATTACATGTAATAGAAAGTGCAAGTTTAGTGAGTAGTAATATACGGTTGACAGGTGAAACTTTCGGATGGCCTCGTGCGACAGTAAATGACACTGGCACTCTTATGAAATTATGAATAGGAATATATACCGTCCTGTAAGTTGAAGCATTGAGATTTTAATCTCTTGTCTCCACTCGGTGGGCCCCGGCGGATTCGAAGCAGGGTCCCACTTGATTATCAGGACAGCGGGAAAGATCTTGAGGCCCCCTGCCCCCACAGGGGCCCCGAAAAGATAAATATACTACATAATCTTGTCTTAAGAGCAGAATAATTCCTGCTATTCTTTTCAACCAACATGCGTGCATTTAGAAAGAAATTAACACTCCATAGATGGCAGCACAGGGTTGTTAATTATTAAGCTGGAAAGTTGATCATTGTATAACAGACTTCATACATAGTAATGCAGCCAGAAAATTTAAGAAAATACAGCGTGTCATTTAATTAATTTATAATAATAATAATTCATTGTTTCAGATCAACTCTTCCAAATAAACAGCAGCTCGGTGTGTTCATAAAGTTCCGAGGCAAGATATTTACTCAAAGTTAACATTTAACGATAAGTTTAAACTCTATTACATTTGTATAACTCATGTTTGTATTTCCAAATAGACTTGGTGTTCTGCTCGGTATTTTACAAATTATTTTATTTTAAGGGGGACGTGGTGTTCTCAGTCAGACCATTGTTCGAAGTAGATCAATTAGATCATATTTGATGTATCTACTGGTAGTATGTATAAATGATGCTTCTGAACGCTACAAATATTGATTCATAATTATCAATTATAATTCTCTCACTGGTGAGGAAAACTACTTAACATTTTTTTTACTAACAGGTTTCAGGCCTCTGAGAACTTTCTGTAGCGTAAAACAGAATTAGAAACTGTTCGAATATAAATAATTACATACAATTATTTATAGACCTTATAAATTATTCTGTTTTTAAATTTCACCTTCCATCATATGTCCCAGATTAAACATTTTCTTGCTTACTCCCTCTCTTATTAATTTTTTTCATTATACTACCTTTTTGTCTTCTGTTTTCTGTCTTGTCCTCGCTTTTATTCTCACCCACTCCCCCTTCTTCACATCCCCGCATGTGTATTATGCCCCAGAGCCCGTACTCAATATGGTTGATGCCTACCGAGGGGGGTTTAACAGTCTTGCCACTTATTTCCAGGCTAGTAACTGCCATAACCTAATGTTCACCACATATTTTCGTGATTTCTACATTGCAATATTTAGTCGAGTGTGTACGTCGGAATGCTGGAAGTTGCCTTTGCATCTTAATAGGCAGGAACTTCCATGCACGAACTTACCCTCTTATACACTTGCTTTCTACAACCAACAAATAACATTATCCAATCTTAATGCTAATTGCAGGCGTGTTGTTTACATCTCGGTTATTGTTACTGTATTGTTGATGTTAATTATCGGTGAGGATCTTAACAGTGGTTCTTGAACTCGGTGATCCTCCATTTCGAACCCCATTCCGAGCTCTCCTGTATTTTCGTAGCAAGCAAGGGCGTGTGGGGAAGGGTAGTGCCGGGTGATGGATAACAGTTGAAGTGCGTGCATGAAAAAATTAAAATCATCCAATCTTGAGCGAGAGAGCATACCCTCACTTACGCCGATGACTCGCCCTTTGTTTATGTACACAACTTTGCAAATAATCCACATATGTTTTAACGCTGGCTGTTTATATTGCATTCAACCACTTCATTACTTGACGAGCGGTGGTGTCCTACTCATTTCCGGTCCTATTTGTCTTGCTGTTTACTGCTTGAGATGCCAGGAGACTTATTCAAGTGTATGTTACATGCAAAATGCTTATTTGTTAAATTTAAATTGCGTAATGACTAGTAGTAACAACATATAGTTAAGGTATGCTATCTCGAGGTACTTCTCTGCTGTTTGGAAAGTGGTGTTTACTCGCCATGATCCTCGGGACCTCGCCATACTAATGACCCCTCCCTCGTGGCCATCAACCAAATCTCTTGGCGTTTCATTGGTGCCTGTTGGATGTTGAGTTGGTTGGTTCAGCAGCTGGACTTTTTTTGTTCAAAGAATATGCCCTTTAACTGGACACCGAGGATACATTCAGTACCTTCGGATTTTCAGCGCTGAAGCTTCAGTTGACGTCATCGCCTATTACACCACTTACGTTCGAATTTTCATCACAAATTGTTTCAAAATGGAGGCTACAGTTGCTCTTTACTCTGCAGTTTCGGCTGTTGCTTCTGTTTTTATGGAAATACCGTTGTTGAATGAACTTAAAAGAACAACTAAGGATAGCACGAAGGAAGAGGAAGATTTATTTCTACTTACAAGTGCAGTGACAGAACACACATTTATTCTGTAGATTTCCGACCCGCAATTTACTTTCATTCTTCTCATCGACGCCATTGTAGCTCATCGTTAGCAGACTATAATTACCCACAATTCATACAATCCACCGCTTGCACCAGCCCCTGTTTGTGGTGCAAGAGGTGGAATCTGATGGATTCAGCGCGGAATCATTCGGTGAATATCCGAAGCTGAAGTCACCTGAATGTTCGGATTGCAAACACTGACTCTCTCTCTCTCTCTCTCTCTCTCTCTCTCTCTCTTTCTCTCTCTTTTTCTCTCTCTCTCTCTCTCTCTCTCTCTCTCTCTCTCTCTCTACCCGACATTCATCACCAAGACTCTGCACATACTATCCGAATTTCTCATCCTGGGGGGGGGGGGGGGGGCATCGAAGCTAGCATGTCCGGATATCCGATATTCTGATTATTCGAAATATCCGGATATCCGAATGTGTGCATTCATTATCCGGATATTTTTATCGTTTTACGGGCTATCAACATGTTCTTTTATTCGTCGCATTTCATCTTATCTACAAATCCTTCCATCAAATCGGTTCTATCCGGATTTTGTGTCCATCCCTAGTCGAAACTGAATTTATTTATTGTTGAACAATGCAACTTAACGGGGCTATAATTACACGAAGCCGTGGGGACCTTTTGGCAGTCTGCAAACGTTTCAGCATTCCATAACGGCCCGTGTGATACCCCTTGCCTCTGCACTAATAAAGATATTAGAATATTAAACGTTCTGTTTACAACTCTTTTTTAATAGCGGTGTAAATTCTCTTTAACATTGTCCATTTGTCATTCTTGCGTCTGATACATTTGCAAGTTGCGCCGTACTCTTGAGGTGATACTTTGGTATTACACATAAAATTATCCTTGTAACAACATTACATATTATCATTAAATTCCGCGATGAAATTAGTAATTTAAAATGCTCTGGGAACTGGAAAAAAGATAACTACCTGGCTCGTGTGCAAATTATTCAGGGTCACGGTTGAGAGACTGGTAACTGTGATGCATGGATGTGGAGGGGAGAGTTGAAAAGACAACCCAGCTGAGGATGTGACGGGAAGATCCGAAAGAGAAGAGGCGTTAATCGAAAGATTGGTACATCCCACCAATTTGCTTCAGTTTCTTGTCGTATTGGTTAGGCCGCCTTCCCCCCTTTTTTTGCCCATATTAATGGTGTGCATCGGAGTCGCTGGGCAACTCCTGAGCTCACCTCTCCGTGTCCGCTACAAGGACTGTTGTTCTGCGTCGATTACTGGGAGAGCAGGGAATGGAACGATTTTCAATTAGGTTGGTATTGTCCGTTGAAACTTTTTAAAAAGGGGTGGTCCTTGTAGTATGATCATGCCACGTTTCTAATAGTATCACTATGCAAAATGCTTTCGCACTAGGCTGCATTAAAACCAAAATCTGATTGTTGAGAAATGTTTTTGGCGATCTTGCATCAAGCGATAGTGGTGCAGCAGAACACTTGAGGGCCAAGGCCTGTTAAGATGCTTTTTCATTGGTCGACGTGTGGTTAGCATACAGTCCCATCATCGATATTTTCTGTCTTTCAAGTAGCTCCCCAATTTACCTCAATGATGCTGGGCCAACACCGAAATTTTGGATCTTCCGTCGGACAGTGACGGTACCAGAAAGAAATTAGCGAGAAGTAAAGGGGACCGGAAAATTTTCTGATTGTAGATGACCCCACCCCCCACCCCCTCTCGCGCCTTCCCCCCCAATACGTTATGTTTACCATCAAAATGTGATGGAAAATGCAACAAATGCTTTGGTATTGATTTAAAAAATGTAATTAGATCTTATCTATCACAAACATTTTTCAAAGAAAATATTAAATGTCATAACAAATTTGTTCAAAAATCTAGTTAGGGGAACATAACATGTAAACACTGATACTAAGCGATTCGCGAACAATGTCTTGAAAACGTAAGTCACTCAGTCTTAAGTAGCTATATACAATACACATGTGTTATTGAAACCTATAACATGTGTAGCGTGGTATATAAATAAATACCTGATGTGATGGGAGAAAGCAAACTGCCTTTTCGAAATCAGGAGGAAAACCAACTTTGAGAAAGAGACCTCCGATTAGATAGAAATCCACGCTGGACAGATTTATAGTTGTGTATTTATTGTGCAAAATGTGCTGCTTAGTAACAACCGCATTAATAACAATAAAGTAATAACAAATTAGTTGTTCGATACCCGGTGGAGGCACATAGTGGTTCGGATCCCACTTTAAACTGTAGGTCCAGTTGCCATTAGCCTTTCTGTGCATAAAGTGGACTTAAAACAACAAATCAATCAATCAACAAATTAGTTATCAAATACATAATTAAGTACTAAGCTACATTATGAACTTGCTACATTTCATAGAGCAATAGTATGGCCTTTTCTTGGACACTGCTTTTAAACTTTTCTCAGTACTGGTTAATTTGATAATAATATGTTTGTGATTCTATAATTCCTGACTGTGAGCTTATCAGATACTGGAAGAAATACATGAGAAATCCTTTGGACGTTCAGAGTTCCTGCACGTTTCCTATACACACATGCGAATAAAGGCCATGGTTATGTTGTGCTAACTATAATAGATAATTGTGATTTAATATTGTACTCGGCAATGATTTCCTGTTACACTTGCACAGAAGGGAAGCCCTGCGTGCATGTAATAATCAGCCCTCCTCTCTACCCCCGCACATCCTGTGTCCCATGTCCCGCGATAATGCTCCTACGGTGCTCTTGTCTGGCAGGGAGCAAAAAAATGGCGGAAGAAGTAAAAGGAAATAACTGACGTAATGCGACGACAGTTCCTCCTCCCTTCCATTTTTATAGGCTGTTGATTACAACGATCGCAAACCCATGACGGCAGTCAGCGAAGTACCGACAAGGGTTTCGCACCTATATACTCGTAGAAATTTAGAGATTTCCATCGTCTCCATAGGTTTTGGTGATAGTTGATTTCCATCGTCTGTACAGAACTTAGGGAAATTTGATTTACATCGTATGCATAGAGCTTAGATTTCCATCGTATGCACAGAGCTTAAACACATTTCATTTCCAACGTATGCACAGAGCTTAGGAACATCGTCTCCACAAGCTTTTAAGGACAGTTGATTCCATAGTCTGCAAAAGGTTTAGGGACAGTTGATTCCATAGTCTGCAAAAGGTTTAGGGACAGTTGATTACATAGTCTGCAAAAGCTTTAGGGACAGTTGATTCCATAGTCTGCAAAAGCTTTAAGAGACAGTTGATTCCATAGTCTGCAAAAGCTTTAAGAGACAGTTGATTCCATAGTCTGCAAAAGCTTTAGGGACAGTTGATTCCATAGTCTGCAAAAGCTTTAGGGACAGTTGATTCCATAGTCTGCAAAAGCTTTAGGGACAGTTGATTCCATAGTCTGCACAAGCTTTAGAGACAGTTGATTCCATAGTCTCGGCACAAGCTTTCGAGACATTTGATTCCATAGTCTGCACAAGCTTTCGAGACATTTGATTCCATAGTCTGCAAGAGCTCTAGGGACATTTGATTCCATAATCTGCAAGAGCTCTAGGGACATTTGATTCCATAATCTGCAAGAGCTTTAGGGACAGTTGATTCCATAGTCTGCAAGAGCTTTAGGGACAGTTGATTCCATAGTCTGCAAGAGCTTTAGGGACAGTTGATTCCACAGTCTGCAAAAGCTTTAGGGACAGTTCATTCCATAGTCTCCAAACGTTTTAGGGACAGTTGATGTCTGTACAGAATTTTCCATGTTTGTGTGTGTGTGTGGGGGGGGGGAGTTCGTGACTATGGAGTTCCAAGTATAAATTTGGAGCCTAAGTGTTCATAAATTGGGCCTTTGTGGAAAATTTTAGGGGATGTTAGGGGTGTGTCGATCGTTTCCACAGAGTTTAGGGATAGTTTATATTTCCATCGTCTGCACAGGAAAATGAACTTGCAGCCGGAGATGGAGTAATAGCTCGCAAAGTGCAAGGCTTTGAATAACGCATTGTGCGATTATTATCGCTAAGTAATTGCGTGCGAATATTTCTGGTTAAATTGCTCGCGTTTTTCGACTAGCAGTCTGGCGGGAAGTGGTTTCTCTGGTAACGCATTTCTCACGATAATACGTGCGAACCGATGTAAGTCAACTACGCATGTTTGATGGTGAGTTTTTACTCGCACAGCCAGCAGGATTCTTAGCGTCAACTGGACTGTTCACAATTGCTCATTCTTACAATTGGATGAACAATTTGAATTTTGCTGTAAACTATCAGAAATAAATTTGCTATGAAAATACCCTTGTATGGACAGGGAGTATACACTCTTGTAATAGAA
The DNA here is from genome assembly GCF_977018435.1 of Lepisma saccharinum. Taxonomy (NCBI): domain Eukaryota; kingdom Metazoa; phylum Arthropoda; class Insecta; order Zygentoma; family Lepismatidae; genus Lepisma; species Lepisma saccharinum. Next base: position 79,958,622 of record NC_139231.1, on the reverse strand, counting down.
GGAACAGCTCGTTTATCTTTCACGTCATTGACTATATCGTGAGGGTACATTGAATGCGAGCTTATCATATGACGCACTTCATGCTTCTCATTTTTCATTTCGGTTATTATACTTCGCTTTTCTACCTCTTGGGTTAATCTGCAATGATGAGGTTGAATGAAGAACTGATAGAATGGGACAAATACGGTGATACGTTTATGCCTAAGCAGTGTTAGAACCTCTGGCTTTGTAGTGCTAATCACTCCACCACGGAGACCGACTCTATGCTTTTCAATCTTGTGCGCATGAAGCTACTACTCATCTTCCACCTCCTGTTGTAGAGGACATATCAAAACCACTTGATATTGTTAACTAGACTAATCCAAATAATTTGTTCCGTTCATCTGCAAGGGTTGGACAAAAAAGAATTGGCTACATTGAAGTCACGTGACCTGCGTGTGTGTGTGTGGGGGGGGGGGAGATCGTGCTGTGTGTTTGGTAGCTGGTGGTGGACTGTAGAACAAATAAGTGAATTTGTTAGTTGTCTATTTATGTATCAAGAGAGCACTCCCTTGAAATGCAGAAGATAAGTGCATAAGACATATTTACGAAAGTGGAGTGCGTTCGTGGATAAAAATTGATCGAGAGCATAACGCACAAGAATGTTTTCAGGAACTGGGTGAAGCATTTGAAAACTCATCTTTGTCGTATCGATAGGTTGAACCATACCGCAAAGGCAGGGAACTCGTTCAGGGCACAACACATCCACGATGGTCATTCCTTCATGACAATGCAAGGTGGCACCTTGCTCCCTCTGTCAAGATTCTCCTGGGAGATATAGGAACACCCTCCTTACTTTCCTTACTTGAGCTATTTAGAGGGAAACATTACACCTCCAGATAATTTTCCATTCCTTGCTGCGGTCACTGATGATCATGCCAACCGTGTACAATGTCTCCCACAGTGAAACAATGTGGGTGTTTTGGGGTTCGGTAAGAAATTCATTTGAAAACTGTACTATGTTGTCACTATTTTCATTCTAGTTTTTTGGACTTTTAACCACTGTTATTTAAAAAAAATATATTTACCTACGTTTCGGAGGCTGAATCTGCCTCCGTCTTCAGGGTAGCGTGTAGTCGTTAGGTTACATAAATGGTTGCCTAGGAGGATTATTCTTGGTGGCCTAGGCTCCACCGCGTCTGTCGGTCACAAGGACCTCTATATACATAAAATTGCCAGGTAAGATTATGAGTGGCCCAGGCTCCACTTTGTCAGATGACCACGTCACGGTCACGATTTTATGTATATAGAGGTTCTTGTGACCGACAGACGCGGTGGAGCCTAGGCCACCAAGAATAATCCTCCTAGGCAACCATTTATGTAACCTAACGACTACACGCTACCCTGAAGACGGAGGCAGATTCAGCCTCCGAAACGTAGGTAAATATCTTTTTTAAAAATAACAGTGGTTAAAAGTAAAAAAGAAACTAGAATGAATAAATCACCACTGATTAGCTACAAAGAAGAATTGTCACTATTTTGTTTAATCCATCCATTGTAGCACTTGCTGGGTGTTGAATTGTAGACAATATTAGACCTTCACATGTGCTGGTTTTCGAGGCATCCGCAGGCCCTCTTTTGATTGATTGTCAGCGTTGAAACATCTGGCCATCAAATTTTATTTCGTTGTAGCTCTGGTATTTCCTGAGATACAGATAGTTGACACTGACCGACGGACACAACCGTCTCATGAAGGTACTTTTCCATCTTTGCTGATATGGTTAGTATCTCGAGATGTCTCCATCCCAAACAGTATTTGTTTTACTTTTTTTAGTATGAGCGTACCTAACAATTGACTACAGGCTTAAATTGTTGAATGATTAAAACCACTTATATTTTAATTTTCCATCTGCTACCTACCTTTTATATATTGCTTGCATTTTTTCTACATTTTTCTATTATAGCTTTACTTTCACTAAATCAATACTTAGCATCCAAACATATACTTATTTTCTTTCACTTTATGCTGCCATCTATTTCTCTTGTTTGAACTATTTTATCTTTATCTTGTGTTATTGTATCCAATGTGAAATATGTGGCTTGTAAGAACTCTTTTAAAACAAATAGCCGCGCTTTCGCTTACATAGTGAAAATTAAGGTTTTGGCACTACGTATTTGACAGATTTTTAAAGTAAGAATTAAAAATGTTTCTTGCTTGCACCTTACGGAAACCGGAAATTGACCCAATACCTTTTTTATTTCCAAGAAGATAGTCTATTACATTTTCGAGTATTGAGCCTAAATATCGATATGTTATTTAATCGATAGTTCCTTACTATTGGAGTTCGTTGTCTTCCCCCACCAGATGGTTCTGCTTGTGCTGGGGTATAGTAGTCTGTGGTTTACAAAAGTGTTCGCACAAGTTAATAAAAAAAATGTCAGTGTCCTATCCTGCAATAGATCCTTGAGGCAGTCTGCTAGCCAATAGGAAGCATTCATACACAAATCACGCCCCCAATCTCTATTTCAATGTGCACATGTGAAATACGCATCCGGGGTTTGAATCCTGGACTGGGCATGGATGTTTGTTGAGTGTCCATTCATCAATTTCATCATATCATCACCCACCCCAGTCTTCGCAAATTAGCCAAATGTGGCACAAAATGTTAAATAAAATAAGCAAATCAATCAATCAAAATCAATCAAGCAAACAGTTTTCGTAATTCGCTTATTCTGGAAGGTCTTATCGGCCACCATTCCACAAATACAGTAGTATCTTCATATTCTATGACTGACATGCCCGCAAGAACAACTTTTCAATAAAGATGAGACTTGGGATATTGATGAACACGCTGTCATTGACCCAGTGTTGTTAACATGATTAAATCCCCACGGATTCTAATGATATATGCGCGCACGGTTACCAACGGAGATCAAACGCCCGGCGGAACTTCGCAAGCGGGTCGGAGGTCAAAGGGGAGAGTCTACATGTGTCATGTTTGCAAGCCGGAATGTGTGGTCTGCAAGCCTAAGTTGTTTTTTTCTTCATGCGCAAGAGAGACTGCGGTCAAACGAGCACATGATAAAATATGCCGTAATTTTCGCTTCGTGGTTTTCATTTGTTTTGACAGCAGGCGTGATTATTCTATCATTAATGTCGACAATGATTAATAACGCTTGTTCTCTGTTTGTATCTTGAATGCAGAGGCGACTGCCTAATTATATGCAATTTTATACGTTTCAATTTCCTAATTATTTCGTTTCCCAAGCTTCTATGCAAGTTTCATTAGCAATTATGTCGCAGTGTTTAATATTAGCGTAAAAATAATTGAAAATGGTCTTAACTGAGTTGATTTGTTGCCACGATAATAGCCTCGACAGAGAATGCAGGAAGCCTGCCGTGTGCGCTCTCGCAGTGGACGCTCGAGGTTCAGTGTATGAATCGGTCCCTCGCTGAACACGGGACCGGTTCGTTATGTGTTTCTAGTTCGTGATTAGCAGCAATCAGTTCCACCTGCTGTGGCTGACGCTTGCTGTTGCGTGGTGCGAAGGTTTTGGTTCGAATCCCTGTAGTTTTCAGGCTGCTGTTCTACTAGACACTACCAACTGTCCCGATCTATGATAATCTTGACACTAAATTTGCCTTTACAGTCCCTAACATTTTTCGTAGTCTTGTTTTTTGGCACCATATTTAACCTCATTAAATTTTCTCGAAGTTCTATTTATTATTATTATTTTGGCACTATATTTATTTTTGGCTTTTTTTATTTCTACGAGTTTCGTAAGCATTCATTTTTTGCGAACATTATTTTTTGTTAGACATTTACAAATAATGTGATAGGCCAAGGAGATTGAGTAATTTGCAGGGATGTTATTCTGTTTAATTGGGAATTGTGAATAATGCTATACATGGGGGGGGGGGGGGTTGCGTTATAAGGTATAACGAGTGTCTAACATAGTTCTCAGTGAACCTTGTTCGTTTAAATTTACTGTGTTGAATTTGGACGTTTTTAATTTTTGAGATCTGTATTGGAAACCGTACAACCTTGAAAATCTGTTTTGCAAATCGACACGTACAGTGTCAACGAAGTTAGTAATAAGTTGTGTTTTATACAACGTATATTAATACCTGTATGTTGAATTGTATCTTCGGCAAATATGCCATATAAAGAAACAAACTGCCGGAGTATTTATTGAGGCGAGTGTAGAATTTCCCGCGTTCGAGTACCTATTTGGGCATGAGTGTTCCTTCGTAGTGTCCTTTCATCGGTGTCATCTAATCATCACTACAAGCTAAAAGTGGCAGCAAAGAGACGTAAAATAACAAAAACACAAACACGAAACTTATACGTGGAGAAATCTATTTTGAAAATCGTAATGTGGATGATCTGTTTCGAAATGTAACTATTACGAAACCCGATTTTCGGTTTTGAATAAACTATCTTGACATAACTACGATAGTATAAACATAAGTTTTTCGTGGATATGGATATGAACGCACACACACAGCAATTAGTTAAGCTTCCAAGTAGTACAAAAAGATGTTTGCACCACCAGACAATTATTTGTTTACTTTCCTCCAATCTTTTAGAAGCTCTGTTCATCGTAAGGAGGGGGCATTTTGCTGTCCGAAGTTGAAGACAAATGACTGTCCTCGCCCTCACATTGGCGCTAAGAAGAAGGGAGAAAGAGAATATGTGATTGGCTTTCCCTTCCAAAACCTGGCGCCTTCTCCCGAATAATTCAAGCCCGGCGTAAAGTATTCACTTCAAAGAGTTCAACAGACATGTATGTTTAAGACGCTGTAGGGCGCTCTCAAAGGGTAGGCTTACCCCTGTTTTCTGACTTTTGTTTTCGTTGGATGTTGCGTTTGCATTGATCCGCCGGAGCCTAGGTAGCAAGAAGAGACAGGTTGCCCTTTATTGGTTTAGCCTGTTCTGTTAAGGACGGTGGCTTGTGAAACTTCAGTTAACACGACATGCTTTCGACCCCTACAATAATGTCAACGGCACTGTCGTCCATGTTATAATGTATTCATACGTTGTTATCCATTCACAGATATGGATTTTTACCTGGAAGTCTAATGAAGGATATTGTATTAGTTTGTGTGAAGGGGCATAGTTTCCCTGAGGGGCGTCGCCACTGTGTGGGCTTCAGCTTTGAAATTAACAGAATATGAGTTATAAAGAGAAAGGGACAAAAGACATGGAATACACAGGGAAAGGGACAAGAAAATGAAATGGGTAAAAGTATAAGAAAATGAAACACACCGGGAAAAGGGACAGAAAATTAGACACGCGGTGAAAGGGACTGAAAATGAACACGGGCTGAAAGGGATAGAAAATGAGGCATCGAGAGAAGGGAACGTTGACGCAGCCAGCGTCTTGTAAATAAAATTACACTGCATTACAATGCAATATTGCTTATAAATTGGATTAAATGACACGCAAAACACATTTTTATTCATACTAAGTAGAATGTGATTTACTTACAAATTTAGCAATTTACGTGATTTTTTTAGTGCTTCTCACGAATTTTACTACTATTTGCAGATAATCTATAGTCACTGCGAAAAGCCTAAATTTTGTGGTATGTGGGTTCAAGGTGTACCATGACATTTTGTCAAAAGTTGCAAAAATTGGGTGCTCAGAATTAATATACATACTGGCAGAATAGTAGTTTACCCTTCAAAGGATTCTCCAACACACCTTTTCAAAGATAAGAATCCTGGCAGTGCCTCTGGGGACAGAAAATGAAACACAAGAGTGAAAGGGAAGAAGAGATGGAGGGAATGAGAAATAGTGTGAAAGAGAGAGAAACAGGCAGAGGTAAAGACATAGGAGATAGAGAGAGAGTATTTTGGTATCCATGAGAACCAAAGGAAGTAGACCCCACATAAAAATATTTCATACACCCTCGAGCTGACCCCATACGAAATTTTCTAGTGACGTCACCGGTTTGTTTCTCCAGTCGTAGAGTCTCAAGGGGAGACTGGTCAAAAGCTGCCAACATGATCAGAAATGAAAAATAAACAACACCTCCGTTGTTTAGTCTATAGTTGCCGGGAATAAATGTTTCTCTTTCTCCGTACAGTTACATTTCAGTTTGATTTTAAAGTTAATAAGAAGAGCATTGTTATCACTTCAAGGAAAAAGCGAATTCGGGAAGGAGATTATGAGATATGAAGCGATTATGTCACGCTAAGTGTAATTACATGGTTATAAAGAGATGCTTCCCAACAGGCTTACCAGAGCAAAACTAGTGCATTTACTTACAATGAGATACCAGTGATGCATTTGATAATCACATACCATAATAATTAAGACCGTTATTATGATCTACAGTGATTAGTAATTTGCAAAACAGTATTTCAAGAAAAAGTGAAAAAAAAATTGAGGTTTTGCAGAAACTCCATGCGTTTGAAGAAGATTGTTGGCTGCAGTTCCGAGTAGTTAGTGTTTTCTTCTACAAAGGGGAGCACATTGCTAAAAGCTTTTGGATAAAGATGGGTTACGCAGAGAGCAGTGGTGTGCCAAAGTGGGGGTGGTGGGGGTCAAACCCCTTTCCTTTTGTCCAGCATTCCAGAAAAAAAAAACGTCAAAGGCAGGAAAAGATGGCAAAATGAGGACTGGCTATTAATAAATATGAATTTTAACCCCTCCGCCTTTCGAATATCCTGGACACGCCATTGCCAGAGATATGGAAATGGTGGTGGGGTGGGGGGGATATTACGTACACATTCAGGACTCCTGCAAAGATTGGAAATCGACGAGGGAAATGTTACTTCAGCATATTAAAGATTCTTGTGTCTATAGACTGAGCTGTGTGTGTATATATATATCTTCCTATTTGAATTTTGTTTCATTTCAGTTTGGTTTCAAGTCTGAGAAAGACCCTGATAGAGGGTTGAAACGTAACTTCTTTTTTTTTTCTTCCTGAAATAGAGACTCTGGCAGATAATTTAGTTTTTTGAGAAAATTGTTCTTTAGCATATTCAAGGCTGGTACATAACGACATTGAACTGAATGGACATAAATTAAAAATTAGTTACTTTTGGTCTGTACTTTGGATAGAATCCATTGGAAGACTTAATGTTAATCGGAGACCAGCACCTTGCAGATGCATTGATTGTAAACAGACCACAAGAAATTCACTTTGGTTCTCAAGTCCTAGTCATCTACCGGACACACCGCAGCATCAAATTCACAGATCTGCAGAGGTGCTACAAACATAGCGTGAACGTCTTGTATGTACATAACTTGGGGATTGCTGTTTATCAAGGATATTGCCCCCCCCCCATGTCCCCCCTCCTCTTTGTTTCTGCTGAAGCAGACCAAAGAAGGTTGGTTCTCCGTGAGCGCTGCGTGCTAAGTGGGGGCCTTGTGCTCGGCTGCTGCGAGTGATAACCGCTGTTGACACACGCTGGCTGTTTGAGCTGCGAGGCCCTGCCTGGTCCATACGAGATAAGCCGTTAACTGTCACCAGAGTACCCCACCATGCTTCATCGCCACCCGCGTCCCTTCGTCAAACTTTTATGCATTATTAGGTTTCCGATCGTTGGCGGCAGATTTTTGCGTATCTGCGGAGGAATTTGTGGCGTCAACTCTCCAAATACAACGGAGTGGAATTAGAGATACCTCTGACGATATTCACTGCACACATTTCGGCCCACACATACACAAACATGGCGACGATCTTTTCTTTTCTTTTATCTACAACTTCTGTTTTTCTCACTACAAATTGCAATACTCCACCATAGTGATGGAACTCGAGTGCTCTATACCTTGTCGACTTCCTCCTAAAGGAAACGGGACGGGACACCGAGGGCGGAACACCTAGCCTCTGGGGTGGAGCAAACGACGAAACAATACAAACTAAAATGGTCTTCAACCATCAACTCACCCTCTCTCGGTGGCTGGTCCAGGAGCCTAATCATACCTTTAAAAACCAACTATATTAAATAGAGCACTCGAGCCATAAAAATCCTCAATTTATTAGATTCTGGTACCACAGAATCCGGTACTTACAGCCATACCAAACTACAATATAAACTGCAAACACTTTCATACAGAATCTCCATCTCACGAAGAAATAATGTGTACTGTAATACTGTGTCCATACACTATTTTATGTAATCATTTCATGTATGTAGTACTGTTATTTTCTTGTATACTTTCAAATATTGTAATGGGAAATTTAATAAAGTGGTAGAGCAAAACAACAACGTGGGAACCGTAATTCGAGCAAAAGACGTCCCAGTTTATTCACAGAGGCACTGGGACAAAGCGTATGCCCTCGAATGCATACGGGTGGAGGTTAGGTAACATTCAGGGGTTCCCCTATTGTAGTCACTGTATACATATGTATTGTAAAGACACTAAAATTCTACCATTCCTATATGGTACCGAAGTGTGCTTGCACGTCCACGTTTCCAGACGCATTTCTGGGCGTGGTGTGATACGTTTTATAGCTTTGGTTCTCCCCCCTTATATCCAGTCATAATTAACCTCTATACATTAAAACATTGTTTGCCATTTTTTTTTTGCCAAGGTAGAGACACCAGGATATCGGAATTTTTTTGGTTAATTTACGATCTTTAGATAATGACCCGATTCTGCCCTGTACAATGTTTAGTCATAGCTTTGGAACAGAGCCTCATAGAAAATTAGAAGGAATGTTTGCGTTGGAGAAGAGCATTTTTTAAAAACCACTTGCACATTCATCATCTGGGGCCCTCCCCTGAAAATCAGAGGCTACCCACATATCGTTTATGTAACATGCGAAACGATGTCTGCAAATGACAGATTAACGTACCTTATATCAAATCGATTGAATGTCTGTCTGGACTTTGATATGTAATTCCGCACAGGCTTAGCCCTATTATGTGTATACGTATGTACTGTTTTACCATGGGGAACTCCATTTGGAGAAGAAATGGTAATAGTCCCTATATAACCCCTTTAGTTGTCATCTTTGGGGTAACTACTTAGTTTAACAATTACATGTACTTTATATTTATTGCTTGTTTTTGTTAGTATTGGGCGTCTCGATAAGAGGCTGTAGCTCAATTTTAGTTTTTGTTTTGTTTGTTTGATTTGTTGCTTTAATAAGTCCGCTTTAAGCACAGATAGGCTAATCGGGACTGGACCTACAGTTTAAAGTGGGATCCGAACCACCGTGCAATGTGCCTCCACCGGGTATCGAACCCGAGACCCTCAATTTTAATTTTAGACTTCCCGTAGGCGGGGGCAATCGACCTCTAAACCCCCTTGTGACGGCTCATTGCCATAGAATGTAGTTTTTAATGTTGCGATTAACCTAAAACGGTAGAAAAGCGACGTGAAATAACAATGCAATAAAAACAATCATTTTTTTATTGGTGTAACAGTAGACCGTGGCTCTAACTGAAAGCATGGTTTCAATTTGACTCGATTTTTACGGAAGAGTGCACTCCACTGAGTCATGGTGGTAACGCCCGACTCGCGGAACAACCACCACTGGTTCGAAGATGATTTACTGACGACTTGATCGCAGAATCTTCACCGTACGACAATTAACACCAACCTTGTATGCTAGCCTTCAGGGACGGTTGTAATCGGTGTTTTTTGTGTGCCACGTCATGCAAATCTTTACAAAAAAAAAAAAGTTCGAAGGCAGAACTTGAAAATATGAGCTAGTACCTAAAGATTTAAGACAGAGATGGATAAGGAGAAGTGTTTATTTTTATCTTCTTCTTAATCTTTTCATCGCTTATCGTGGCGCTGATAACTTATCGTGTCGAGAACCTTCTTAGATAATATTGCAAGGCTCTTCCGTGATATGGGAGGATATGCGAGGAACCTCTTCGTTTCTAGAAATCGACATTTTGACGTATTCTGGTCTTTGCCAACAGAGTGGCGTGTGTTTTCTACAGTGTGGTCATGAAATCTGGTAACAATGGGAGACACATTTTCTTAATGCGACGTCGTCAAACTTTTCAAGACGTTTCCTTGAATTCTCTTGCATGCACCATGGGTCTGCCATACTGAACCTCTGCCTTTCGTCCACAAAAAAGATTTATCTCCAATCGATCGTCTTTCGTCGCCTGTAATCAGAATACAATACCACCATTTGTTCCAGATTTTTTGACCATCCTTTACTTTAAAAAAAAGAAAGCATGACGTTCGTTGAAACTACAATAATTGGTGAAACAAGACACCAGGGTGCGAAATCCTGGGGGAACAGGGGGAAATTCCTCCCCACCAACAGTCTTGGCCTCAAAAATCCCCCCCACCAAAAATTTCCGGGGGGAGAGAGTTTTTGTTATAACAAACAAAAGATAAGCAATTACTTTTAATTTCAAATATACTGTACTAAGAATAATATCAACAACACACACAAATTAGTGTAGTTGTGAGTATTGAATGCATTATTTCTCAAGAGATCATTAACAAACCTACATCAATATGCACGATAAAACTAAAACAAGAATACAAGACAATAATAACTATGGAATCTAATTGATTTATATTAACATAAAACACAAACTAAACATAAACTTACACATAATGAAACCAATTTAACTATTTCATAATTTATTAACATGTTTAACCTTTTAGTAAAGGGAATAATTAGCTGCTTTGCAATATCTGATATGTATAAAAGTAAGAAATTAATTTCCTTTATGTAATTAATAATAATAATAGTAATAATAATATATTTTTAATTGAGTAATTTATTTACTTTTAATAATATTACAAATATGTATCGTATAATTCACACATGTTTGTTGGGGAGGGCGTTTGTAGATGAAGAACTTTCTCCCCCCACCAGTTTTCAATGACTCCGCACCCTGCAGGACACCAAAGGTGGTGCCAAAAACCGAGACTGGGCCCAAGTTTAATGTGGGATCTGGACTACTGTGCATTGTGCTTCCACCGAGGATCGAACTCGGACATCCTTAAATACAAGGCGAGGTCCAAAAGAGTGTATTTGTAACACCACGCTTGGTGTTACTTTACAGCACAGTATTCACAACGTAGGCAACGATCTGTTCTCAATCGTCACAGACTACTTGGATGGTCATCTTGCAGATGGAATATACTTTATTTCATGTCAAGTTGCATTCATTGGTGAATCTGAATGATCGTTCTCCTCTAGTTACCACTGGTATCATGTTATTGCGGAACATGTATATGGCAATGATGCATTTTACACACCTTAATTACATATTGATAGCGAATCTATTTTGTTTCTAAAATTGAAGGAGCCTGATGGTCAAATTTCCCCTTGACCTATCCTACCGCCGTGTCTGAACTCTAGTATTTAAGGATTACTAATTGGATTCTCACAATTTTCATATACCTAATGTACACAATATGCTCTATAACTATTTCTTTTTTCGTTTCAGATGGTGCAGGCGATTCAGGTTTTACGGTTTCACCTTCTTGAGTTGGAGAAGGTAAGTGATAAACATAGATCAACTTCATATAGGAAGGCGGTTCGAAGAGCGTTTGTAATGTAAACTATCCTTTGTCCGTTCTAAGAACGTAGTTAAAGCAAAAAAATACACGTGGCTTCTGAGAAATCCTATTGGTGCGAATAACAACTGTGCACGTATATTGTGCGTAGGAATATAGTACATGTGATGAAACCACGGCACTCGACATATCTGTTGTATTGAAGTTGTGGAACGAATTGATTCGTTGGCAAGATAACACCAGAACTAACACATAAAAGAATCATTTCTCAGAAGTCATGTGACTATGTTTACATTAACTTCGTTCTTGCAGTGGATGGAGAATAGTAGACTTTAGGAACCATTTTCGTCTGTTCTTGATGTTCTTACATTAAACTTGATTTATGCCTGTTGTGGAGATAAAATACATAATTCGCCGACAAAGGTTCCTTTAACTACTGCTGACCAAACCGTCTTTCTATATGGCAAGGACTACATGATATAATATCTAAAAATAGTTATGATTTTGTGTTATGAATTTGTAATTTGCACCAAACAAAGCGCTATGTTGAACTGCTATTGTTGGACTCATTGAAAAACAGGATAAATTCCTTCAACATCCTATCTTGAAGAAATAATCTTGCATGGTGCTATGACTATTGGTTTTTTTACCATAATATTTATATTTTGAAGGAACGGCCAAGTTAGGACTCGAACCCAGAACTTTTGATGGGGAGATCTTCATTTGGTGGATTCGAACATACCATTCAGGATACTTGTGTCCTGTTGCATGAACGTAGGTGTCCGGAAGACACAATATTCTAGCATATGAGGTTTCGTGTGATAGCCGGGACACGTTGTCGCAATTCTTATAATTGGAGGATAGGAAGCGCACATCTACAAAGTACGTTTCCATGGCAACAAGGTCCCAGGGGACGTATTTTGTCTCCTCTTTTTCGTGGTGATGATTTTCTGACATCCTACACCGGACCATCGGTCACCCTAACGGAAAGCTTGCACCGGAGTGAGAATGTGTCCAATTAGCAGCTGCTTCTAATTAGAAGACATGTAACTGGAAGCTTCTGATGATGATGTCGGAGACGATTCTTGAAAATCTCCGTCAAGGGGGCGTAAGTGTAGGTGTGGTGGTGACGTGTTAGATTGCTGGAAAAGGAAGGCCGTCATGAATCTCTGAGCTTGAATGCATTCGTTATGAGTGATCTCGCACGGTACTTCTGCATGCGTCCATATATGCAGTTCTTCCCCCTCAAGAACCATGCAACCAAGGCGCCGGATAAAACTGAAGTCACGTTTGTCTTGGTCCCGACGTTATTCTGTTGCGAGTGTGGATTTAAATAAAAATGGGTAACGTGATTCAGATCCAATACTCAGGTGGCAAAATGGATTCTGTTCGTGGTGCCTATTTCATATGGATCTTAGGGTCCATTCAGTTATTGTGTACGGATCGTGGTTGGATCCCTCCCACATCATCAAAAGCAGATCTGAACAAAGTAACTTTGTACGGTTGTGGGTAATATTCGACATTTTCAAAAATTGAATCAATCTTAGATTTCTTTTGAAGCAACTAGCCGTTTTTCTTGCGTTGTTCTTTAGATTCTTGCAACATAAGAAAGTTCTTATGACAAAGCCACTAGATTATAAAACTGTATAAAAATTCCATGACTTGTAAGGGAAAGTTTCGATTCCGTTTGCTCCTTCGGAAAGGATTTTGGCTGTGCTTCACAAGGAAGGAATTTGTTGCCATCAGCTCGACGAGAACAACATTTTCGCTCTATTGAGCGAAATTTGGAAGAATTTTTCAGGTTCTTCTTGACGATTTTTCCTCCAGTTACTTCTTATGATGCTTTGCCATCTGGGTTTCCCTTGCATCTCATCTAATCCTATAATTCTTGCCCTGTCTCTGTGTAATTCCGCCTGTAATCTGTTGCACAAGCACATACACGCTTGCCTTCTGTACTCAACCAACCATCTAATCTCTTAATCTTCTACCCATTTTTATCATCTTCAGCAGTCCTTCAGGATATATATTCCTCAAATCCATGAAGGTAAAATCACAACCAAAGCGGATGACAAAAAAAATGCACACCTGTAACTAACATCTGCAAGGTAGCCTCATCCATCAGTGACATCTGCGAGATGCCTGAGTGGTCATTCTAATGTCGCCCCCTCGTGATGACCAAAAGAACTGTTGTTAACTATCCATGCGGAATCTTCGATTTGTTAAGAAGACACGGGGACGCAATTAGTTGGCCGTAATTGAGACCGAGTCTATATTTTGTGGTCGAACTCTGCTCTCTTCTACCACATTTTTCAGAAGGAACAAGAACCTTGCAATTACCGAGGCCTCAAGACACCAAACGTCGCGTGGCTCTTTCCAGTGGCCCGAGGCTGCTTCCACTTTGTCCAACTGGCATTTCTTCCAAGTTTTTCCGGATCTCCATGCACTGTCTGCGTATGTGTGCAAGGCAGAAGGGGATGGTGAGAAGGCTGAGTAATGGCGTGATACGCCTGACTGGCAGGTTTCATGCTTTAGGACAAAAGGTGGAATGGAGGAAGAAAACATGGTAAGAAAAAAAGTGAAAGAAAGATGAAGAACCGGGTTAGAAGGATATGTTACGACCCTGTGGCCTTCGAGTTTTGCTCGAGCCTTGCTCCAATAAAAAAGTGCAGATTGCAAGAGGTCAGTTAAGGCCTCTCCTGTTCTTCGTGATGTTGCCTTTACACGAGGTTATGTGGAAGTCTCAAACAGTTTCGAAGCCACAGTTCAGATTCCTGTGTATTCCAAGGCGCCAGGAATTCTCTGTGCTCCTAGTTCTCTCGTGCTGTGTACCAGAACTTTTCTTATATTGAAAGGCTATTCAGTCGCACTGCACGTTTTCACTGGATTCTAACGGTGTACGCCTGGTTTCGAAGCCTGGGCAATGCATTTTCATTGTGTTAATATCTTCACATGTTTCATGAGATCACCATTTTCGTCGCGATTATCCGAAAGAGGCAGAAAAGCGACGTGGTTCCGTGCATTGGCCCTCCCTTCCAGCCATGTCCGTCCACGGCAGGTGGTTGGAACAGTCTGGTAGACGAAGATGTCCTTGAATAATTTCCTGTGTATACTCTCGGAGGGCCGATAGAACCAGGCTAGTTTCATATACAAATACAAGTATGTGCATTGCTGGAAGGGGGAAGGGGGGGAGGGTTGTAAGGGGTAACCTCTTCAGAAGATCTCGCTTCCATCAAGTACACCCTGGATTGTTTTCTCGCTAACGTGACTCTGGCGCTTGGACCTGCACCAAGTAGGAATACTCTGCGGGGCACTTGCTTGTTATGTCCATATTATGTTTGTGATTGGGCATTCTTCATCAATTTTATCCTATCACCATTCATCCTCATCGTCCGAAGTAGCTAAAAGTGGCCGATCACCGATATGGACAAGGTACTAGTACACGTATATTTTTAAAAAATAATAATTGTTTACATAGCTTCTGTAATTGAGTCCCATGAAGAGACGAGTATATTTTGAGAGGTGTGAATCTCATACAATTTACACTTACATATACATTTTGCATGTAATATTTGTGGTAACATTTCACTTAAAAAGTTTTAATGTCTGTTGCGGGGCACAGGTAGTTGGGCGAACTCTTAGGTTGATTGCTTGATTGGGTTTATTTTACTTCATATTCCTGTCACTTTTGGCTAATCGTGAGGGATGAGGATGGGTGATATAATGAAATCGATGAAGGGACACTCACAAAGAACACTCATGCCCAGGTCAAGATTCGAATCCGGTACCCCTGGCGTCATAGCGCGCTGTGCTAACCTCTCCGCCACGGGAGCCGGCTGATAGTTGTGATGGATGTTCAATTTCCAGATTTTCTTCTCTACTTCTTCCCATTATATTAGTCACCATTTTGTTACCACACCACATTTATTCACAGTGATTCATTTGATTATTTTTAATGCAAAATGGAAACCCATGGTACAATAATGATAGATCCTTATCTTCATCAATATTGTTTTTCGTTCAATAAAAAAGTGGGTATTTTGGACCCCTATCCCTAAGGACATTTTTTTGCGATTACTGGGGGGCAAGCGTCTCTGTGTCTCTCTGCTATCGACATCACACTCAAATTACATGTATTGCCACACAATTTGGAGCGTGTTGTCCGGGAACAGGTACTACGGGAACAGGCATGCCCTCTAAGTGGTTTGTTTTGGTATCGTCTGACATAAAAAAATGATCAAGTGAAAACGCTTTATCCAAATTTTACACAAGTCTCTCATTTTCACATGTCCAAGTGTCTCTTGCGTTTACTTGGATGTCGAAACTCTCATCAAGACGTAAATGTCTATTGGACATAACTAATTTTCCTCCATCAATCCGGCTAATGGAAACGAAACGATTCGATGGCAACTTGATCGTTTCACAATGGCGGAGGCATTCCATCCATGTGTCCAAATCACATGACCTGTTTTTATCCGTTTGCCCGCGAGGTAGCGGTTGTGACAGAACACGTATCGCTTGTGACAGTAACTGCTTGTTTCAAGTCATGTACCAAGATTAGCCCAAGGCCCTTTCTTCTAATTTAGAGCCTTTTATTGCTACGCAAATCGCATAAAAATACTTTCCCTTGCCGAGCGGGTTTTCCTCGATCGGAGGCGGTTTCCTCGGCTTGGAGCAAAAAAAACTTGATGTCTCATTATCTGTCGTCGTGCATGTTATAACGACACGATTGACCGCGACGTCGAGGTTGTGGACGCTATGGTGCAGGATGGCTGCTGATAAGGCTTTAACTCAAGCCACGCCTTTATCTGCATCACGTGACTGAGACAGGATGCTGAGAACACCGTGCCTAGCCTACCGACTAGAAAAAATAGAAGTAGGTTAGGCATGTCATGTTTAGTTTTCCTGGCAGGGCATTGCCCAAAAGCAACCGAGGGAGTGTTTGCTTGATTTGGGGGAAAAGGTGACGCGCGTATGTCTACGTCCATATTGCACTAAATTGAAGCACACGTGTTTCAGAGACCGTCTTGGTAGTAATGAAGAAGGCACCTACCTTCTTGCATCTCATTTTTGGCGAGACATCAGGGATGGAGTATACCACAGCAATTTGTGGGTTACCACAATGTCTATTTTCCACAAAAGGCAAGTCGCCTGAAATCTTAAACCTACTTTGTGTTAATGCGAGGAGATACAGTTACGCACCATGTGTGCATTTATTTGAATATCGTCGGAATGGGCAATGCTACTGAAGAAAAACCTGGGGGTACAAGAGAGTATGAATTTCTTCACATGTGGCAGGTCGAAGCGTTTTTCAAAGTTGATTATTAAGCTAGATACGACCTGTAAAAATATGACGAATAAGAATTTTCGGAATCGGATGTATTGCTTATGGGGAATCAACTTCAACATCAAGTTACGGCTAATCAAATAGGAGTTTCTACTTTTCTGCTTGGCAATCACTTCTTCAAACTGTCCTCTTCCCGTTGATATCATTTTCTATTCCATCGGAAGTTTGATATTCCCAAGATAACAAATCAAAAAATACTCCCATATGCCCAATGCATTTCTCCTTGGCTCCTGGCAGTGTTGCCAAGCCTAGTGCGCATAAAAGAGCTATATTTCACCTTAAATGGAGTCAAGAATCTAGATTTACGAAGTGCTTCCTAGAGTAATGTTAGTTGTCAAAGGGGTGGAGCGCTGCTATTACCGTTAACTCTAAATTGATGACAATTTATTCTTAGTTTTCACCATCTACATCCGGCGGCATCACCCATCTCATGGTCGTATGAAATCGAAAATAAAGGATTCCCTGATAACAATATTTTGCCAAATTCACGTCATCACCGCGCTATATAAAAAGAAGCTGGTGATATAAGAGGGGATGAGGAGACACATCCAATATAACTATCACGTCACGTGCAAAATGTATAATCATGTCAAAAGTTGGTCTATGTGCGCCGGAACCAGTGATGGCATCGTAGTGGAGCACGGGAGCAGGCGCCCCAGTTCACAGCCAAACGAGTGCACGAAGGAGCCAGACTTGGCTTCAAGAGAGCTAAGTTGGCAACACTGACTCGGAGGGAAAAGCCAGGCGGAGACTGTCTCGTATGCCCTTAAACCATTCAAACACATCCCAACCAGGTTTAATCAGGCAGTTCTGGTCAGTTAGCACACCACGCTACGACATCAGAGGTTCCAGATTCGAATTCTGGCCTAGGCATGGGTGTTTTTTGTGAGTGTCCCCTTATCAATTTCATCCTATCATCACTCATCCATATGTTCAGGATTAGCGACAAGTAGCAGAAATGCGAACTAAAATAAGCCAAATCAATAAACCAAACCGGCAGTGATGAACATTTTCCAGAAGAATATCTGCAATTCAGTAAGCAATCCTTACTGTATGGTACCCTTCAGAACTTGGTAACTCAGTCCTTCTCCCGACCCGTTTATTAGGTTAATTGTAAGCCCTTTAAGGCATATACACTCCTCACACAAAGTTTGGAATATTGTTATATTAGGTACAAGAAGTTTGAAATATGATTATATTTGGCAATAAGTGATAGGCACGGTGGCATATGTCGGTGAAAAGATGAGAATGTCCACCAGGCAGATATCATGTTTTGAATTCAAAGGCCGTGTCTATTGTCTAATGTAACAATATTCCAAACTTTTTTGAGGAGTGTATAAACATAAGTAGTTTGTAAGCCCCACACTCCTCCACTTTAAACTTTTTACTTCCATTCCCTTGATATTTACAAGTACGTCCATAGTACATAATTTACATTAAATTTTATTGACAGTCAGTTTGTCATGACTACTTAATTCACTTTCAGAACTAATCGCACTCTCGCGGTCTAGTTTTGTACATAAGAGGGAGAAACAACCATTGTAATTACACTTGTATATACCCCCCCCCCCTCCCACCCGAAGTCTTGTCTGTAACCTGAAGTACATTTGCTCAACAGGTTTAGTATGTTTCGCTCATTAATCATCCAATGGCAACGCGTGCTCATTTTTTTTACACCCATACTTTCATTAGAACAATTCATAACAACTCGACAATACAAATTAGGTAGGCCCTATTTCTCGATTTTCTTTAGAAATCACCCTGAATTTCACGTCATCAGCAACAAATGTTTTATCCACTAACGCTGCATTCTGTGGCGGCATTTTTCCTACATGGTGTTTAACAATTACTTCTACACAAATTATTGCTACCCAAACCTTTTCTTGTGTTAGCCACCGGTTCCCACATAAATTTTCACCTAGTTTTCCCCCCCTCCATTCTGTTGATAATGTAATTTGTTTTTCTCTTTTATCTTGTTTGTTTTGTTGTCCAATATGTGTTATCGCGTACGGCAAGGAATATTAATTGCTTCAGCCATTGGCCTAGTCTTGAAATAACCATTAGCCAGATTTATTGCCTCATTGTGTGTATTCGGTGTACTTAAGGAATTCTTCTGCCTGAACTGCAATTTTGCCTTATATGAGGTCATAATATGAAGCATGAATTGAACATTACATGGTAGTATGATAGGACTTATTATTAAATCAAAACCCAAACAAATAACAACTTATACAACAGATTCCTACATTATGCTTCACTGAAAGAATGTTCGAAATAACCAAAAAATAAGAGGCGATCACCAATGAGACCGATGCATAATAAAATTTATCATAATTCTGACCAAATAGTCAGTTTGTTTAAAATAGTCAATTAACAATAAAAGAAAATAACAAATTTGATACAGGCTACTGCATTTTTTTTATGCAATGGTTTAGGGAGTGGGGTGGGAGAGGTCATCTACTGAAAAAAATATGAATAACGTTATCAATAAATAAATTTAACAAATTAATTACCTTTCCCCTATTAGTTCAGCAAAAGAGTTGTCGAACCCAGAAACCTGTTGGTGTGCGTTATTTGCAGCACTATGCCTACAAAGTAAGAAAAAAAACACTTGCTCAAACTACTTCTGTGTCCACTTCTGTATTCAAATGCGTCCGAAAAGGTTGTCATACTGCCTAAACTACCAACTTGCCTAAACTACCAAATGAACACTCCTAGAACAGTTTTATACAAATCGGCATGGACTTGGATAGATATAATGCGTTGAAAATGTGTGCTGGAATGTCCAAAAGTGTTCAATACGCAGTTTCTGTACCTATAGTAACACTTTTGGACACATTGTCAACACTTTTCATAGACTTCCGTATACCATTTATGCAGTTTAGTGTGATTGAGATCAAAGTAGTATCCGGGAAGTATTAAGAAAAGTATTTCCACATGTCAATTACTGGTTGACACTCACACCCGTATCTGGAGCTGCCATCCCCACTGAACAGTAGGTCCCAATTACTTCATGCCTCCTAATAGTGATAAGTTGGTGATTGAAAATGTTGATTCCTGATATAAATGCCGTCACTGCATGATGCTGATGTCACTAGGAAGTGAATATAGGCCACCTATGGTGCATGCTGGTTGAAATACCAATTCCCAGAGCTATTACACAAGTTCAACCACACTTCGGTTTTTAGTTACAATCCTGTGCAGTGGCATTATTTTATGTTACCATACCGTGTGCATTTATCACAATTATTTTGCAAATCACACTACTTTGAAGCTTTCCTATCCGTATAATTGTTACCTTAGAGAGTTATTCAGCAATGGGAAGTACAGGTAAAAATACATTTTGGTGTCTGCTACAACTTATTGCTATTTGCATGTTGGAAATTATAAAAATTTGCAATGAACTATGCAGGGACGATATATGTGGAATAAAGAATAAAGAGAATTTTCAAGTAAATGTTTCTGGAACTTACTGCACACATCTTAGATTTTTTTTTTTTAAAAAAAAGTATAATGCCTCGCAGGATACAAAACAGCTCTCACAGCTTATTTCATGACGTCATGCTTCGATAGAATTAAAGGTTCGAAATAACTGATAAAGAATGTCCAGATATAAAGTCCCCACATGATTTACTGGAAATAAACTTTGATCCTACCCTTCATTGGCTGCTGTTTCATATGAATATCATTTCCTGAAATATGTAGACCTGTTAGCGGAATTACAGGACCTTCAGTAAGTTGATTGCAGCTTGAGGTTACCGGGGGCAATGGCGTGCCTACGTGTCTGTGGTTATTGCTCCATGCCTCGAGAATTAAAGGAAGCAATTGGGCGATTTACTCCATATTATATGATGGCATTGTTGGTTTTGGCTTTCCAGGTCTTTTTTACGGGTGCGTTGATTCGCTTAGCAAATGACAAGGGACCGGTGACAGTTTGGTATTGATGCCTTCGCCTGGCAGGCCCCTCAGAAATTACCGCGTTTCGTATGCGGTTTCGGTTCCTCCGGCAGATGTCCTCCTGGGTCGTGGCGGCCATTATCTGCACGACACTCGCTTTTGTTTTCCTAAGCGCTTCTTTGAACTCAACCCGGGTGTATTTTTATTCTCCCCTGTAATTTGTAACCAGAGCTTGATGTCGCTGGTGTCGTCCTTTGCGCACAATTGTGTAATCGTGAATCGGTCAAGAAGCTACTCTTTAAGTACAGAGCTTTCCGGAGCTTTGAAAGGACGCGTAGGCCTACTCATCACTTATTCATTGGAAGGTAAGAGTACTTTTTTACATGCCTTTGCAACCTCAATTTCCATATGAAAATAGCCACCGTGTTGGATATTCGTTATTGTGTCAATGTATGATGAGAAAAAAAAATCAATGTTGTCTTTCGTTTAGTTTTCGATTGCAAGATGGTAGAACGAAGAACTACATACCACATTATATTGTACACAAATTGTATCATTTACTAAATATTGTAAAATGCAGGTAATATGCATTATAAAGTTCTGCGCTACAAAGTTAAAGAGTAAGACATATTTTATTGTTTTTCAATGGTGCAAACATAATAAAAGAGGATTTTATCTGTAGCAACAATATAACAAAACATCCACATAACTTCCAAAACATATACTACATTACACATAAAATTATCAAATGGACTTCCCCAGGAAATTTGGAAATTCTTTATCAAACATTTATATTGGCTTAAAGCACAGATATGTTCCTTACTTTGTATCATCTGAACCTTTTTTCATCCTGAGATGAAAGTATCTACCTCTGCTCTCAAAGGCCATGCGTACCCTGAGTGGTGGTTTTTCAAGTAAAGGTTAAGGGTGTTAACACCCATGTGTTAAGAAACTTAGATTTCCGGTGTGTATGCGGGGCAAGGGATTACGGCGTGAAGATTCATCACAAAAAATACTTTTTTGAAAAAGTATATGAAAAACAATATGTAATACAAAGTGTGTTTCCGGTGCCACGAAACTATCAAATATTTAAATGACAGCAAGCAAATGTAATCCATCGAAAGATGGATAGATTGAGATGGAGGTAGGAGGGGGCGATGATCCCCCAAAGACACATAAAACTAGCAATAAACCATCAATTAATATAATAAATATTGTTCGCCATCTTTGACATTCAAAACAAACTGATTACTTATAAAACTGATAGGAATTACAGTAAATGATTGGTGATCATCCGGCCTCCATACCGGAGTGGTCAGCACACCGCGCCACACCGGGTTCGAATCCCTCTTCTCATGTAAAATCAAGCGACCACTCCTGGAGTTTACTTGTAAATCCAACAATACGTCTACAATGGATCTAGCCACGGATAGAAGAAAAAATATATACCTTTCTGTAACCCCGAGAGCCGGCCTGCGTGGCGAAGTAGTTAGCATATCGCGCTACGACGCCGTGGGTCCCGGCTGCGAATCCCGGCCTGGGCATGGATGTTTGAGAGTGTCCATTCTTCAGTTTCATCATATCATCACTCATCCCCATCTTAGCAAATTAGTCAAAAGTGGCACAAGAAGCGATGTAAAATAAAGCAAATCAATCAATCATGTAACCCCGAGAGTTAATCCACGAATGCTCGCCAGTAACTTAGAAGGAATTCTGAACAGATCGAATTTCTCCTATTTAGAATTTTAGCGTGATTCGAAACGGGACACATTTAAAATAAATAAATCGGCACGTGGACCAATGTCCAGGTGGGCTCCATAAGAAGAGGACTTGGTGGATGAATGATGGGAACGTGTGGTAATCAGATTTATACATCGGAGGTCACCCTTACCGTAGGACAATTGTCCGAGGTTGCCCTACAATTACTTTCATGGGAATTCCAAGCTCATCCGCGCAGGACGTTTTGCATACAGTTTAGCAGTCGCGAAATCCCCCCGAAGCCATCGTCACAGATTGCTGTAAATCTTCTACGCCACTCTCCGTTCCTGCTTCGGGGTCTGATTATTGTTTCGCCATTCCGGACCTCATCCATGCATAGTCAATGTCTAAATAAAAAAAAAAGGTCTGGATCCATATTGTGAATGCCGATCATGTCCTTCGCCGAACACAACGTCTGCATGTGTAAATACAATTGTCCTTTCGTCACGTAATGAAGACAACATACAATTCGTGACCCGTTGGTGCACGAATGACAAGGCGGTTCTGTGCATTTGTCCATACCAAGGAGCAAGAACACGCGTCCGTGTGTATTGACAGCAGCAATTAAGTGTGTTTTTTTCCTTACCTGCTTGCAAGCTGCGACACTTTTGACGGAGCGTGGAAGTCTACGAGGTTTCTCTTCGTTTCAGAAGTTTGTCGATGCTGGTTTAGTTAATCTTCAGAGAATCTTCCTTTCACGTTTCCGTTGTTCTCACATGTCGATTGTCTTTCTTGCAATTTGTTGGCGTTTTCTCAATTCGATTAGCAGCACAAACAAGCGCTACTTTTTCCTGTTGTTGGATTGATAGTGCCAACAAGCGATTTTGTCGCCTCTCATTCGATTAGTAAGAGGCATTAAAAGGGCAAACTAGTGGTATTGTTGCCTGTATGGCAGAGGGCAAGGATGTGGCATTGTTGCCTGTCTTTGGGTAATCAGAGGACATGCAAGTGGCATTACTGCCTGTCTTTGGATAATCATAGGGCAAGCATGTAGCAATGTTGCCTGTCTTTGGATAATCAGAGGGCAAGCAAGTGGCATTGTTGCCTGTCTTCGGATAATCAGAAAGTATGCAAGTGGCATTGTTACCTGTGTGACTAATCAGGGAAGAAGTAAGTGGCATTGGTGCCTGTGTGAGTAATGAGAGAGCAAGCATGTGGCATTGTTGCCTGGCTTTGGATAATCAGAAAGCATGCAAGTAGCATTGTTGCCTGTGTGACGAATCAGGGAAGAAGCAAGTGGCATTGTTGCTTGTATGAATAATCAAGAGAGCAAGCAAGTGGCATTGTTGTCTGTGTGAAAAATCAGGGAAGAAGGAAGTGGCATTGTTGCCTGTATGAATAATCAGAGACCAAGCAAGTGGCATTGTTGCCTGTTTGAATAATCAGGAAAGAAGCAAGTGGCATTGTTACCTGTTTGAATAATCAGGAAAGAAGCAAGTGGCATTGTTGCCTGGCTTTGGATAATCAGAGGGCAAGCATGTGGCATTGTTGCCTGGCTTTGGATAAACAGAGGACATGCAAGTGGCATTGTTACCTGAAAATTGATTTGCAGGTCAAAAAGTTACATCGTTGCATCATATCTCTCTCTCTCTCTCTCTCTCTCTATCTCTCTCTATCTCTCTCTCTCTCTATCTCTCTCTATCTCTCTCTATCTCTATCTCTCTCTCTCTCTCTCTTTTCCAGAGAGAGAGCATAACACATGTCGTTTGAGTATTTAACCAATTGAATGCAGGCTTATGCGGCCTGTGATTCCAATACGGTGTGAGACGTTACCGTTTTCAATGGCTCGTTCCCAAGCGACATGTGTCGCTTGTTTTTTTGGGTCTGAAATCTTGAGGGCAACGCAGAAACAATTCCTTGCCCCTCTAATTCGATGGCATGATTTAATTTATCTTGCCCGGGATAGGGACAGATGTAACGTAAGGCTTGTGTTGCTCAGGCTATTAACTGTTCTAAGAATGACCTAATTAGGTTAGCTAATCTTCTAAACCACTTTTACCACTGCCAATACGAATTGTTTTTCACTGCTATTCACGTTAAGAAAAACAGTATTTTTCCCCCCAGCAATAACCAGTAACCACCACCAAGAAGAGCCGTACACTTTTAAATTTTACCCAATAAAATCAATTTGAAATCCTGGCTGCGTAGTAACTAATTTTTTCCCATTGTTTCGTATCCATCTTTTATCCTATCCCGTGCCTTCAGAAAACTCACTTACCCTTTTCTGCCAGTTCGAGGAAAGAATTTCCGAGCCTGTCGAAGGAATCTTCAAATTGAAGAGGCGTTACCAGATGAATGTGAACTTTTAAAAGCACAAATATATACGTCACCATTTACTTCTAAGTTTCCAATCCTAGTCAATTGGTTTTGCCTTCAGAAATAGAAAGTTTTTCCTTCTTCATTTTCCATCCAGGAAAGTAATAGCTCGCCACAGGGTAGGAATCTTGCCATTCTTCTGAATCACTTCCCCTTTTCTCTGGTTTTTAATGCCGGACCCGTGGAATTTTATTTGTCCATAAATCCTTGCTGCAGGCCTCTTGTTCTCTTGAAGAGAAGGAGTTCTCTTCTTTCTTTACGTCATTAGGTGGTAAAGGTTGCGGCAACAGTTCCGAAAGCGGAAATCATGAGTTCGTGTGGATATCTGTCCTCTTTCGGTTGATATTGTCATGTATTCCACCGCGATTTGGTGCAATCGTGGAGGTAAAGGGGGGAGACCATGCGGACATGGTAAACGACGTCTTCCCAGTATTTTCATGAAAGGAATTCTCCATTGATACTTTTGGAGAATACTAATTATTGTTGTTCATTGCCTTAGATAACTACATTCACTTTCCGGGCACTTCGACCTTGGTTTTTACTTTCATTTCACACTTCTTTCGACTCGGTCGGACCTTGGATTTGTCTGGAAGGTGAGAGGTGAGCCAAGATTCGACGGTTTATCTAAATCTGTTCACGGATTTTCAGGTTGATTCACATCTCCGAATCCTTTCTCGATAAGTTGGTGATTGTTATGCGGCAATGAGACTTTCCCATACCAAAATCAATAGTATGATGGAAAATACAAATGTCTTTGATTTCACACTCTGAAAGTGGTGTCACGACTTTGTGCGAGGAAAATCTTTATCTACAGAAAGGCTAATCGGGATTGGACCTACAGTTTAAAAGTGTTTACCTCTATCAAACGCCGGAGCCCTTGATGACAAGGTGATGTCGTTACCACTACGCCATCCTGGAGGTCTTGTGCGCGGAGAAGGCTCTCCGACGTAGTCAATGGGATGTATAGTTAAAATGTTTTACGGAAGATACAGCAGGAAGAGTTATTATAATACGTACAAATGGAAAATGACTGTTGTTTTTTACGTCTGAGAATTCCCAAACTTCCGTCAGCTGTCTACTATGAAGGAACCTGCGCTCGAATACATGAATAATCATGGACCAGGTCTCGCACTAGAACTTTTGTCCATCTCACATATAAATGGTACCCACCTTAAACATCACCTAACGTCCACTGGTGCCCCTCAATGAAAATATTTATTCCTAAGTAAACCAAAGCATCCCCCTGCACATTGAAAGTCATCGAAGTGGTGGGGCTGTAGGGAGGGACTCCGCATATTCACGATTTCGCCCATTATGGAGTTGTGATCATCAACACGCTCCGGTCAATTTTATCCCCTAGTTTTGTTCCCAAGTACCCATGTTATCAGAGGGTGGGTGAACCTCAGATTCGTCTTATGCTGGAACATGGTCTGAGAAATTATCACATGAGAATACCTGCCATATTTGGGTCTTCCGGGTGGCATCAAGACTCCCTACCGGCTTGGACCACATCAGTTTCTTAATCTTAGGTAGGGATGTTAATAAAGTAACACGTTCCATAACACAGTCACTAAACCTTCGAAATAAGTAAAAGTATGTACAGTTCGGACTATGCCAGGAAGTTACGGATCAAGTCATGATTTGTCGTCGCAGTCGGAACGTAACATAACTAAAAATACAACAATGCCAAATATATTTTTACTCCCAAGCTAAACTTTGGATGTCAAGTGACGCCCACATTTATGTACTTCCTACGAGCACTGGTGGGTGTTAATGACTTTCATTATCTTGATTCGTTCATTCACATCGCCACGTTTAATCAAACTAGAGTCGTAAGGTACGTTGGTCGCTGATTAACCACGTGACGCAACTGGGGGGGGGGGGGGGGGAGTTTGCAAAGACAATGAAGTACATTGCATTTGAAGCCGCAACCGTAAACATTCTAGGTACTCCCGATACTACATTAGCTGTCGATATCGCCTAGTAATCACGGTATCCTGGTTTTGTTCCCGATGGAGGAACAGTGCATTTGAAACTGGAGGTCCAATTCTGTTTTACCTTCAGTGGTCTTAAACTAAACTTTGCCAAACTCTTTGTAGATATTCTTGAAATTGAACGACGGTGAATCTGCTGCGTGAGGTAATTGGGAACAAGCTTTAAGACCAGGAGTTTATGCATATTTTGCCATCTGGGAGATGTTCGTGTAGAGATAGTCAAAACTACCATAAGCATTAGGGGCCTTTATGAAAAAAATTAAGGGCTGTTGGGGCTGTGTGAAGCTCTTTTCTGGTAGATCTGTTGAGTCTGTTACAAAGCTGATCCGCACACCACTTTTCCTGTAGTTTCTCAACCATTTTCCTATTGGGAAATCGGGAACATTTAGTGGTGGAACTTTAGTGGATTAATCTCTGAACTTTCCGTTGGGAAGATGGAAGTATTGGTGATGAAATGCAAGGCTGTAACAGGCTGATATGCGACGTGGAGGCTGTGGTTTAGCAAAACGAAGATTCCTTTGTCTTGGACCAAGGAAAAATCATGATGGTGGTGATTCCTGCAATGTATGTCAGCACGAACGTTGTACTAATGTTAAAAAAGGATAAATCCTAAAAGTGCAGACCATTATTCGGCAGATGCAAAAGCACTTCGGGTACTGTACTTTTTCTTTTTGTGGCGAAAGAGAATCGCAAGAATACAAAAGTGTCTTTCGCGTTTAGGATCGGAATTCCGGCGTCGAACACGCAGCCACATTCCATCAGGATGCTTTGCAGAAGATGGCGGGATGACATACGGAAAGACGGGGGAAAGGGAGCGGGGAGGAAAAAGGCACCGAAAATCCAACAATACCAGTTAAAGCGGGCGAGCTTCGTGTAACGTTGATTAAAACAATTAATCAAGCGGTTGGAATGGTAGAACGGGAAGACAGGAGGAGGAGGGGCAGATTCTGCAGTGTTGACAAAAGAGTGCAGGAGCAGAAGAGGTATGTAATTGGAACCTCCTCCTCTTCCTCCCATCCCTTTTAGGTGTCATTCCAGTTCGACTGCGGCGGCGGTATGTATGAACGGCGGTCTGCAACGAACAGCATGTACAGTGGAGGGAATTTTTGCATTGTTGATTACCACCGAGCAAATCGTTAAATGGTGGATTCGGAAGTTGGAATGCCAAGCGTTTCCGATGGTTGGCATTAAAAGGGGTGTAAGACGAAGAGGGAAGTTTCCTCGAGTGGATAAAATGCTTAGGAAGAAGTTTTATTCAACCCTCGTACGGTTGCCGAGGAAGAGGATACACTCTGTTTGGGTGGGAAAAGAACCCTTGACAAGATGAGAGCTTTGAAGGAGGTGGTTGCTGGATGGGATTAGAAGGGATGTTTGCTGCGGGGATGTACTCTGGAGGACCTTGTAGTCTCTTGAAGATGCTTTCGTCAAGGCCTGTGGGGTGGGTTTAAACAGTAGCATTAATAAGTACGTTCTTTCCTGTCTTGAGTTTCTCTATTGTCAACATAGATAAGAGTACACTTAATAAACAATAAGAACTATCGGAATGCATTCCAGAGAATACTTTTGAACACATTCCTTTTGTTGGTGTGCGAGGCCATAGATAGGTAGGAGAATATTAGTTGTAACACTCCATTATATATTTTATAAATAATAGAAGGCAAAATATGACACGAACCTTGTCTTTATTTGGCCTCTTTACTCTAATAATACTTTATGGCCTGTCGTCACCCTCTATGATTAGTGCGTAGTTCACGGAGCCAGTCCTTGTTTAAATCCAGGATAAGACATTGCGTTTCATTCATCTTTTCCATCCATTTATCCTCATTGTTGTGATTAACAATGGAAAAGTGACGTGAATGCACAATACAAACACAATCCCATCGATATGTCAGTTCTCGTCAAATATGTGTATGGGGAACCGATGGAAAAATGCTTTGGATCGTAGCCTACACCAAGTTGGCCCAAGCTATGACCACGTCTGGATATAAGGTTGTTCAGTCTATTCTAGCACATAAGCCGTCTCGTCTCGTCAACTGTTCAGAAACATCACAAGTACCTACCTACATCATGTAGTGGATGTAGGTGTTTGTTGTGGCAACCCTGCCTATCCGTTCAGCAGGCAATGATGGTGGTAGCTGGCGAAAAAAGAAGAAAATACCAGCGGCTCTCTCGTTAACAAATAGCACGAGTAGTTTTCCTCTGCCCTTCCTTCCTCCCTAAAACCATTGAATCTGCAGACGCAGCTTACCCCACACCACCCGACAATCCCTTCTTCCCCCCTTCGCCTTTCCCCATTGTTGGGTCTTCCCGTTGGAATTTTGGATTCGGATTCCGATGCGAGGGTGCCTGTCTAACATCTGGACAAGCGGAGTAATATCTGTCACAAAGGAGAAATGTTTTGAAAAGGGACGCCGTTGCGAATAGTTCCTCGTGGCGGCTCCGATCTGCATCCCTGAAGTATCTCCTTGGTACAATTGATCATGCCTCACCCCCCCCTCTCACCCCGGTTTATGTCCCGCAGATCAACAATAATTTGAGACATTCCCATTCATTCATTTCTGGATGAGAAACGGCCGTTTTCGAAACTATTTCTCGTTTGAAAGATCAGCGGTGTTATTGAGGATGTCAAAGAACACTTTTATCCGCATGATCTCCGCGCAGTCAAGATATTTGTAATAGTTGGGCTGTGCGGTGCCCCCCTGCTGTGATGTGAATGCGAGAAGCTTGACTCGAAACCAACAGTATACCAGATCTAGATTTGGTTAATCGAAACAAAACAAAACAAATGTTATGACTCTGTCCCAGTGGTCAGAAGTAGCGAGCTACTTGTAGCGTCGCTACTGTAGCTAGCTACAAAATTTGTAGCGGTAGCTGTAGCGACGCTACATTTTGAAAATTGTAGTTGTAGCGGTAGCGAAGCTACAAAATTCCTGTAGTTGTAGCGAAAATTTCGCTACAGCTACATTTTTTCTCAGCATTTTGAGGTGAATTTTGAATGTGGGAACAGCGTCAGAAAAATCGACAATAACCCTTAATTTTGCAGGAGGTTCAAAAAGACAGTCTGGAGGTACAGATTATCTAGATTGTAGATTATAGATATCTGCATAATTTATTTAATTAGTAGCTGAATAATTCAGATATCCAGATAACTAACTGACATATATGAATATATTCCTGCTAACAGCTACGTTTTTTTTAGCTGCATCGCTATTTTGGGGAGAAACATGCCTCGTTTGCTGCACCACTGGAAAAAAGTGCCTCGTTTGTGTCACACCCGGAACCAATCCTGTGCATATTCATGGTGTAAGAGACACCAAAATGTCATCAATTGCTGTGTAAGACACAACTCGCAGTGCAAAAACGAGTGATGGATTAGTGCAATAAATGGCTCAGTACGGTAACAGCATTGATCATCGTCAGTATATAGGATCGCACCAGCAGGAAATTAGTGTCACGAGAATGATAGAGTTTCTGGAATTACAATTATTTTCGCGATAGTGTTTGTTCACAAATTTTAAAATTACTATACGTTTAGAACAGTCAGGTTTACACGACAGTTTCCTCAATAATTTTATCATATTGCAAAAAATATGTACGAGTTATTGACTTTCCTACAGAAACGACATTTTTCTTTAGTTAATACGTATACATAGTTTTGGAATTTATGTATTTCTCCTACTTTTGCTTAACTTTTCTGTAACTTTTGCTAATCATGACATCATCATCATCACCCCTTGCTGTTTCCTGCCTCTGGCTGGGTCAGCATACAAGTCAAGCCTCTCCATTTTTTCCTGGTCTTCCACCCCCCTCTCTTTCCACGGTGTTCCAATCTTGTCCTCTTCTCCTAACACTCTCCACTATATGCTCTTTCCACCCACACCTTGGTCTCCCC
Source organism: Lepisma saccharinum (assembly GCF_977018435.1). Taxonomy (NCBI): domain Eukaryota; kingdom Metazoa; phylum Arthropoda; class Insecta; order Zygentoma; family Lepismatidae; genus Lepisma; species Lepisma saccharinum. The sequence continues at coordinate 79,927,983 of NC_139231.1, read as the reverse complement.
CTTGGCCTTATTCCAACTCCTTGTGCATTGTAAGCTCTTACTGGTAGTCTTTCTGCATCCATCCTCTTCATGTGTCTGAACTAACAGTTGGGCTGAAAAGTTCGTAGGCTAACATAGTAAAAAATATTTTTTTGACAAAATTCGATTTTATTATTCAATATAGTTGCCTTCGAGGGCGATACAATGATTATAGCGGTCATACAATTTTTCGATGCCATTTTTATAGTACGATTTCTCTTTAGCCTCAAAATAGGCCTCAGTTTCGGCGATTACCTCTTCATCAGTGCTAAATTTCTTTCCAGCGAGCATTCTTTTAAGGTCTGCAAACAGGAAAAAGTCACTGGGGGCCAGATCTGGAGAATATGGTGGATGGGGAAGCAATTCGTAGTCTAATTCATATAATTTTGCCATCGTTTTCATTGATTTGTGACACGGTGCATTGTCTTGATGAAACAGCACTTTTTTCTTCTTCAAATGGGGCCGTTTTTTCGTGATTTCATCCTTTAAACGCTCCAACAACACTATGTAATAATCTCAGCTATCTCGATCAACTTCACTTTACGATCATTTAAAATTATTTTGTGGACTTTTTTGATGTTTTCGTCGGTAACAGCCTCTTTGGGGCGTCCTTTGCGTGCATCGTCTTCGATGCTCATTTCGCCTCGTTTAAATTTAGCAAACCACTTCTCAACGGTTGATTTTCCTGGTGCAGAGTCCGAATAATGTTTATCAAGCCAAGCCTTGGCTTCAACAGTATTTTGTTCGCCAAAAAGCAATGCTTTATTAACACACGAAATTCTTTTTTATCCATTTTTTCACAATAACAAAAGCTGCTTCACTCACAATGCTATATCTCACGAACAAATTATCCGGCAGCTGTGAAATTTATACACGTATCTTTTGAAGGTCAGCCTACGAACTTTTCAGCCCAACTGTTATCTCATCTGTGCCTTATCTATCCTGTCCTGGAGCTTCACTACATCCACTGTCTGTCGGATCTCCCCATTCCTTATTCTATCCCTTCTAGTCTTCCTCAAAAGACTCCTCAAAAATTTAATCTCCGCTGCTTGCATCTTTTTTTTTTTTTTTTTTTGTCTCTCTCTGTGACTCTGTCATTGTCCAAGTCTCTGCTCCATACGTAATTATTGGCACATAGTATGTGTTATATATTACCTTCTTGCATTTCATAGGTACATCCCTGTTCCATGTTAATCTTCAAACACTTTGATATAGTCCACCACCCATTTGTCCTCTTCTGTTTACCTCCTCATCTATTCTTACACTTCTCTCAATCATGACAATGAGGATGAATGGTTTATTTAATTATTCTCTTATCTATAGTCGCTTTCTGTCACTTTCGGCTAATTGTGAGAACGAGGAACAATAATGAATGATGAGCAGTGCGGGGAATGGAGGAGCAGGAGGATCCCATCCTCCCAACTTGGCGTCTTTCCTAGTTTTTATTTTGAGTCCATTTTATTCATAGATAAGCTCATCGAGACTGGATCCGAACCACTATGAGCATCCGCTGGGAATCGAACCTGAGGCCCTTTTGTAGTCAAAGGACTTCAGGTACTTTTCATTTAAAATTCTGTATTCATATCAGTCTATAAAAAATGAAATATTTATTCTCAAGAAAAATATGTTGATGTGAACATACGTAAATACGTAATCCTACCAAATCTGATTTGTGTATAGTTGTAATCATTAATTTCGGTAACACTCTAACTGCAATATTCATATATCAAATTTGAATTGATATGCCACTTGCATAGGTATGGTATTCTCAAAACTATAGTAAAAAAAAAGTAACTGAAGTAAAATTATTGTATGACTGGAATCATGATAATAAATAACAGAATCTATTTACCAGTAGTAGGGGATTTGTTTAATAACCATATTGTTGTTTTTATTTTTTTATGCAGAAGTAGTGCAAAAAGTAGCGAAGTAGCGAGTAGCGAACAGGGGTAGCGTAGCGAGCTACTTTTTGGTAAATGTAGCTGTAGCTGTAGCGAAGCTACATTTTGGAAGAGTAGCTGTAGCTGTAGCGAAGCTACTTTTAAAATGTAGCGTTCTGATCACTGCTCTGTCCCGTAGGACCCTGTGTTGATAGCTGGAGAGTATGACTATCAGTTAGTGAGGATTGGTCCGGAGGTCGAGATAAATATATTTTCTGAACTGTTATGCATATGCAGCTTTGGAACGAGTTTCAACTCCTGAACTGAAGGATCCACTCGACAATTGAGGAGTTGATGTCATCTCAACCCAGCACCCATCGCTCTGTTGCTTACGCTATACACCGTTGGTAAGTTCGCTGCTATAGTGGAACCACAAGCAAAACTACCTGCGCAGACCCGCGACTCCTGTGCACCGTACTCCCGCGAGGAAGGGCAGGGGGAGAGTGGACCATGCTTCCTTATGGCCCGAGCTGAAGGGAAGAAGGGAAAGCTGCGCGGGGACTTTTCGTCCAAGGTTTTTTCCCTTGTGGTCGATCTATATACTCACACACACGGCTGGGCATGTTCCGAATCGTCCACTGCACATAACCTTCACCGGAAATCGTAACTGGGACCCTTTGATTCAAGGCGACAGCTTTAGGCGCTACGCTATTGGAGGAGCAGCAAACAGATTCGTATGTAGGAATGTAAGTTCGTATTATACCCGGTGTCTGGGTCCCTTGAATTCGTAACCCGATTGTACAGTACAACTGTGCATCTGTAAACGCTGAACCATAACTTACATATGCTGAGGTGGTGAAATAAGGAATTTCCATGGGTGTGGAAAAAAAAAAAATCTGGAAGAGGTTCTGGTTATTGCCCAAGGAAAGATTTGTGAAAGTAAATGTGCACTAAGTTCATAGTTCCGTCAAGTAGGAAGGTAGTTTGCAGAAAGATTCTTGTCAAAGCGTGTAAGAAGAAGCGAGGACTGTGGTAGATTCTTTTCCCCCAACCATAATAATATTACCTTCTTCAAAACCTAGAGAATAGCACGACAGATGGCTCAACCGCCTTCGTTGTTCACGGTAATATTAATTCATTTGTGGACACTTTCTATATCAGTTGCTTTCGCTACTGACATTGTATGGGCTTATCTGGTAGGCAGCTTACACACTAAAGTAGCGTAGCTGGAAGCACGTACATGCAAAGCAAAGTATTAACCTTAGAGTGGTGAATGACAAGCGATTCCTTTGCCGGCTTTGTTCATGATGGATTCCAATAAGCGCGTATCTGCCACTTCGGTGCTTATTATAAAAGTAGCAATGATTGGCTCATTTTAAAGCCTGCAGAAGCAAATGTAATCATTGACACTGAATTTGCATAGCTTTCACTACGCTAGAAATATGTCTAGTAGTTTATGCAAGTTTAAAATAAGTTACATTGAGTAAAAACAAATTTAACTTATTTGTAGATCTATAGAAAGCATTTGGTACAGTGACGGACACTTCTAGGTTCAAACGACTCTATTGAAAGTCAATGGGATTATTATAACCCAGAACTGTCTGTGACTGTACAGTCACGGACACTTCTGGGTTGTAACAACTCCATTGACTTGTAATGAGATCATTGCAACCAAGACGTGTCCGTGACTGTACATACTCGCATCATTGTGACGTTACCAAATTCCTGTACTGAATTAGTTTTCTCTTCCATTCCAGGTTCACGAGCTCTGCGACAACTTCTGTCACAGGTACATTAGTTGTCTGAAGGGTAAGATGCCAATCGACTTGGTAATCGACGAGAGAGACTCTTCGAAACCAACACCGGCGGAGCTCGGCGGTTCGACAAACGGAAGCGACGCCAACCGCAGCAACGCAGATTCTACGTCACATACAGATGGTGCCAGTACCCCGGATGTGGTGAGTGTTACCTTTCGGTTCTCTTTCACCATAGTCTGTCTATAAATCGCCACGATGTCTTTTGTTAACAAAATCTGTATTCCATAGGCATATGTCAATGCCTTTGCACTTGTCTCTTTTGTTTTCAGGCTTGCGGGTTGTAGAGAACAATCGTAAGGGGAACAATAGGGCAAATTGTCTTGTGGTTATTCCCATTGCGATGCGGCTTCTTGACTCAAAAATACTTATTGTGTAATCACCACCCGCTATGAACTTACTGAGAATGCAATAGTGAAGTTTGCGCATGCCAATGGAAAACGTATCCAATTTGCACTGCCCACAAAACCTTATCCCCCTGACATGAAACCTTAAATACGCAACTCACGCAACAACAATTACAATATTTTCAGAGAGACTTCTGGACATAGACAGACAAGAAATACTAGCCGATTGTCAGACGAAGACTTCACTAAGGGATCATTTGAAATCAAGGGAATGGGAGAAAGCAAATTACATACATTTGGTAGGCAAAAAAAAGGGGAGGGTTAGAATGGTTCAGACTTGGGGGTTGGAAACAAGTAAAAATGAAGAATGAAGCAGAGGAACCTATATGCTGTTTGTGCGGGGAGGGCGAGACAGATGAGCACCTGCTCTCTGCCTGCCCCGCTACGCGTGATTTGCGAGACAAGTGGGTTAAGAACGTAACAGGGAGGGAAATAGTGGAAGTAGTAGAAGATAGAAGAGGAATCATAAGTGAGATAGTGCAAAGAGTGGGGAAGTATTTGTGGGAAGTGAGGGAACGACGAGGGAAGGCGATAACCGACAGCGAAAAAAACGAAGAAATCCCACAAAGTGACCCTAGCTTGTAATATGTGTACTGTGGATCCAGCATTGTGCAATATATATGTGTTTAGTTTTTCATATTATTCATAAATGTGTCAAATGAATAACCAATGTGAATCATCATGTAGTACGTACAGCCGACGGCTCGCACAAAGAAATTCAAATAAATTCAACGAAGGATCCCGGGTTCGAATCCCGCTTGGGCTTGGTTGTTTGTGAATGTCCATTCATCAGTTTCATCACTCATCCCCATCTTCGCAAATTAGCCAAGAGGCACAAAACGCGAAGTAAAATAAACAATCAATCAATCAAATAAATTCAAATTCAAATATTTTCAGCGCCATTCCCAGAAACGTAGGCGAGCCCAACCAACTGGAATGCTGCTGTAGATTTCAAAAGCCTTTTCCAGAGCAGAATCCATTCCATTTCTAGGAAGTTCTTGAATTTTGAAAGAAAGATAATCAAGAGAAAGCATGATAATATTGGCTTGACTTGGACGCAGTTTTCCCATTATATTTGCTTATTAGCAGGGAGGGTTGCAGCCGGGCATAAATCCGCCATCATGGATCAAACTTGTAGCTTCGACCTTGAAGAAGTGGCACTATATAGTGTCGCATTTGTTACCCTTGGGAGCGAGCAAAGCTCAATAGCTTTACGACAAGGAAAGGAACTACTAGGACACATGGATTGCCCTTGCATTGCCAAATCTAGAAGTGGGTATTGGGAAGTGTTGATGCAACATTATTTCTTATTTTTTGCAAGGAAAGATTTATTCGGAGCAAAGATTAAATGCCGCTTTATTAAACAACACTTTGTGGCAATTAATAAATCAAAGCATTGTGCTCGTATATACTCCGTTATGGGAGTCTGTGAAGCTAAACAACGAAAACAAGTTATCTGTGCAAATAGTGACTCGTGAGTGCTCGACCAATGAACGAGTCAAAGAGGAAAGGAATGAATGGAGGGGGAAACGCGACTGCAGCTACCAGCAGTTATGCGCGACGTTGCTCTACAGACTCCTGGGATGTATTCTCTGTCTCTGGAATATGTGGAGCAGTACGCTCTGCTGCAAACGGCTGGCAGCTGCCCTCACTACCCGTCTCACGAGTTCATTAGTCGAGCCCTCACGTGTCACATTAGCAACGGTCAAGAGTGCAGGAAGGCATTGCCGTAGCTCTTGAAAATGGGGGGGGGGCTCTACTTCGCATATTTTCCGAGGTTACAGGTAGGTATTTTGGTGGCAAAATACCAAGGGTTCGAATTTTGAGTAAAGCATGTTATTAATCGTTCATCCAACCATGTCCTAACCTAAGGAAGAGGCAGAAAAAACTTCATTTCTGAAATTCTCGCCAAGTCGGAGCCAGGTTCTTAGGACCGTGGTCCGGCAGGTCCTTTGTTGATATTCATCTTCAGACGAAGCCTCGACGCTCCTTTGTCGTGCGTGCCCCTTACAGCTTCTATTATTGTTAGAGTGTCTTGCTCGCTAATGGTCGTTGCTCCTTCCCCCGCCCACCCTCCGAGCTAATGTAATGGACGCGTTCTCCGACGATCCCTTTGTTGCAGCCAGCCGTGGGCAAATTCGTCGCACCGTCCATAATGAATATTTTGTTTCGCACATAAATAGTGGAAGAATTAACTTTCCGATCGGGGCACCGCCATAGTTTGTCTTCCCGGAGGATGACGAGGTCGCAATTACCATTTATCGATCCTCTGCAGAATGCATTAATCCTTTTCGGCTGTGCCGGATGGCTGGTACCGCTCTGTTCTCCCCACCCAATGTCTCTTTTTTTCTTCTTCTTTGTCTTCTCTTCACTTTCCTCCGTCTCGCTTTCTATGAATATTCCAATGAGTGCCAGTTTTCTGTTGTAAGGAAGCGCCACGGTGATGGCCGGATTCCCTTGTGTTTAGGCGGAGGCCTCCCGTAGTTCGCTCGAGTCAATTTCCTCTTTCAAGGGATCTGTCATTGCTGTGGACTCTGGGAAAGCATACATTGGACCAAAGTGTTGCGATTTGACCGTGATTTCTCTGCATCGAGCCCAGGAATTTCTGAAGTGATGTTATGGCTCAACGCAAAATGCCATTCTAAAACAAAATTACGATTAAATCCAATTTCAATTAATAGATTCTACTTATTAATCATAAATACAAATCCAAATAAATAATTTTCTTAACCCACTACTATTATTAACATAAGATGACAAAACTGAGGATGGCCAGAAAAATCGGATTTCAAATTATCCGATATCCGTTTCGGATGCAACAGATATTACGAATACTCGGATAATTCGGATATCCGGATAGTACAGATTTGATTAAGGATTTTTAGAAAGTCCATCAAATGGAAGACGAACATGAATAAAAGAATATGATAGCTCGTAATACTAATAAACGATCAAACTGTCCGGATAATGCACACATTCGAATATCCAGACATTTCGGATAATCAGAATATCCATGTACAGATGATTCGGATAATCCGGATCCGAATATAAGAATGTCCTATGTCGGGATATTTAAATTATCTGATATCCGGATTTGGCCTTCCCTAGAGAAAACCCTTCTCACGCTGTCGTCGAATTTTTCAACCGTAAGCGTGCGGAGAGATTACCATGTAATCCTGCCCCTGCGTTGCCAAAATATACAGCGTTTTTCAACACAGCGTCGTCACCTTTAGTAATGCCAGAGGTTTGTGTCATCATAAAGGGGTAAACAGTACCCAGCGAAGTTAGAGATGTAATATTTGACGTTAAAGTTTTTGACAACGAAGCAAACTGAGGAAGTTATACATGCAGCGACACGGGACCACTCGGGCAGAAGCGAGCTGAGAAAACAAATGACTGTCCACTTTAGTTCGCGAGTTTGCCTGGGTTATTCTTATCTTGGTTGACCTGTATCTCTTCCATTTGAACCCTATATTTTGTCATCGTACTTAAACAAAAGGACCACGGTGAAAACGCCAACCCACCCGAACTTGTCTTGTCATTTTACCCATTCAAAGGTTGACATTTTAGAATCTGAAAAAGATAATAACGAGCATTGCAGAAAATGCTTGCCCACTCCTGAACTGTTTTTCACCTCTTAATTTAAATATATTCTGAGCTCTTGATACTGTAGCACCCTACGAAAATATTTATGATAAACTCAACAGGCTGAAGCTCATTTAAGGCCACGCTCGCTAGAGCAATCTAGTCAATTTTTATGATTTGTGTTTGCTGTTCAGATGTCTGCAATAGAAAATGGGCACCGAAACTAGTAGATAAGCGAAGCAAATCACACGAAGATTCATTCGAATGTTTCAGAAGCAATTCTAAACAGACGTAAATCTTCAGAATTCTGAATATCAAAGCTGTTTTCGTAAGGAGAGGAAGTTTAGAAAATGGCTTTCCTGTCGCAGGCTAAAGGTCCAGTGTGACCTTAAAAGAGTCAATTTTACAGAGAATAATAATAATAGAAAGTACAATACAAGTTGTGTAACATTCTTCCCTATTAGTATTGCCCTGTATATTTTTGTTAATATGGCAATTGTGCACGTATTTCATGAATGATGCAAATGACCGAAGTGTTAATGTACATCAATCCCATGTCTAATGGTGGAACTCAATTGCCGAGGTCTTAGTCCCCATAAATCTGAAATTTAAACTGTTGTGGAACTTTCGTAAATGATGTAAACATCGCTAAGCTTAATTTGCGGCGGATTGTTTGTGCACATCCGTAACTTCCAGCCGTCAAAAGAAGGGAAAACGTCAACCTCCGCCTGTCTGTCGTCCTCCCTCCCCCCACCCCTATCCTTAATGCGTTTTACACCCTCGCAAACCCCCCATATCGCGTTCCAAAAGTTCCTCGCTGGTTTCCTAACACGGATTCAGATGCTATTTGCATAGGATTTCTATTTCATTTGCACAATGCATAATGGCCCGGAGTTTAATTCAATTGTTTTCGAGTGTAAAGTGTGGGTCAGGACCCCCCTCTTCCCCCGCCCCCCTTTTCTCTTTTCCCTCGCCAGAAAAGAGGGAAAAAGTTATTGCAGCGAGATGCGCTCCTCCGGTCTGGATCTAGGATTAACCGAGTAACAATGTTCGAGGGGGTTGATGGCTGATGAGAGGGAGGGAATTGGGTGGGGATTTAAGGCCTTTCTGGAAGAGGGGAGGAGGGGATGTTATATTCCCTGGATCACCCATATCCATTACCTCATAGCACTTTCATGGCCTGCGTGCCGAGCATTGAAATCTTTGTTCTTTGTTGTGGCGCTCGCCGAGAAGACGACTTGATGTTTCTCGTCGGTTATCTTCAGCAATGGCGAGATGGGGGCGACCCAGCCTCTGCTGAAAAACTGTCTTCTTTTCTCTTATAAGGTCAGAGTATTGTGTGCAGAGTTACACACAAAAATCCCAAGCAGTCTCGAGGTTTTTTAGAAAGGTTTCTTCCGAGATGCTTCGTGCAGTGGTAAAGTGTACATTCAGGGCCTCAAACTGTTGCCAATGCATCACCGATGGTGTGGTGATAACGCCGTCTCTGTGCAATCAAGGGGTTTCAGGTTCGATACCCGGTGGAGGCACATAGTGATTCGGATCGCACTTGGAACTCGAGTCCAGTGACCTCCCAATAACCTGTCTGAGCATAAAGTAGACTAAACAAATACTCAACACAACTCGAACTGTTGTCTCCCAGATATAGTTTTAACTGGAAGCAGCGCAGCAAAAAATGTACAAACAAAAATTTCATGGGCGCTCGGAAGGAAGGCAAGTTGGGTCCACATCACCCTGGAAATAGAATATCAGCCTCAGGGTGTCTCAAAAGTAATAGCGCAACACCACCGGTTCATTTCGAACACCCCCGGTTCATTGAGGAATTGGTCACAAGCATGTACAATTATCTGTACTGATTGTATCCATCCTGTTTGATTACAACGCCACCTCTCGGAAATGTTCTGTTTTGTAAACAAAGAGCAAACCTCGGAACGCGCAAGGAGTAAAGCACTCGGTGTTTACAAAATTCAATCAATGACTGCTTGTAACCACACATTCGCACACATTATTAGCATTTTACCAACTAGGACGACGTTTACAAACAATGAAGTCAGTGGCGACTTGTAATCACACATTCGAGATTATCTCGAAAACGGCTCGTTTGCAGACCCATGTTTACTGAGGGTTTTTTTTGCTTCTATTATCGTGTACTTTCACCTGTGTCAGTTTGCGCTATTACTTATGAGACACCCTGTATATTTCACACATGTTATGCCACATATTTTGATTATGACATCTTGCGTACGATGGGAACAGGAAAGCGACCTAACGTAAGATTGAATCAGCGATTTTGTATTTTTTTTTAAAAAAATGCCATGTGTGCCCCCTTCCCCCTCCCCCGACCTAAAAAAAATACATGCGGGTGTTCATCCGCGAAAGTAGTCTTTGATAAAGTTTGTTCTATCGACTAAATTGTTTCGTAACTAAACAAATGAGCCAAATTTTGTCAGAATTACTTAAAAATTGATTGCTCATTTTGGTTATTTCAGTCTAGTATTTCTTTCCACATAATTTCCATAATGAAAAATCACATTAGGGTTTCCTGACATGTAGCACTGACTACAAAAGAAAGGAGAAAGCTATTGGTTACCACAAATCCCTTACAAAATTCCCGGACACTCAATCGGCTGGAAGCATGCTCTCATAGGATCACTAGAAATACAGATCTGGGGCGATCACAGGCATAGAACATGTTGCCACATGAAAGTATAAACTCAGACTGATAATCCCGAAATCTGCTACCGGGAGTCTAACCCATTATCATGTGATCACTAAAGTATAACGTAAACCACCATGCTATCGGAAGATTATCAAGAATTTCAGAACCCTTAATATTTAGTACAGTATAGTATAATTATTTGCACATATGAACTTGAGTTCAAGTGTAATAGTAAATTATATAACTAAATACTTCATATACTGAAACATTGAAGAATATAACAATACGAAAAGTACAATGTTCGAATGTAATGCACAAATACAGTTAATCAACTTATTGTTTGAAAGACAAAAATAATAGTTTAAATATAGTTTTCATCATTATGGAGACTCCGATTTAATTGGGCAATCTTGTTAGGGAACACAACACAACCACATTAGAAAATGGTACCATCTGCCTCAGTGTTCACATATTATGAGCCGACATGTTGGCCAAGGGCGTTAATAGTCAACCTTCGATCTCGCCACCGGACACGGATGTTCTTGTGAGTGTCCATCAATTACATCTGATCCTCACCAATTCTCATCGTCGCGAGTGTCAGAAAAGCAAGTAAGAATTGTGAAATCGCATCATCCTGATTAGAATATCATTAAACTTCATACAAATATATTAATACATATACAATATATTTTAATGTAAGCAGTGGCGGCGATTAGGGGGGCGATGGGGGAAGTTCCCCCCCCCCACTTTTCGCCACTTTTACCCCCGCACTATGTTAACCTTATCTACAAAGGGAAATATACTGTCTTTGCCTCCCAGTTTTGGAACTTTGCCTTCCGGTTTTGGAATCCAATCGCCGCCACTGAATTCAAAATTGCATAACCAAAAACTATCATAATTGAAATTTTGTTTTTCAATGTAGTACAGCAATATGTAGCTTATATTTTGTCTATTTTCAGACGGAAAAACATTATACTCCATATCTATTAATTATGCCTGTGAATAAATTTTCTCAAATCGAAAATACGCGTATTTTACTGAGGTAGAAGATTGGGAACCAAAAGCATCCAAAGTCTAATTGGTGTTCCCTTGCTGAATCTTTTTGTGGTCAGCTACATTAGATGTTTCATGGAATGTAAATTTCACTGCCCTTTTTAAAGGATTGTGTTGCAGTTGTAAGAAAATCTGACTTAGAGTAAATCTCAAAGGCCATACTTAATTTCGAAACTCCCCATCACGGATAACATCTGTCTCCAGCCGACTTAGTACCTGACTGACTACGCCAAGAGCGAGAGCATTAACGACCATAATTCAATCTATTTTCACTTGGTTCACTTGCAGGAGGAATTGCTAGGAGTTTGGGGTGGAGAGCTTAAAATTAAGGTCCTTCACTGTCTCCATAAATTTCTTCTTCCCTTTGTAGCACTTGGGTCATTATCAGGGTGAATGGGCGCGCTTACAAGCTATTTGGACCTCCTATACTTGCAAGAAGCTTTTGATCGCGTTCGCCGTCCACGCATTTCAGAATGCTGGTCGCAGCCATGCGTATGCGAGTGGTATTTCACATCAAAAGCCGCGACCATCACCAGTAATTTTTGTGACGCCAGCAAGAGGAGCGAAAAAACTCTCCTGTCTTTTTCGGAAGCCCTCACTCCCTTTCCTTTCATTTCGTTAGCATCGAGTAACATCTAAAAATATGAGGGATCTGGCACCACTTGTGTTGAATGCGTGTGCCAAGCGTTTTTCTTTTCTCTCTCGCTCTTCCTCTCCTCTTGTCTTTTCAGCTTCTTCGTCCTCTTTTTATTTCTGTGAGGATGTCAGAGTTCACAAGGATGCCAAGATGAAAGAAGGGACATAAAGAGGGCAGTGTTCCTTCCCTGGGCAGGAATTAGCAGCGACTGCTTGTTAAATAAAGACACATTGAAGACCCTCTGGGCCGTGGTATTCAAATGATATCCTTCGCTTGAGAAAAATGCTCATGTCCGATCGTTGGGACTTACTATGCCCTTGAATCACTGCAAATTGGTATGTTTCTGATGATTACAGTGTCGTAGGTATGAACACTAAGCATAATTAACTCTGTTTGCCAAAGATGTACATTGCTTTCATATACGTAATAGTATGAATCATTAGATTGATGTGGTTAGCACATCGCGCTACGACGCCAGGGGTCCCGGGTTCGAATCCTGGCCTGGATGTTTGTAAGTGCCCATTCATCAATTTCATCATATCATCACTCATCCTCATCTTCACAAATTAGCCAAAAGTGGCATAAGAAGTGAAGTAAAATATAGCAATTCAATCAATCAATCAATTAGATTGATGTATATGCCCCGTGGCGGAATGCTTAGCGTAACGCGCTCCTAAGCCTAGGTTCGAGCACTGTGTAATGCATTGATATGTCATTATTTTTGTCACATCATCCATTTCACCGCTTGATTGTTCCATCCTCCTCGACATAACAATAATCGAAATGATTGTCGTAACAGCGGACCAATAAGTTTATGTATTCAAAAGAAGAAACTCCTTAGAAGTATGTGAATGTTTAAAACAAGATCCAATAGTTTGTTCTGTTACGCTTAGATATTTGCAGTAATTCTAAATGCCATTTTTGTACACAGATTGTAAGTTCTATCCCTCATCCATTCCTAGAAGACATTCTTGAATTAGTAGTTGTGTAAATCCCAAATCGTGATGGTAGGTTCGGAAGTAATTATTTATTAAGAACGTTGAGATAGATGAAAAAATATTGTTACATCTGCATCACGCTCTTGTTTTCTGCTTGCAAGCTTCAAATTATTTACATCACTATCATAGCCCACAATAATTCAGCAATTCTTCATAAAACCCACCAACAAAATAATAATAATAATTTAAAGAAAGAGGAAAAAATCTGTTTCACGCCAAATACATTACTTTGATTCTCTAGAATAAATGAAGCAGCATTTTTCTTAGAAATATAGGCATTGATTGTGCTTGCAGATTTCAAATAACTTGCAGTACGACAACCTACAGGTGTCTTTGATCTTATAAGAATTACTGATGTTGATTATAATTTAACGAAAGTTATTATGAAGAAGCGTTGAAGATAGCCTTACAGCATGGACAGATTTCATGAACTTTTTCCTAACAGCCATTCGATCAGAATCGATCACGCAGCAGTTTTTCAAGAAAAAGAAATTATGTTACAGTGTCTCTTGCTCAGAAACTGGTAGTCTTGAGAATTGCACTCACTTAGCCCTCTGGATTCCAATTTGAATATAGTTTCCAATCACATGTCGCGATCCCTTTCCATGTTTTCGTTTTTTTTTTTAAATTATTATTATTAGTAGTAGTATAATGCCTAAAATTGCTACATGGCACTGTTGCTTGTTTCAACCTCATTTCTTTCTGTTCTCTATTGTTTGTTTTGCCTGCATTATTTTTCAAATTTCTTCATTTCACCTTATTGTTTCTTGAATGTTGTAATACTAGAATTTTTCCAAAAAGAAGCTCGCATGCGAGCATCTACTACTCTGTGATCATTCTAGTTTCCTTACTCAATATCCAATAGCTGCATCTCTTGGAAGCTCTGTCGGTCCAGGTAATGTATTCAAGACACCCATTCTTCTTTTCGGCTTATCTCATCTGCGTCAAATCCCCCCCTCCCCCGTACAGCCATTCCCCACGGAGTAAACTTGAGGGGAGGCGCAGTTGTCAGTAACTCAAGTCGTGTATCCAAGATTATCATCTTCGACGCATTATGACTGGTCGAATACTCGCGAAAGGCGTGGCTCTCCTGCAATCAGCATATCATTCTAAATTTTTTTATCATGTTTTTTACTCTCTCCTCCCCCCTTCTTCCTGATCCCCACTTCGATCCCTTCTGTGAGTTGCCTGCACTGTCTCTAGGCTATGAAGCAGATGAGGGATTCGAAGCAGCCCAAAAAGAGTTAATGACGGATGGTACGTTTCTTGCTTCCGGCGTGAATCCCTAAGCAGACAGCGAAACTTGTGTTGCTTGGTTGGAGTAAGTGGACGAGACGTTTAATTTCTTGTATATTCATTCATTGGTCATACTATCTCGAGCCTTTATTCAACCAAGTTTACTATTGATTTCAGCTAGTCAAGACAGCGCTTGGTATATCTTTTGGAAGTTTCTGAAGAATGGTACGTCACAGCATGACTGTCATGAATAAATACTGTCTGCTTCTCAAAATGTCGATACTGATAATTAACCTTAGGGAGAGCGTCGGCGATGGCACTCGATCCACGGACCGTTAGTCACCGAATAGAAAACCGCTTGGTAATACCTTGGCTGTCATAAAGGATCTTGTGAAATATTCAGATACCGAAGGAAAATGATGGCCGTATTGAATAGTAATAATCGTGGAGTGTTCCAAAATTACCAATGTCCATATTTATACACTTATCTCACGAATTTCTGGAGCAATGCATGAAGAGGACAATGCGGCTGCAGCTACCAGCTGTTAGGAGCCGCGCGTGCTGTACCGCTCCGCTCACTCACTTTCTCCTCTTACCATTATACGCGGTCTTGCTCCACAGATTCCCTGGACAGAGTATATATACATGTAATAATTACCCAGATCGCTAATGAAAACAAACTCATAGATTCAGATAAGCATAGCTTATTATTTCATACCAGTGTGTGGGGGGGGGGTGATTGCTTGTCTCAGTAATTCTACCGTTGCATGTCACAGTTTCCATTGTACAACTCTTTCAATCTGATTTTCAAACTGTTGCAAGTTTTTGGTACAGTTTGTATTGCTTCGTAATGTTTTCCTCTAATTCAGAGCTCTACAAACGGGAGGGGTCAACGTTCAACATTTTCTAATATCGTCCTGGTCTTTACAGATAGAGCTCCACGTTTCAACTCGAGAATGATTATCTGCCATTTTGATTTTGCGCGAGACACGGTTCTGATGTCCGAGAAGAATCGGGCGGGAAATGATGATAAACTGCGGGCGACTCGAGGCGTGCGAGAGGAAATTCGTACAGGCAAATCGTGCGAAGCGGAGACACGATTAATTTCGCAAGGCCGAAGGGAAGAAGACGAAGGAACGTTGGGAACAGCAAGATGGGACGTTCACGTGTGTTCCAATATGGCCGCCAATTTTTCGCCATGCTTAATCTCCTTCGAAGGTAGAAAGTTTGACTTAACCTTTTTGCAATTCTGTGATGACAGCATCAACGGAAATGGAATATAATAAATATCACAAGTCAAATTAAAACCATTAGGATAACTTCGGTGAATAACGCCAGGCGGGAAACAACGCCATTTCAAAGTTTCAACTCTGAAAGCATGGACGCATGTAAAGTTAAGGGGTGACTCACCGTTTTGCGATAAACAATGGTGCCTGGTAGCATTGCTGATAAGAACGTTTGCCATTGTCGAGCCTTCATTTAAGAGAAACACTTTGAACAGTGTAGACGTTTGAGTTGCGTTTCGAGGAAAAAGGGTTCACATTTTCATCGCGCCGACAAAGATGAGTGTTTTTCTATTGTAGGATTAGATTTTAAATGTTAACAATGTTGTACGTACACAATACGTTTATTACGTAAGAGAATGATGTGTGTACGGTTTTCATGGTCGGTGTCGTAAGTTTAGAACAGTTGGTTAAACTGCAATCTGTTGTTTCGGGAAATAACGCCATCATCGTGTCGGGGAATAACGCCACTCAATTTAAACTCAAATTTAAGGAAATGTTGATTTCGAAAATAGGTTTATCCTTGCTCAGTTACTTTCGAGGCGTACAGATATTTATTCTCGGTTAATTTCCTCTTTCCGATGGCGAGAAAATGTAGAAATATACAGGCCAAATGGTCAGTAGATGACTTTATGCAAGCTATGGCAGCCGTCAAACAAGGAATGAAGATAGCATGTGCTGCACGTTTGTTCCAAATTCCTCGCAGAACTTTGAGGGACTGGGTATCGCGAAAAGACAAAAAAAGACATGCTTTTTCTAATAACTTACTACAGTAATTATTTTTCCTAGTACAGTTTAGTAAAGAAAATGTGAATATTTTATTTGTAATTAAGATAATGTGAATGTTTTACTTGTAATTAAGAACATGGCGTTATTACCCGACAGGTCTGGAAATAACGCCATTTTGCATTAACAGAGAATTTCGTATTTTATTGCTTTCATTATAACAGTGCAATCAATATTTTATTATTACACAATAGAGGAAAGTTCATTCTCCTAAACATGTAAGTTTCATGTTCCTAACAATAAAAATGTATGAGTTATAGAACAAAATGACCAATTGGTGGCGTTATTCACCGAAGTTACCCTATAACTCCAATAAAAGTTGCAGCGCAGACTGTACAGCTCAAATTTACATCAGGTATCAACTGCTATTTTCAAAACGACCTCAAGCCTGGAACACTAATCAAGGGAGCTTCAAAACGCCATATGTTTGTTATTTTAAATATGGCGGCACCTCCTATACACACTTGCACCAGTGAAGAGGATTGGTTTCTTGCCCTCTGTCAGCCTAAAACTTACAAAACTCGGTGCTTACCACACCAGAAAATTTTCTAATGGAGGAGTAAGTTCGACAGTGGTCTCAGTTCGCAGGCAGATGAGTGGAAAGGCCTTCGCAGTGGCAAATAAGTGACGTCACGTGGACCCCAAAGGCTTATTCAGGCACTAATTGAAAGTTGAAAACATATGTAGATCAGCAATAGGTCTGTGGTAAAATGCAGCAAACTTGTGGAACCCTACGTACAGAAATCTACTACATGAGAAACAAAAACAAATGAAGACTCTCCCTTCTTGTACATCATAAGAACGAACATTAGAAACCTTTGTTAGACAACCGCAACCATTAACTTATTAATACTTGTCATTTCTGCTTTTGAAGACTTAGAATAATGATCTCAACCCTAAGCCTTAGACATTCACAATTTCTAGATTCAGTTACGAAAAAGAAAGAAAAGGGTGGGATAGAATTTTCATGAGGAACCTCTTACTTCGTTTGCTTTTGATACCTATTTCCCAGATTCCATACACCTGTTCCACTTAGAAGTTTTGCAAGTTTTAGTTGTTTGATGTTGCGCATGTCTCAACTCTACTTCACGGTCCACCTGTTGTTCCTGGAAAAAGAAGAAACTACCAAATTGCCAGAAATAAACACGGTGAAATACTTTTTCAGCAATAGGCTCGCAAATTGCTCTGCCTCCCTCTCCCCGTCTACCGCAAAGACCAGTCAGACTCGCTTCCTCATTAAATTAGACCTTCAGCCAACCAGGGGACGCGGTGGGTTTCATCTTGTTTAATTTTCTGCAATTTCCATGTAATGGCCGGTCATTATCGGATTATTAGATCAAGACTTTTCCTCCTTGTTATCGAGACCTTTTCCTCCTCCCTCCACTCCCGCTGAAGGGTAACCGCTGCTGCATGTTCTTCCACTTGCAGACAATGAAGCAGACCCTTTGGCACCCATCTTCTTCTGGGTTGTATGCTGATTGTGATAGCACGTGCCTCTTGTACAAAGGTATTTTGTGTGTGTGTTCTGGAGGTAAAGAGAGATTTGAAGTAACGTACAGTATTGTAACATCTCCACTGACTTTCAATATGAACACTACAACACAGAAATGTCCGTGACATTGTACGTTGTGGGAAGAACTAGAAGTCTTAGCACAAGAGCGAACATGTTGTTAGGTTAGATTGATATTGCTGGTCCTGTTGTCTTTACATAAACTAGTTGACCATTCTTCTCTGCCCTTCCTCTACTCCATTCTCTCGCTCTGATACTTTTTAATGTTACCAACGGAACTCCCACTAGATACCAACCCTTCTGGTTGTACTGATATCGCACCTCTTCTCCACCCTGCAACTCTCGTATTCTTTCGAACCACTTGTGTTTCTGATCTATTACTGATCCAGTTTTCCAAATCCTTATTCGCCTTCTGGACTGCTTCTCTGCCCTTCTTCTTCCTCTGCTCTCACTCTCATCCCGTTTCTATATTCGTTAATTCACCTCACTTGCGGCTTTAGATTAATTGCAATGCACTCACTTTCATTGTTATCCTTAACATATTTCTCCCCAGGTGGTCCCAACTTTTCTTCTGCGTACTGTATTGCTTCTGTAGCCAATATTCTTGTCTCCCAATCCTTAATTCATTTTTTTAACCTTTTTTTGATGTCATTCCAATATTCGTGCAGTGTTGCAACGTCCTTCCCCCTACTTTATTATTTATAATTTTTCTCGGTCTTCTTTCTCTGACATGTCATCAACCTAGAGCCCATCGCACAGAAAAGTAAATGCATCATCTGAAAAGAAAAAGAAAGAAATACATAGTCTCAGACGTGCATAAAAACGCATAAAGTTTTAATGCATGAAAGTTCATCTTGACAGAAAAAATGCATCATATGAAGCACTTTGATGTAAAAATGCATAAAACTGTTAACCTGATTCTTCGCAGAGGCAATAGAACACACTATAGTTCATCAATCGATGCGTCTCTACTGCATACGTAGATATTATGCATTTAGTTTTCTGCGTGTACTGCCTTTCTTCTACCTTCGCACACTCTTCGAGAGTACAGTGTCTTGTTTCAGAGCTCATGCAATCGACGTGTGTACATACTCTTCATATATAAATGCGGGTTAAGGTAATACCAATCATGCAACAAATGCGTAATTTGTACTTTTCTGTAGACAGTGTTTGACTCTGCAGGATAGCTCCGCTGCAACACATCAAGTTTTTAACTTATCCCTAATAGCCAAATTGAAGTCACTGTTTATTCGTTCCCTTAAAAAGCGCCGTAGTACAAGTAAAGAACCGTAACTGAGTAATGAAAAAAATCATACTCGAAGATGCAGTGAGTGATCAAATAACAGATCACGAATTATTAAGTTCTGGGTTCGCGTACTTATGTTTTCATACATGTCTTCCGATTACTATTTTATCCTCATCGTCGTGATTACCCAAAAGTGATAGAAGAGCGACGCAATCGGAAAAATATGAATACTCGGGAACAAAGATTGCTGCAGTACCCCTTACTTATTGACCAACCCTCGTATTATTTCTCTTGAGATTTTTGGACGACTCGAAAGTATGCGAATGTCTCGACCGGAGTTTAGCGCCGAATTCGTGCACTGCTAGTTATGAGAAGTCTCCTTGAAGAGGAGGATGGGAAGACAGAGGGCGGCCGGGTGCCAAGACCTGTCCGTGATTGGACGTGTCATTAACATGCAAGTCGCTCCATTTGCCTTTTCCACCACGCGTTCTTCTTTGCTGTTTGTTTCCCCAAAAAACCGTGGGGAAAGAGAGAAACTCGTTTTCTGTTTCGATGCGCAAGGAAGTAGATTTGCAGACGGGGACATGGGAGTGAGGAAAGGAAAAAGAAAGAATGACGACACCCAAAGAAAGGGGGATGAATGTGAGGAGGGAAGAAATATGGCTAACGCAGCACAGAGGAGATGAAGTATACCACGTACTGCAAAGGCGTGAAATGATGTGTTAAAATGGCGGGTCAAGATTACGACGTTGTCAGAGGAACTTGGTGCAGCACGATTTTCTTGCAAGTCACGACAAATGTGTGCACGTTGCGAACGGGTACTTTTTGTGTTCTCCACGCACGGTGGAATTGGCAGCATCCTTCCCAAAGTTTGCGGTAGGTTTCCACAAGAGCCACACAAATGTTAGGGATTTTCGAAAATTTTACCCTGTTTACAAACTTGTGCGTATGACGCATTCTGTTTGTTGTCTATGGAAGGGTTTTCACACAAAGTAAGTTTTCTTTAACAGATATCTTTGAACAAAGAAATGAATGACATACGTTTACTGTTCCTACAGCCCTGATGTGCTCTGAATTTTTGTGTGTGTTGGAGAACAAAGTTCATATTGCTCTAATCGTCTTCTAATTTTAATATGCATTGGAGAACAAAGTTAATATAGTCCTAAAGGCCTCCAATTTTCCTTCTGCACCAATGGACACCCATACGTAATTTTAATACGCTGCAGCCTCCTTGGCAGAGTGGTCAGCGTAAGGCACAAGGAAGCCAGAGGCCCGAGGTTCGAATCCTGGTCAAGGCTTGGATGTTTCATTGCGTTTGTGCTATCGCCATTTCATCAGTTCCTTTGGTCCCCATTATCCGAATTGGAAATAAAGCCACGTAAAATAAATAGGAACAAAATGTCGAACGCGTACCCGTTAGCGAACAAGTGTGACACGTACGCGGTGCTATTCACATTATCTTGTATAGAGTTCAATAATGCGAAATCTCTTCCTATTAATTGAATGGATAGGGGAGGGCCAATTTTCCGACATCTCAACATTTTAGGTGGTCCCCCGTTACAAGTTCGTCTCAGAGTATTGTACTGTTCGACCACGAAAGACGTGCCTAGCTCGAACGGACGAATCCATCTACAAAAAGGGAAGCAGAAACATTAGTCTTAGGTCAGTATTTCACTTGTGTCCTTTCAGTTGTTTATCGCTTGATTTTTAAATTTTTTTTATTAATGGTTAGTCGTGTTTGTAACAACTCGTAGCACACACTCTCTAAATGGAACAAATACTATTTTCGCTTTACACTTGTATCCTCCCCCAGTTTTGCCAGTAAACTCGTCCAGTTAGCGCATGCGCACTTGTGTTGATCTCACGTAACGCAAACACCTTCTCGGTCCAGCGCCGTATTTAGTCTTCTGAGGTTAGGTTAAATGCTTCCGTTGTTAGGCTAAATATAACTTATGCTTAGAGATTTAAACCTGAGAAGCCTAACCTAACCACGAAAGCATTCCGCGATTCCGTCAGAAGATGAAATACGGCGCTTGAGCGAGATGGTGTTCGATGAGTCATATCCAGACTAAAGCGGACGGACTGTATATTGTCTATTTCAACCGAGTTTCTTCACATTATTCACATGCAAAACTTGTCCTCGACTACTCCCGTTAGAAGATGGATGAAGCAGGCAATAAGTATGTACTTTTCAAGCTAGGGCAGTTGAAATTGATGCAGAAAGCAACTTTTATTTATTTACCGCAAAACCTTCAGAGGATCCCATGCTGGACCAGCGGATGCAAACAGCTCATCCATCAATAACGAGGGTTCACGTTTCATGGAAATTTTAACTTCAAAAATTCATCTTTCCCCCGTGGTGCTTTCGCATCCCCCCCCCCCCCCACCCCCCGTTTCCATTTTTTGCTGCATCCAGAGGAAGAAGGTTGGTAAAAATCTCTGACAGCCAGAAGGGACATGTGACGAAGGTGTCTGGAATATGTTCTCTGAGAGCTTGGGGAAGGAGGAGGGAGAGAGGGTGGGTTGGGAAAAAGACTAGGAGGAAGAACGTAAGCCAAAAACCTTCCCCAAGAGATGCCTTCGTCTCAGGAATTTTTGGCGACTGAAAGCTAAACACGCATCCTCCAAGCGTGTGTTGTAAGCTTAGGGGGTTGACAGCGAGGATGTCTCCTGGCTTATGAAGCTGAGGACGAAAACATTTCGGTTGACGTTGTTCCAGATGCCAGTTTCTGGAGCTTAGGAACAAGAAAAAGTATGATTTCGGCGGGACGGTGGTCTAAATCCTGCTGTGCTTTGAGTCCAGAGCTTATAAGTGACAGTCGCGCTAATATCTCTAAACTTATTTCTTCTTTGTGTTCCTTTCTTATGAGTGCCCAGAGAGATTTAGTGCACACAAAGCTCAAACTCGTGGATATTTTACCTACTCAAAAGTCTGTTCCTTGAATTCCAGGCTCTGACTTGACGTAAAGGATTTAATAATAAAATCTGTTCAGCATTGGTGGTTATACGTAAAGGTCACGATTTTCAGTTCTGGCTCTACGTAGAGGATCCTCAGTTCTAGCTCTACGTAGAGGTATGATCCTCAGCTCTGGTTCCACGTAAGGGCATGATCATCGGCTCTGGCTCTACGTAGAGGTATGATCTTCAGTTCTAGCTCTACGTAGAGGTATGATCTTCAGTTCTAGCTCTACGTAGAGGTATGATCTTCAGTTCTAGCTCTACGTAGAGGTATGATCCTCAGTTCTAGCTCTACGTACAGGCTTCATTCTCAGCTCTGTCTCGCAGTAAAAAGAAATATCAATTATGAGCTTTGATTCAACTTAAAAAGCTTTCATCTCAAAGCTTGAATAACCAGAAAAATAGCAATTATGTGGTCCAACACTTAATAATGCAATCTAAATGCTCACGATCATAAAGTTACAGTTAAGACGGGCGATTTTCAATCGAATGTCTGACCTCATCGACAATCAATTCCAACCTACACTTACACTTTTTATAAACAATATATCGCACTGTAAACAGGAACCAAGCCGACTTCCAAGTTCTAGAGATTAGAGTATTGTTTTGCGAAAATAGGGATCCAGAGTTCGAATACATGGGGAAGCATATATGTAAAGTATGTTATCATAATTCCTTCCACTGTCACGGTAAACTGAAAGATCAGATATGAGAAGTAAAGTGAAAATGAAACAAAAAGAAAACTAAAACCTATTCTCTCAAAAGGTCTTGGGTTCGATCCCCCTTTTTTTTTGAGGCACATTGCACAGTGATCCGGATCCAAATTTAAACTTTATGTCCAAATGAGATTAGTCTGAGTTCCTATAAAGTAGACTTAAATGAAACTTTAAAAATTATTCTACAGTCTATTAAACCTGGTGATAAAGACAGAACATTTGAGTCTTTTAAAAACCTTAGGTGTGATAATGTATCCAAAACCTTGGCAGTTGGGAAGGGCAAAACACCCGAAGAAACGACCACCTCGAGGTAAACCTTACGATTAACTGGAAGAACGCAAAATATCCAAGTAACCAATAAAATAGTCATTCGATTCTTCCGGAAGAATGAGCATAATAATTTTGCCTACCAGGTTAGTTGTGTTGCTCTTTTTATTGTCACATGTCCACACCTGGAGTTCTAAATGAGCTCTGTGTTGCTTTTCTATTTAAAAAAAAGCCACGCAGTGATATTTGTGAGCAACGTAAGTTAATATAATTAAAGGTACTACCCCAGCATTCCCCCAGTGTTGCCTCTGGTGGGATGTGGAAAAAAAAAAGAAGAACGTCGGGAAGAATTTTCTCCACGATCACGTAGTTGACATATTTATTTCTCCACTAAGCGGCGGAGCGTTGGTTGGTTTTCTGCTCTAAGATCTCCGTGCCGTAAAACGCGAATGCTCTGCGGATGGATCTCTGCGGTGCGTGAGCGTCGACGTGTGCGTGTTTGTGTATGTTGGTGACGTGCGTGGAAGCGTATGTGGTTCGAGAGCAAAAAGAAGGGGAGAATCTTGGGAGAGAGCCTCCGAAGAAAACACACACACACACTCTCTCTGTCTTGGCATCTGTTCCCGTCAAAAATAGTGCAAGCTATGGAGTCTTCCTGACACATCTCCATTCCAAAGTCTTATCTTTTTTTCCTTAACCTCTTCTGTTTTTGGTTTTTTTGGTTTTTTTCGAAACTAGATGTCGTTACGTTGCAGGGATAAGGAGGCGGTTTTGGTGTCGGGGGAGGCAAGTTGTACCTTTTTTTTTTCTTCCTCATATCGCTATATTGGCAAATGGTTGCGACGAGGCATAATCGAAGAAATGTTATTTTTGCCCAGAATTTTTTGAGTTTTCGCCAATGACGGGTCTGAAGACAGTAGATTGTCAACCCTTGCTTCAGGAGCGGGCCGAGCAGCCAACAGACAAATGAGAGCCCTACGTTGAAAGAAGAGAGATTTCTTCGCTTGTCAGGATGCCGGATGCTCAATCGCATCGCAGATCTCCGCTTACCCCCCCCCCCCACACACACACACACCCTTTACCCGTTTAGCAAGGGTGCCTCAACAATCTGAGAATATATAGCGTTAGTGGCGTGGCTAGTAAACTTTTTTAGTAATCAGCCCTCGTTTTGCTATTTTTTCCGCCTTATACGTTCTTTTTATGTAGGGAATACTGAGCCAAAGTAGGTTATGACCCCCACCAACCCCTCTTGGACACGCCGATGATTACTGCAACAGGCAAGTATTTAGTGCATTCACTAAAGAGAAAGTTTTTTGTTCTCGACGTCTTGGTTTTCGTTGTTGTAAATAGTGTTTTGGTGTAAAAACATATATACTACATGTATAGTACAGCAAGGCGTCAAATAAATGATCACTCCGCGTCCGCGTCAAGCTAGACGTTCCCCTAGAATGGCCCGGGAAAATCCTGTTCAGCGGAGGATTTATTTGGTTATTTTTCTCGATCTACTCCTGTACTCTAAAATCCAATTCATGCCTTCTCGATTGCTGGTCAAACTGCACATGGCAGTTCGGCATTTCTTTAGGTTCTACGTCCACTGTTATGCATAGATAGGCGAATCGGGACTCAAGCTACAGCTTAAAGTGAGATTTGAAGCGCTATGTGCCTCTACCGGGTATCGAATTTGGGCAGCTGGGCGTGATCATCACCACTGTTCACTTGGGGCGTGTGGAAGTTGGAGGTCAGCGAACTGATTTATATTGTCTGATATTTTACCCCACTGTTCAACCTCCTTAGATGAAGATGAATGATGAAAGAGATCAAGAATTACATGCATTCATACCGAGGATTCCCACCTAGGAATATACGCTAACCACTCCGTAACAACCTGGTCAGCAAACAGAATTGATTTCTTCTTCTGTGACTGTACCTAAGAAGATATGTCTACCGTTGATGCTGTGTTACTGTGCGGTGTCTTTGCTACCTCCGACCCCCCCCCCCCCCCAAGGCAACCTTTACCTGAAATAATACTTGAATCTTTCCACGCAGCGAATGATGCTGAGGTTTTCTCGTAAAATCAATCAAGTGATTTCCGGATAAGCTTTCGAGGGTTAACGTCACACTCATCTTCAGGGATTGATGATGATTTTCGGAAGAGGGATTACGTGTAATTTTTTTAGTAGTCATTCCTCATTTTGCCATATTTTCCTGTCTTGAACGTTCTTCTTTTTTAAGGAATATTTGTCCTAAAAGGTGGGATGGGAGGTTATAACCTCAATCAACCTCCCTTGGACACGCCACTGACTCGCATATTGGGTAAGGCTTGTTCATCAGTTTTCATCGCCAGAGGCAGAAGAGCGACGGAAAGTAACCAAAACAGAAATAGAAAATTAAGTAAATGTACATTTTTTTATCGCCCGGTCTCTCCTCGCCGCAGACGAAACAGTGTATTTATGCATCCTTTAGAAAAAGTTTGTCCGGAATGCCACTGGGTGCCCCCTCCAGCCACGCCAGCAGAGATTTACAAGAGCCAAGATTCCGTCGCGCATGACGCACAAGGTGCTCTGTGAAAACAGCTAAAGGTGCTACAAACAAAAGGCAGGCGAGTTACCCCCGTAATGTACGCAGTGATTTTTTCCCCCCCTCGACATCAAAACACCTCGACGACTACACGAAATGCCACTTCCACCAACCCGCAATCTTCGTTCCTTCCTCTTACCTTCTGCTCCCGGTTGAAACTTCTCCTCTTCCTGAAAGTTTGCCAAGGAGGGTTATATAAATGGCCCCTCAGACCGGGTAGAATTTGTGTAGCATTCCACGTCTTCTAAAATGTCACCTTTCCAGGAGCGTCTCTCTCTCGCTCTCGCTTGACACACGCTCTACTTCGGCGCAGTCACAGCTAGAAGAGAAACCACCCCCCTTCCCCACACGCCGGAACGTTTTTTTGGTACGTTCACCACGTGAAAGAGTAAAAATACTGACTCGCGCACATGTAATTACCAGTTGCGAAGCACACGCAATGATACATTGTCGACGCGTCTGCATGAGGGGTTATTTGGTTAACTGGAAGACCCCTCGTGGTAAATTCATACTCAGTAACTTGGTCTTTCCTTTGGAAGAAGGGCACTAATTTTCCTGCAAATTACAAGACTACTGCACGTAGCAATAATTCTTGTTGTTTGACCCTTGCTGAAGGAATTGGTTTTCCACAACCTTCTGAAGTTGAAACTATTTGTAGTGATATTCCACATCAAACCCACTGCAGTTGAATACTTCTTGAATGAGATTAACGTCACTCGTAACTTGTCGTAGTAGCTAGTAAGCGCACCTATAATGCCCTGCGCAAGAGAAAGATGCACGGTAATGCATTTTAGACTTGTGCGCATGCGCGTGAAGAGCATACCGGAGCAGTGGGAGGGATCATGCGTGCTACGTCAAATGAGCGACTCTCTTCGAAGGTGTGCAAAACAATAGACCAGGAACTTCAGAGAATATGATGATGCACTTCGTGATTGCATCAAGGTGGACGCACCGTAGTTTTTTTTTCTTCAATGATTCTCTTTATCTGAATATTTGAAACATGTATAATAATGCTTCTGGCATAAATATTGCACGCAAAGTCGCACTATCCTGTTTCTTCGTGTCGGAGAAAAAGTATAAGAAGTTAGAATTTTTGGAAGCTGTATGGTTGTTGAAATTTTACTGTACCATATATGCATGTTCGTCTGAAGCAGTGTTCAGGAGCTTTTCGAAAGAGGAGAGAAGGAGAGGATTGAATAACAACACACAGGAGGAAAAGAAGAGTGCCCGCACATGGCCAAGGAGGACTTCCGATTACAAGCCATTACCTCCGCGAATTAGGCCGTTCCTTCTGTTGAATTGTCCCTTGGCGAGGAACGAGAGAATTCACCCTTCCCCCATCCTCAGCCGGGGGTAAAAGCTCAAGGCGCTTCCTCCACTCCCGTTTTACAAGCTA